>NC_031979.2:18256541-18578207 GCF_001858045.2 Oreochromis niloticus
GTTTTTATTTATTTATTAACAAGCGAAAGGATTATTAAAGATGAATTTTGTTTATGTTAATTTATGTGTGTGTGTTGTGCCCCTTCCTGAAACATGATGAGGAGATACTCTTCTCATATTCTAGATTTTTTTTCCACTGATCAGAGCCAGACTGTCTTTTATCCTAAGCTTAGCTAACTTAGCTAACTGGCTTAAGTATATGCAGTTACAGATATTTACTGTGCAGACTTGTTTACTTATCTAACAGCTGATAAAAGCAACCTTTTATTATAAGCTCACTCATCTTTTCATGACCCTAGATCACATGTATGAATAGTGCAGGTATCCAAATAAAAATCCTGTTTTCCTTACCTGAGCTCATCCTCTGAGGCAGTTTGTTTTTTTACCTCCCGGCGACTAAAACAGTAATTAAGTGAATCCTTTGTATTTGGTGGACAAATTGAGATGACATGTTGGAAGTGTTGTTTTCACATTGCTTTCACATGTTTGCGTGTGTGAAAATGTGTTTTATGATAGCGCGTGTGTGTCTGTGCATAAGCAGTGAATCATTATTTAAAATGCTGGAACACGAGGAGGTGATTTACATCCACTGTTAATGACGGTGGTGATGTAAGGGAAAACCGCAAGCGCTGAAAAACAAGTCCGCAGGTTCCACTTTTCGCAACTCAAGTCTATCCCGTGAAAACCCAGAAAACAGAAGAGCGTGGATCGTTTTACGGCTGTTTTGCAGTCTGAATTGGTTTGTGGTCGGCGTGGTGGCTTAAACAACAGCAAAGTGTTGTCTCCTCTGCGAAAAACACTTTTTTTTTCTTGACAATTTGGGCGAAATCTAAATTAATGGGAAACTCTTCAAAAACTTCTCCAAGACTTCCATCTTTCATGTGGCTTTTATGCAAAATGCAAAGCATTCCTGAATTTACGACTTCCCATACAATGCTGCATCTGCTTGCAACAACTAAGAGGTTGAAAAGAAAGTAATGATTTGTTTCTTATTTGTGTTTGTGCACATGGTTCATCTGTGGTAGCTGCAGGAAAATGACGTTGTAGAGTTCCCCTGCTCTCTGGTTCCCTCTCTGGTGCCCTCTTTTTATCTGCTCTGGTCAGTTCACCTTCTCTCGTTCCAACTCGGTGATGTCTACGTGACACAAGAGAAGCCCGGTAAGTTTCAGCCGGTGTTCAGTTCCACTGGAAAACATGACCAAAGGACACAGATGAGGCCCAACAGACGCAAAGGGAGAGTGAGGGAAAACGCATCCGTCTGCAGACGTATGCGAAGGGGCGACAACTGCCCAGTTATCGCACACGTTCCCCATAATGAGACATTGCCTGAGCACTAACGTAGAAAGCGTTGGCGTAAATCAGCTTTTCATTTGCCAATAATGGGCACCTCGGTGAAGTCAAACAGAGGGTATGGTTGTTCTGATCACGTCGCTGACATGCACGTGCACATTATCTCTCAGGACACGAAATGTCTGATGAAGAATGGAGTATAATTACCTTAAACCTTTTTTGCCACCTCAGTTCTTTTTTATTGTTTTAGACATCTTGGCCACTAAGATAATAGCTGCTTATGTGCGTCACAGCGAGGTATCCCCCATCATGACTACAATAGGTAGCCATTATCACTGTATGAACTCGTGGTTGACTTTTTTTGTGCCAGGCCTGTGACGGAGAGGGAAATCCAAGACTTTCTTTCTGCATGCATGCATTGACATGAGCATTAGTTTTTAATTGAGTGAATGCTGAAATTGGATGTGCGTTTCAGAAATGGTGTATCATCGAGCTCCAAAAGGTTAAAACGGTTAAGGAATTAAGGCAAACAACCCTCTTTCGAGCTTAGCTGACCTCACGTTTCTGAGATAATCTGATGGACTTTAATGGATTTGAACGTAAGACAATGCAGAGCTTTCCAACCTGTAGAGCAGCACGTGTTTACCTCTCCATCTTTGATGACGCATGATTGCATCTGCAGAGCAAAGGAAGGATATCTGGAAATATTTTGAACCAATAGCTGATTAATAAAAAAGATATGATTCTTTAACTGCCAACTTTTTCCATTCAGTCCACAATTTTTTTTAGCACATAGCAATTCAGAGGTGCTGAAGAGCTAAACCTGACCTGTCAATGACAATGCTTAACCTGGCCAGCAGAAAGCAATTTGAGGTTATTGTCTAACTAAGTGTTAATAATTCCCAAATTCATTATTTAAAAATAATGGACTGAATATTATTAAAAAATGTGACTTTTTAGGCCAACTATGCCTGGTGTCGTAGTACATAGTAAATACGTCAGTCCACTGAGTCTGATATATGGTAGGGAATACTACATGGCACCTCAATAAACCACATTGGTCTTATGTTCAGCCCAATATTCACATTTTTTGAGTGAGTAAGTCTTAGTCTAGGCTATATGACCTTTAAATTTAAAAAAAAAGTGCACTTGCTTAACAGGATTATGTAATAATATACAGCTGGGACAGAGTGTAGGGTCAGTTCTGTTATGGTGCCCTTGGAACAGAGAAGGTTAAAGACACCAAACACATTCAGTTTTGATTTATTCATTTGATCACAAAACAAAGTGAGTTTGATGATTTAGTGTGACCTGCAGAGATTCACAGATCTAGAATCAGTGTGAAAGTGCTACAAAATGTTAATATATTCCTCTGCCTTTAGAAAAAAGCTCCCTCTATGAGGAACCCTTTATGGATGGGATTGCCCAAGTCTTCATTTTTAGAAGTCCGCATTTTAAGTCATTTATGCTTTAATGTGCCACTGTGTGATGTATTGGGTTAACGTGACTATACCACGGGAACTTGTTGATATTTATGTTTGCGTGTTTATTATTGGGTGTTCTGTTACCTAAGTAGATTTTGGGGAG
This sequence comes from Oreochromis niloticus, assembly GCF_001858045.2. Classification (NCBI taxonomy): domain Eukaryota; kingdom Metazoa; phylum Chordata; class Actinopteri; order Cichliformes; family Cichlidae; genus Oreochromis; species Oreochromis niloticus. The sequence continues at coordinate 18,259,419 of NC_031979.2, forward strand.
TCCCATTTTACAAATTTGTAATTATGTTTGAAACTGTGTTTTAACTGATTTGTAATAAAATACAATTTTAAAAATAAAATAAAGTTTAATCAAAGAAATAAAAAAATAAAATGAAATTTATATATAAAACATGAATAAAAATAACAGTTTGTCAGTAAGTTGTGTATGAACATCCAAAGAAACTGAGTTTAAGTTACTTTGTAACTTTGATACATGAGTTTTTGAGACCTCGACATCATCAGTGTGATTTTTTTCTCTCTTAAATTGCATGATACATTTTTTGGTAATAAATTGCACAAAAATGTGCTAATATGATCCAAATTAAATTACTAAATTACTAATATTTTCTGGCAGTTGTTTCATGGTTCAGGCATTACAGGGATAACATATCAAATAAACAGAGTCTTCAATTTAAGCTAATTAAGCTTATTTAGACTAGCAAATCAATGCAACCATCCATCCATCCATCCATCCATTCTCTTCTGCCTATCCTTGTCAGGGTTGTGGATGGAATGGAGCCTATCCCAGCTGTCATAGGGCGAGAGGCAGGGTACAGCCTGGACAGGCCCCCAGTCTGTCGCAGGGCTAACACATAGACACAAACAGCGATTTGCACTCACGTCCACTCCTGCATTCACACCTATGGGCAATTTAGAGTTACCAATTAACTGATCCCGACTAACTGCATGTCTTTGGACTGTGGGAGGAAACCGGAGTAGCTGGGGGGAACCCACGCAAACACGGGGAGAACATGCAAACTCCACACAGAAAGACCCCAGCCTAATGGTGGAATTGAACTCAGGACCTTCTTGCTGTGAGGCAACAGTGCTAGCCACCGTTTGCAACCATTATGGCAAAAATGAATTGTTAAAATTTGAAAACGATATCTTGAAACTGTGGATGCTAGACTGCTAAAAAACCGAAAAACAAAGGGGTGGAGAACTTTAAATGAGAAAAAAAAGGCCACAAACTAAAGCGAAGTATCAGCTTGGACAGCTGTTTACTGCTTTTTTTTCATTCCAAGAGCTATTGCTGGAATGCCATTTCATGTCACAGCCAATTGATAAAGCTTGAGCGATTACTCATTGTTGCCAGGGAACACCACTGTTAAATAACTCAAACGTGTCAGCAGATCTGTCAGCATGACTGGGACGTTCTTGTGTGTCTAGACTTTACACTGAAAAATGAAACAGAGTCCAATGCCTGACCAAAATCCTGGCTCATTGTTTGGAAGCCAATAACATGGTGGCTTCGGCTCGGTTTACCTGTGATCTCAGGCGCTGCTCAGTCACCTCTGCCTGAAAGGCGAGGAGTTCCACTCATTCTTGTGTTTCCTCTTTTGTGGTTTTTTCCTTCCTTCACAGCTTCATCCTGAAGGATTTCTCAGCTGAGCTGCAGCATGACATCAAGGAGCCAGAAAAAGCTCTCCAACACATTTAACTGGTCCTCGCCTCCAAAACCACCACAGAAGAGAATAACAGCCATGTTTTTGTCATGCCTTCGCCATTACTTCTTTATTATTGCTATTTTCAGCCCGACCGAACCAAACAGAGCATGTGACTGGTCATCTGACGTTTTCGTAACTTGTCATTTGTATGTGTGAAACAACAGCGCGTAGGTTTTTGGGTAATTACTGTTTTACAAAGTTTAGAAAAAGTCATCGCTCTCCTCTCCCTTTCCTTTGAGGTGTTTTTCTGTTTTAATTGTTATCCTGTTTTGTTGTTTTCGCCCGCTCGCATAAAATGACGAAAGCACTCCGGGTGTTGGCGTCGCGTTGGCTTCTTTGTTGTGTTTGCAGGGATATTCTTAGAGGTGTTAATGTCCTGTTATATCCTCCCTCTCTTCCTACACTCTTGTCCCCTCTCCCTCTTTTTTTTTTGTCATTACAATATTCATGTGACTGCAGCCTCCAAACCCGAGCACATGGCTGTCACATGCGTGCAAGCCGGGATATCATATGGGAGCAATATAACCAAGAAACTGCAATTACAGACCAGAAAGCAACTAGAAGTTAGCTATGACATGACTGTGAGTGTTTACTGGTGTGTTGACCAGTAGCTACAGACTAATTACATATCACATGCAAACACAAAGGCTAATGGGATCTTTAAGTGCTCCAGGTGACTCTTTTAAACAGCCACCTAATTAACACAGTACTTAATGATGAGGTAGATGAAGATGAATGCTTGAGTCAGATACCTGACTTGCTCAAAAAGGACTGTTTTGTGGTTTTTCTGTGAAATAAATAATAATAATAATAATAATAATGTTGTTATTGCACTGGTAAGAGTTGGTTTGGATTTGTTTTTTGTAATTCATAGTTTTATTAATTTTTTTACAAAATATAGAACGTTGGCACAGGAATCAGCATACACAGTAAATCAACTACATAGTCCCTCTTCTCCGTCACCATGCAACAGTTATCCTGGGCTACAACTAAGCAACTTTCACCACTCGTGAAAAAGATCTGAAAATTAAAAACAGAATAAAAAAACAAATCAATAAATCAAAGATTTGGGATGGATTTAATGAATATGATATAATAAACTCATAAGTATAGAAGGTTTGGCTACTATGATGTGATCCAGTAGTTTCTGAAGACTCGTTCGGGATCGTCTAGATGAGCGTTTTTGTAGCCGCCATCATGATGTGATATGGAGGCTGAAACCACTTGCTCATTGGCTAATGAATTGCCTCACAGCAAGAAGGTCCTGAGTTCAATTCCATCATTAGGCTGGGGTCTTTCTGTGTGGAGTTTGCATGTTCTCCCCGTGTTTGCGTGGGTTCTCTCCGGGTACTCCGGCTTCCTCCCACAGTCCAAAGACATGCAGTTAGTGGGGATCAGTTAATTGGGCATGCTAAATTGCCCATAGGTGTGAATACAGGAGTGGACGTGAGTGCAAATCGCTGTTTGCGTCTATGTGTTAGCCCTGCGACAGACTGGGGGCCTGTCCAGGCTGTACCCTGCCTTTCGCCCTAATACAGCTGGGATGGCCTCCATCCCATCTACAACCCTGACAAGGATAGGCAGAAGAGAATGGATGGATGGATGGTTGCATTGATTTGCTAGTCTAAATAAGCTTAATTAGCTTAAATTGAAGACTCTGTTTATTTGATATGTTATCCCTGTAATGCCTGAACCATGAAACAACTGCCAGAAAATATTAGTAATTTAGTAAATGGTAAATGGCCTGTATTTGTATAGCGCTTTACTAGTCCCTAAGGACCCCAAAGCGCTTTACACATCCAAACACTAAATTGCCCATAGGTGTGAATGTGGAAGTGAATGTGAGTGCGAATGGTTGTCTTTGTCTATGTGTTGGCCCTGCGACAGACTGGCGACCTGTCCAGGGTGTACCCTGCCTCTCGCGCTATGACAGCTGGGATAGGCTTCAGCACCCCCCGCGACCCTGAAAAGGATAAGCGGAAGCAAATGGATGGATGGTTATTGTTTTTAGCTAGTTTCTCATAGACTTCTATAGGACAACTACAGCCATCACCTGCAGACCAATCATAGACAATTTTACATCATAGACAGTCTATGAATAAACTTCTAGTGAGTTATGATGACAGCTGGCCGCTGCTTTTCTTATCATGGGGTCTTCAATTTAGGGAGTTAGCGAATGTTAGGGTTTGTTAAGAAGCTGTCAGTTTACATTGGTATTTGTCATTTTTATTTCCTTTTATAGTTTTTTTTATTAATAAAATGGTATTTTATAACACTAGCTGTGCAAATCAAAGGTAAGAATGTGTATTCTGGTAAGGCTGAAACAGAAGAGTTCAAAATGAAGAGGAATGCCCTGTTGCTCTTATTCTGGTCTTCTTGTAAGGCTTGTCCCTTGCCTCCAATCCTGTTTTGATATCGCCAGACAGGATCTCAAAACATAGACAGGTTGAGGAGTGTGTGTGTTTGAGCCTTGTTTGTGCCTTGAAATAGCATCCATGCTTTTTGGAGATGGAGTGTTTCTGCTGGCTTTGTCGGAGCGTGACCTTCAGTGAACACTGGAATGATTTGCAGCTGAGTGTGAAATGTCTGGAATGACATTCACCACCTCCAAGTCTGAGACTATGGTTCCCGACTAGAAAATAGTAGAGTGCTCCCTCTGGGTTGGCAGAAAGATGCTTTCCAAAGTGCGGATGTTCAAGCATCTGAGGATGTGACTTATGTGACTTCAATAGATCACATGATGGAGTGGGGCAAGGTCTCACAGTGGTTCCACCCGAAACCTCTGGCAGTAATGACCCACGCCTATTTTCACACCCTGACTCATGTGATGAGGTACATGATTAATAGTGGGTCAAAGGTACAATGTACACCTTCAAAGGTACAACCCTCACTAGGGTTTCAATACTGGCGACTCTCCAATTTTTGGTTTTAGAATTGAAGAAATCTCTTGTATGAGAGCCGAAACATCTTCAAAAGCACTTAAACAAGTCCAGAACACTTAAACCAAACACTTAAACCGCCCTTTTTTCAAGCTATTTAGACTAACATGACCTGGATGACTGAGAACCTTACACAGACATGTCTTAGGATCATATTCAAGTGGAGAAACTGGTTCTGCAGGTGGATTAATATGCAAGTATTGTATTGGACAAGAGACAAGAGAACTGAGCTGGAAGGCGAAGCTTTCATTTTACCAGTCAACGTACATTTTAACCCATCTATGGTCATGAGATCAGGGTGACGATTCAGTAAAGTAAGGTTGCAAATACAAACAACCAAAATGAGTCATCGCCATAGTTCGGCTGGACTCAGCCATAGGGATAGGGTGAGAAACTTGGATATCGGGAGGGATCCCAGAGTAAAGCCACTGCTATGATGTCTCCTGGGTACCTCACTTTGAGGTTTTTCAGACACACCCAGCTGGGAGGGGACCCCAGAACCTGCTGACAAGATTATATGTTTCATCTGGCCCGGAAACGCCTCTCAGTGCCCCAAGGAGTAACGTGTTGCTGGGGAGAAGGATGGCTGAAACACCCTGCTTAGGCTGCTGCCACCAAGATGATGGATGGATTCATGGATGGCATTGTTCTCTGCTGCTTTGCTGAAAATCAGTGACATGAAATGTAAAGTTCATCATGAGAACAACTTTCTTTAAAATACACTGAAAAGTTCTCCAATGCCATGAGCCTGAGAAGTACCAGTAAAGAAAAAAAAAATGGTTATTTGAAGGCACTCGTGCCTGTAGCTCCAGTGGAAGTCCCACGTGTTGGCAGTCCCTACTGTAGTGGTTTTGAGAAGAAATCCAGAGTCAAAGAGGATTTAAATGCAAAAGCATCACATGCAGACATTGCAAGCTTGGATTGTCTGGCTGTGAACGGTTGACTTCTAAAGGCAGCAGTTAGGCTCATTTTGAACATCCTTTTTGGACATCATTTTGTATTTTAATTACAGTTTCCGTGCACATGGCCCTGCTGCACACACTCAGCACATGCAGTGACCCTGTAGCTTAAGTATTATTGCACTAACCCAAATAGTGAGAAACAATTAAATGTTACTTAACAGAAAAATAACTTTTAGCAAATGCTTGATCTCTCATCCAAGCTTTTTTTTAAGAAGTTTTATTTAAAGCTGAAACCCTATGGAGCCATCATTTGAAAGCATATGCATCTCATCAATCTAAAGGATCAGCTTCACCTTTCCCTGCTGCACTTTAAGCACATTTGCCTTATTTCTAGAGGTCAAGTGAGGTTCTCTGTGGAAGTCCTCACATTCCTCTACCCCTCCAGCTCGGTCCAGTTTGTTACTTGACACTTTCCAAAAAAAGGAGGTACTTAATTGCAGGTCCCGTTTTTGTTTTGCTCTCTCTATCATTGTCGTTTTATTGATCATTTTTTCCCCTTGTTCGGCTATGTGTGCGCACAAGCGCATGTTTGCATGTGTGTCTGAGTGCACATATACAGTATGTGTGCATGTGTGACTTGTAATTAGCCTCTTGCTCTGGTCTGTATGGCATTTTAACAAATGCTTCTATATATATCATGCTATCAGGCTGAGGTTTTAGCAGTGTCACTCCCTGCCACTTTCTCCTCTTTCCATCCCTCTCTCTTTCGCTCTTCTCTTCCTGTTCGACCGGATCGGCCCTTGCCCTTCAGCCCTGTCGTGTTTTTTTATAAGCTAGTGGTTTCTCTGTCCTCGCTTTATCTCTCTCTTCCCCCCTAAAATTATGCCTCGGAAGCCTGTCATTGCCATGAGGCACCTCGCCGGACCAAAATCATAAACTCATTACATGTTTTATTTTCTTGTTTGTATAAGGCACGGCTATTATGGCTTTCCATATGTGTGTGTGTGCTTGTGTGTGTTATCTGCATATGTGGTTTTAACATATATGGTAATACATGCTTCTTATGTGCATCAGGTGTACAAAACCCTGTTAAAGGATACCTTCAGCACATACTGGTACATGTGTGTGTGTTGTGTATACACATGTGTGTGCTGACCAGTGAGTAGGTTTAAGCGGTTAATTTATTTTCCAACTAATGTTTGAAATGTTTTCATGTGTGGTCGAAGGTGAAGTGCTGCCTTGGAGCGGTCACCCACACACACACACGCACACACACACGCACCTACACACTTAGACACACATGCAGGAGGGGCATGTCCTGAGGCTGTCAGGGGTGTGTCTGTGGTCAGAGTGGCACTATAAGACACAGGCAGGTACACTGGACTTTTCATTCAGCTTCACAGAGTTGTGTGTGTGTGTTGTGTCTGTGTGTGTCTGTGTGTGTATGCAGCTGAGTTTTCTGTTACTTCTCTAACTTGTTTAACTATCTAAGTTTTTAACAGCTTTTCAGAGTCTTAAACTTTCTAGTTTTTCCTTTTTAAGTGACTTTTCAAAGTTCCGCCGAGCTCAGGGTGTTTAGTCGAGCGTTTTTGCAGCGACTTTTGCACAGTTAAAAGAAAGTTAGGCAGTTTGACTTTGGCCCTGACTCAGCATTTGTAGCAGCACACACAGCATCCCTACTGAGTTGCCACGGCAACCGTGTCAGTCCGCTGGAAGTCTGGGGTAAGTATTCAGCTTTGCTTTTCTCCTCTCCCTCCCATTTCTCTTTTTACTTTTACAGCCTCCATCTTTCCCCAATATCTCTTTCTCCTGCACTTATTTCTCGTCCTTTCCACTGTGTCCCTCCCCCCCATCATCCTTCTTCCATTTTTCTTATGATTTTTGTGTCCTTTTCCCTTTTATTTTTTTGATTTGCACATTCTAAACGCTTCTTATGTTTTTGCTTTGGTCAGTGGCTGTTTTACAAGCCCATTCAGAGACATTCTGTCTGCCAGTTACACCTTCTCATTTCTGAGAAAAAAGACTAAATCAGTCTTTGGCATGCTACGGGAGTGTCACTACATGCACATCTGATATTTAGACTGACAACAAATAGTCGGATATATACAAAGAATTATCATGTATGAATCTGCTGCATGTAACAGGCTATAGATCCTCACCTAATCCTAGTCCTGTGTGAATTCACAGCCCCCACAATTGTGGCAACAAATGCATTTTTTGTCACTTGCATAGTAACACCTCACCACATAATATTTCAGCGTGTTTTTATGGTGAGTTTTGAAAAGTTAGTCTTAAAAATGCATTTATTTCTAGAATATGTATTCAGTGGAATTCATTCAATTGATCACAGTCAGTCAAGCAGATCAGACAGACTGGAGAGCAAGAGTTTGGCCTCTCAGCAGTATTTAAAAGTTGACAATACAGCAGACTTTGACTATAATTGCAGCTGACAAACCAATAAGTTTGCATGTAAGTGTTGATAAATGGACTCAGGTCAAAGTTTTCCTCAGTCTGCACTGTATAGTTTTATATAAATGCGCATTTAGTTGGACTATATTGATGTAGTTTCACATGAGCTGTTGTCAGATGTTTTTCAGGAACAGATACTGCAGAGGGGATGACACTGACTTGCTACAATGCAACAGTCACCTGTGGCACAAAGACCTTTTCATTTATTCCTAATCTTCTTAAAAATATCTGCTAAATAAAGCAGTGCAGTCATCCTCATTTTACCCCCCCTCCACCGTCACGATGCGTCACTTAGCTGTGATTGCACGGTTGTATGAAAACTCTTCTGAATAAAGGGAAATGCTCATCCCAGGGGCAGCTAATGTTAAGTTTTGAGAAAGTCAGCACGTGTTATCTAATGAATGCGTTGCAGAGTGAATCAGTGCTAAAAGTGTGCACGTGAGTACCTACAGCTCAGAAATAGCAACAGAAAATCCTCAGTTCGTCCCCTGCTGTGCATGAAGAGGTCCTGATTCATGATAAATGATATTTACAGGATTCACACCTGCTCCTTACCTCCCGATCGCAGGACTCACGCTTTTGCTCCGGATAAGTGACTCAGGTGTTTTTACGCTGTGTGAACTCTTGCGGTTTTGTGTGAGTGTGCATGCCTGCGCGGTGTGTGTGTGACATAATGGAAAGTGTTGTAAGGTCGTCAGTTTTGATGTGTCGTATTTTTCCGTGTCAGGCTGGGAAAAATGCTGGCACCTTTTTTTTTTGTTTACAGCATTTAAAATCTCATAAATCCTCGTGAACTGATCATGTTTTACGATTAACCCCTGGCCTGTCCTGTCTTTAGATCATATGCACATAGAAGAATACATTGAAGAAGATGAGGAACCACCTTTGCTGCTCAGCTCTTGTCCTTCTCGCGGTAAATATGCGCATGCTTTGTGAGCTCTGTTATATAATAAGAAGAGGGCATCCACACGTATGCACACCTCCTCTGATTCACAAGTGTGTTTCTGTGTCTTCCAGCTGTTTGGCTGTGGAGGGACTGCAGCGGTGCAGTCTCGGTGGGGGAAAGGGTGTGCGTGTCTGCAATGCCCGGCAGGCCAGGAGCCTTCCAAGGTGAGACAACAAATGCAAAATTTTTTTTTACAACTTTTGTGTTGTTTCTTATATATTGTAAAAGCTTTCACCTCCCTAACTGCTATAAATATGCTTGTTTCAGTAGGCAATATTTGTCTTTAATTTCTATAGGGCAGGGGTGTCAAACATAAGGCCAGCCCCTACTACACAGCTTTGCAAAATATGAAGGAAGGCTTCGATTTTTGGATTTTTAGCTCGGCTATTTAATGTTTTTAAGCTTTTCCTGCTAATAAAGACTCCCAGCCATTCATACTACACCACAGTAGTTAAGTAATAGACAGCAATTAAATAACAGAAAGGTTTCTGCTTTTCTGTCTGCTATAAAGAACATTTTTATCACTCAACCAGTACTTTATGTCTTAGAAATATGGGACAACCTTTTCTGTAATTTTACACATTATACTTCTTTATCTTATATTAATATATCTCAGGGATTAAATGTGTAATTAAACTTTTTTACTCTGACAGAAAGTTGACTTTCACTCGATGTGAAATGGTGTAGAGCTTTAAACCATATTGGACCCAATACATTTCAACAGCTGATTAAATTACATATTCAACTCCCTCCGCCTGACCAGCCACCTGCAGTTTATGTTCAAATCACATGTTCATCTCCTCCATTACATTATAGTCTGTGTATTCGGTCACTACAGTCGTCAAAAATGAAGTTGTTCTTCTCATGAATACATAAATATTGGTTAAGTCTTGTAAGTGCTGCAATATCTTTATTTTATTCCCAGTTAACACAGAAGCAGGATTTAAAATTCAAGCAGACAGCTCTTTGCTAACTACCAACTCTACAACGCCACAGTGATGCTACGTTTTCTTTTCAAGCCTCTTTTGCCTGACTTTAGGCTTTTCTTTTCTTTTCTTCTCAGGCTTGTGGGCAGATCCAGAGTCCAGCTGAAGAAGTGCATTGCCAGGTGTGCCCAGCTGGAACCTTTTCAGACGCACTGGACTCTGAGGTTTGCCGTCCACACACCTCCTGTAAGATCCTCGGCCGAAAGCTTGTATCCTCTGGCAACGGGACCTCTGACGCCGTCTGTGGTCACTGTCTGACTGGGTGAGAACTCATGGCCTGAGTCTGTGGTGGTCTACCTGTATGCTTGCTAGTCCACAAAGAGGTCTATCCAACCGCAGGGTGGACAATAACGCGGCTTTCTTTCAATATTGTAACTCATAAACTTTTATTTGTTCTAAATTAAGTCCTGCTATTTTCTCTGTCTCAAAAAAGCAAGAAAACAGCCGCACACACACAAGCGCAGGGACAAACACAGTGTGTCATTCACCACAATGGGCGGGTAACATCAAGAACAGGCACCACTGGACATAACATGCCACAAGCTAAAACCGCTGATTCATTCTTTCACTGTTACACAGCCCCTCGTGTTTTTCTCTTCATCCATCTCTAATTAGGCTCTTTTTGGTTCTTTTTCATCCATTCACAGGTTTCACTCCTCTGCCACTGGGCAAGTTTCCACCCAAAGTCCCTGCGTGAAAAGTAAGCACGCTTCTGCAGATTACCGTGTCTTAACTTGCTTTTAGCGAACTGATTTCTGCTATCACCCTGCCTCCTTCTCTGAGCTTTTTCGCTCTTCTTCCCCTCTTTCCTCTCAGAAGGGTTGCATGTCAGAGTGGTCCGTAATGTGGGTAACGGTCAGTCTGGTGGAGCAGGAGGACCGGCCAACAGCACAGTGGTGCGCAGCGCTGAGGGAAAGACAGCAGAGTACGCCGTGTTTGCCCTGGTGCCCGTCTTCTGTGTGATGGGCCTGCTGGGTATCCTCATCTGCAACATCCTAAAGAAGAAGGGATACCGCTGCACCGGTGAGAAGGAGGGAGGAGATGAAGAGACTGCCACACCGCAGAAAGAAGGTGAGAGATGGGAAGGCTGCAGAGAGAAAATCACACTAATGGGAGCAAAATAGGAAAGTAGCATTTAAGCTCAGGTTGTTGTCGCGTTTGACCATAAAAATGCCAAATTAGCACACTTGGCATGCACACGATGTGGTCAAGTTTCCCTGTCAGGAGTGAAGCCGGCCCAGCCCAAAGGGCAGCGCCTTTGCATGTGCACTCAGTCCCCATATGTTTTTTATGTAACTGCACGCGAGTCCATATGGGTGGCTGTTTTATTTCTTTTTCTCATCTTAGCTGCTTTGAACTTTGACCTCACAGGGGTCATGGCATGCTGTAATTAGCTAAGCAGGTACTCTCTTCTCTTTCTCTGTGCATGCAATTGAGAAATGCACTCATTTCTTTCCTTTATGCTTCTATTGTACTGGATATACTGTACCTACTAGGTTTCTGTAAAAAGTCACATGGGAGGCACACACCTCCAGGCAGCTTTTATTTTATTCAATTGTGTCACAAGACGCATAAAAAGTGTTTTGTTTAGGGTTTTTTGTAATAATCAGTTCTACTTTTACAGACTGTACTTTTCTAGATAACCAGATTGCTAACCTGCATTTATGAAACAAACCACACACACTAATGAGCTGGAGTGAGCTTGCTACTCCTTCCTACTTTGCGTTTTCATTTATTAGAATCCACTGTTGCACAAGTTCTGCACCTTGTAGCAGCCAGACAGCATTCACGACGGGCAGTTTGTTACAGTCACATAAATAAGCAGACTTAAAGGCTAAGCTGGCTTTTCCTTCGCTCACCTGATGGTGCAAGGCTCTTAGGAAACCTGCACGGAATCGGGAGCGTCAGAGCGCAGCTGCACCCTCGACAGATCAGACTGTGTGACAGCATGCCTCACGTCAAGTGTTTGCGCAACACCTGTTGTTTCAATAACAGAGTTTTCCATAAGTGCAAACATGCAAACAAATGGTTAATTTTCGCTCACTCCTTCTACTAGAGGGTCTTTTGGCATTTTTATGTGCCCTGGTACAAAGATGAGCAGTTTACTGCTGTAGCGGCATATGTAGCTACGCCTGTGTGGTGGGATTAGTGGAGGCTAGGGTGATCTATGGAGGAATGCATGCACGCTTTAGAATAGCCAGGGGTCAAAGCAACAGTCGGTGCTCTCTGCCTATTTGTTTTAGCATCGCCTTGGTTTCTCTCTCTGTGCATCTTGTTGTGAAATTTAAGTCTGTCTTGCACCTGAAGGGAAACTCCCTGAACTCCATCCCTCTGCTGCTGTTTCATCATTCCTTCTGCTCTCCATTGATCCAGTTTCCTGGCTCTCTAACATGCCCCTCTCTTCTCACCTGAACGCGATACTATCAATCCATCTCTCCTTTCCCAGCCAGATCAATAATTCAATCGGGTACCTCGACTTAGTGTTTATGTCGGTCTCTTCATTTCTCCTGTCCTTCCTTCTCCTCTGCCCTCTCTCCTTGATTCTCTCTGGAATATTCTGTTTCCTTTTTCTTCCTTATTCCTTTTTAAAATAAACTGTTTTTATACAGAGCTTTTTATATAGATTGCAGTGTTGACATGAAAATCTGTATACTTGGATAGTGGATAGTGATTTGCTTTTTAATTTTGCATTTTGCACTGCAGAACAGAAGAGAAAGCATGCCAGTGAACAATCTAGTTAGCAGATAGCAGTGGTCCATGTATGAGGTCCTCAGTTATGATAAGCATAAGACCTCATGCATGAGGAAGAATTCCAACTTTAATATTCGCCATCACTACCACATTCGAGTCGTGCTTTCAGGGCTGATGATGCAGAAGAAGTTAGGTACAGTAAGAGGCTGCACCTGCAGAAGTGCATATAAAGCAATGACAGCTCTCTTCTTCTTATGTAACAATCATTGTCGCAGTGCACTTATCTGTCTGCATGCTGCAGTCCTGACTGGCCTAAGGTTAGAGGAACTTCTTACTCCACTTTTTCCCATCATTCCATCTGAGAGGAAATACCCACAGGGGGTAGCAAGGCCAAGCTTAGCTCGGCAGGGCTAAAATCAGATGCTGCGGTGGTAAGTCTGACTATGCAGGACTGAGGGCAGTTTGCTTCACTGGAGAATGCATCGACCTTAAAATCTGAGGGAGGAACAGAAAGGGCAAATGCAGGGTGGATGCTACAGTAGATGCAACTCTGCAGTTGCTCAAGCATGAAGCACACAGGAAAAGGAAGAAGTGAGCTGTTGACCATTAACACAAAAATGCTGCATTTACAGTAAACTTGGATGGAAACATAAACTTTTTAAAAATCACAAGTCTAAACTTAACAAATTGAGACTTGTGTGCTGCAGTGATGTACTGTAATTTATGTATCTGTGCTGTAGTCTTTCCCTTGTCGACATTTGCTTATTTCCCTCAGTTTGCTTTCATTATCACGTCCCATTTTTGCGTTGGTATTTTGTCTTACCTGTGTGATTCCATTTTCATTTCCACCTGATTCTAATTATATTGATGTGTTAGCTCAGAGTTAGATCTGCCCTGGTCAGCAGTTAGACTGTAAAGCTATTCATTGTTCTAAGAAAAGACCAGAATGCTGACATAGGGAAAAATTTTAAACAGATAACTAAAGAAAAAAAAAAAACAAGAAAAAAAAGAACATAAAAAATCGATAGAAAGCTACAAAAACTAAGGTAGATACCAACCAGGACTACATAATGGACTAAAAAGTGGAACACATGGGTAAGGAAGCAGGGCACAGATAGGAGACAATCAGTGAATTGTAGACGTGGTAGGACAAAGACAAGAAGTAGAACAACCAATAAAGGCATAAGTAGAGGTAGGAGGTATTTCCACTATTAAACGTGAAACTTGATATCATGTCAGGCTGTGACTTTGTTGGAGTATTAAAGAGACGAGAACAACTGCCACCCCATGAAACTGATGCTGTTATGCTCGCGTAGCAACAGGCACTGTGGAGACAGAGCTATTGTTACGGTCCAACAACAGCCTAATGCTGCTTATGCAAGAAAGACAGAAATACGCATGCACAGTCGCATTTAGCATCTATATTGTCACATTGTGCTCTTTAACACACACACATACGCATTGTCACCTGGCACTGTGGGCCTGGTACATCACACACACACACACACACACACACACACACACAGCTCAGCAGTGCTGAACAACGCATAACTGCTGAGTGAGCGAATCTCCCTCTCTCCCCTTTATCGTCATTGCTCTCCACTCAGCTGCCTCACTATGCTGTACTATTATGGGATGGTGAGTGGCGGGGGGCCATCTACATCCACCCGTATCAATCAGAGTGTCCCTTGAACAGTGTTTAAAGTTACAAGCAGTGCAGTAAAAGCAGTACATATATACACAATACTGGAAAATCTCTGTTTATTAACATTGCGTCTGCCTTACTTTAGGTAACACCTGTCCCTACATATCCGATGACCTGAATGAAGACACCATCAGTGTTCTGGTTCGCCTCATTACCGAGAAGAAAGGTAAATACTGACATTGATGTCGCATATAATTTGTGCATTTATTTAACAGATGGCAGGTAGCCTAAAAATTATAATAAACAGCAAATGAGAGTTTCAGCTTTGTCCACAGCTTATTACTACTGAAGTGATAAATGGCCCAATTGGCCCAAGATATACACAGTAGCTTGGCTTTCCCCTCCAAGTTTCCTGCGTCAATTAGATCCACTTTATTTATACGCTTCTAATATAGTCCTGAATTACATTTCCACAGGTAGTAGGTGTTTAATTACTCTGATCTATAGTTTGCTGGCATTATAGCTAAATGTGTATATGTGTGCTTGCTTCAGAAAATGCTGCTGCGCTGGAGGAACTGCTGCTGGAGTATGAGACCAAAGAGATGGCTATGAGCAAGGGCTCGTCAATCAAGTACGAGACCGCACGCGCACACTTGCACAACCACAAATCATCAGATGCATTTGCTCAGTCATGCTGCCCAAGGTCACACTTAACGAGATGGCAAAGGGGAAGTCTGGGAGAGAGAAAGAGAGGCGCTCGTCAAGAGAAGAGTGCGTGTGGGAGGATGTATAGGCAGAAATGGGGACAGTGCAAATACATTTTCATACGCTTGCACTGAGGATGGAGACCTAAACTTGACAATAAAATGCAAAAAAATGAGTTTATAGGTCTATACGTCCATATGCTACTCTCACGTTAATATTCCAGTTGTTCAGTCTGGACGTTATTAGTTTCATTTAAGCTCTTTAACTAAAACAAATGCTAAAACATTCATTTAGGAGCGCACATTATTTTGACTGTGTCGGCTACATTTCCTCAGGAGCCCGGTAACTGGCAGTGACTCACTCACTCGCAGAGGCTTGAAACCAGCTGCTAACACAGTTTACAGCCGTCTAGTCATGAGTCTGTCACACAGCTTAAAGCCACACATTTCGCATGACTGAGTGCATTTTATGGTAAGAACCTGAGGTTGTAACATAAGCCATTAAAATTGCTTAAGTTCCCAGAGTTTAATCGATGAGGCTCGAGAGAACGCCACTTTATAACAGTCTGCACTGCAGGGCTTTGATTATAGCTTCGATAGTGATGCTTCGTTCACCCCAATTATAATAATTTGTCACCTGTAAACTCTGAAAGACTGACTTAATGATGTGATGACATGATGGGCATTAGATCTAATTTATTTCAGTACAGACGTTTCTGGGGCCTGTGGCTGTGCGCTGCTGCTCAGTGGTTCTGTCACATGTGATCTTTAGATGGCAGAACATTCTCTCTCTCTCTCTCTCTCTCTCACACACACACACACACACACACACACACACACACACACACACACACACACACACACACACACACACACAGATATATGCAGACTGTTCTGGAAAGCTTTCAGATCGGTATTTGGATGTGTGTGGTGGGAGGTTTTGCAGAGGTTATTTGGGTTCATTGTAGCTCACCCATACTGCACTCGTCTCTTTTGCTCTGCCTTCCTCTGCAAAAAATAAAAAGTGAACAATGGAAAGACACACAAACCAACGAGCTCTGTGCCAACAGATGAAAACTTTAGATTTGAGTAGCTAAATGATTTTATATTGACACAGAGCAGTGATCGCTGCTGTGATTGGACATGTTTATATATTTTGTGCCATATTCTAGCAGTGACTGTGTCCAGGACCAATATTAGGGATGTGCCAGTGCCATGCTAGGATATTCTGGAAAGCTTAGTTTAGTATTATAACCAACACTTTTCTTACCATCACCATCACTAGTCTGAATGGCGTTTTTACAATCCTTCTGTAGGTTATTTTGTGGTATTTGGATGTAACCTCCACGATTGATTTGTCTAAATTGAATATGTCAACATCAGTTTTCTTTTTTAATAAATCTAATTTTCCTCCCCCAGGTTCCCGATGCTGTCTCCCTTATCCCAATTTCGCTCCCTTCCCAGGCTCTGCCCTCATCAGTCCCACCACCACACCATCTCCGGCCTCTCCGGCCTGGCCCCCAGACACGGTTACCGCTGCACCCGTTGCGCCCAGAAAAAATGGCCCCCTGTTCTCATTCCACCCCTGGATTCTCTCAAAGATCCTCTGAAGCCCCCCCAGAGTCTCATCCTGCCCTCCCTGGACACATCCTCCGACCAGCAGAAGAGCCCCCTGCTGGGTGGAGAGTGCGTGAATACACACCATACACAAGCCGCTGTGCCAAAAACTGTACAGGAAAAGATGGAAGGAAGTGAAGTGAAGGAGAAAAAGGAAGGAGAGCTCACAGTATTGTCTGTAGGAAGGTACGTCCACTTTATAACACTTAACTAAATACATGTAGCTGGGTGCTATTCACAGGCTTCATTTTGACATAGTTAAACTTTCCTGTAGCATTTACATTTTTGTTTGCTGTTACTGAAAGTACCCACCATCACTGACAATGATAGTATTGCTAGTAGAGGCCATGGATTTGAATTGTATAACACCATTAATACAGTCGCACCAGCAAAAATAAATGAGCCCTCACTGGTTACATCACAGCGGTGATTTTCCAGGGTCGGTGTAATCGAGTGGCGTGAAGGTGGTGGAGAGGACTCAGAGGCAGGCAGGGTTGTGAAAGAGGAGCCTTTATTGTCAGAAAACAAAGTTCAAAGAACAGGACAAGTCAACACGGCAGACATCTTGACTGAGGACACAGGAAAAGGCAGGACTATAGGTACACACAGGGGACTGATTACACAACAGGACACAGAGCACAGGGGATTCAATCAGCAGTGGGTGAAAACAATGAAGGTGGGCTGGAAAATCACAGAAAGTAGAACTATGACGATGCAAAAGAGAAACTAATTATGCAGTTGATTAGTCCAAAAAATTAACCCCTACCTCCTTTTTCTAACTACTTTTCTTTTACCTGCATGGAACGCATCAAGAGGTGAAGGGAAGGTATCAAGGAGAATTTATGAGGACTGAGGAGAAGAGAAGGGCAGTGCTCAGAAAATCCAACTGCACTTACATTAGACTCCTTAACAATGGGATGTCTGTGGTTTTTGGAATTACAATGGACTAAAAAGAAGGCACCTTTGAATTCATCCCAAAATGTTCTCACTGTGTTGTTCCATTTTTTGCTGGAGAGATGTTCCAGTGTAACTTCCTTTCTCCTCTTAGCAGAGGCTTTTCTACATTCATCAATTATCCAGTTCTGGGTGGTTGTGGTTTGGGTTGAGGAACATGAGGGGGAGCCTATCTCAGTTGATCCCAAGTAAAAATTTAATTAACTGGAGACAAAGTGAGAGAGTCAAGGCTAAGATGGTTTGAACATGTGCACAGGAGTGATAGTGGATATATGGCAGGAAGAAAAGAGGAAGACCACAGAGAAGAATCAGGGATTTAGTGAAGGAGGAGATGGTTTGACAAAAGACGATTCTGCTGTTTAAATTTGAGAACACCTGTGTGCACCTGTGTACTGTGCTGACTAACATTTACATAACACACAGGAGGACACAGGTACTAACACGCAGACAAGGCAATGTCACTTTATCAGTCATAATAGGGTTGTTTTCTGAATGTAATAATGGTTATGTTATATGTTGATTCACAGATTTCAAGTTGCTCAGATCCCGGAGCAGAAGCCATGCACAGTGGAGACCAAGAGAGCATCCCAGGAGCAAAGGAACTCCTTCTTCGGCGGGAAGTCCTTCTCCTTGTCTTCCTCATCTGGCATCCGGAGGTAGGAACTCTAAACACAGCACGAAGTTTTGGCCTCTCTTTCTCTCCATGCTGTTTCTTCCTATTTCATCTCCTCTGTGCACTGCCAGCACTAGAAGACTGTACTGACCAGCGACTGATGTAGTCTTGACAATTGGTTAAATTTAGTCAAATCAAATTGAGATTTATTTAAAATGACAAAAATATTTAAATTAATTTTGTTTTTCATTCATGTTTGCAGGTGAATGGACGATATTGCTATCTCGCTGAAGATGACCTCATTCACCGGCGACGGCTTGACCCGCTGACACGGAGGGTGTTTTATTTAGTTGACTGACACCGATAAACCACAACCACCTGCTGCTGGAAGTAGTTGTTTCTAATAATGCAATAATAGGAATATAACTGTATTTATTATCACATAAGCAGATTATTGTATTATAGACGTATCAGATGCAGCATCAGAGGCATCACGGCTACATCCGAACAGAAACGGGTTGCGAGACGTCCAAGGACAGAGCGGTTAACAATAACTGACACTAGAAGGAGGGAAGTGTGTATTATACACGAATGCACTCCCGGACTTTTAAAAAAAAGTGCTTCCATTTAAAAAAAGAAACAACAAAACAACAACAACAAAAATAATAATGATTTATAAGAATGCACCATAAAAAACAGAAAATCTCCGCCTATCAGCCTGTGGCTCAACATCAATGCGCATATGAGTTTTTTTGCACCACAGTTGGCAAATAAGCCAAATAAAAATAAGGATCATTTGACACTTCATTATTTAAAAACAGGGTACGTTTTAAACATTTTTTTAATGTTATATATTTAAATAATTAAATATAAGTAATTTTGCTGACACCAAAACTGAGGAGGTTTCAGACCTCACTCGCTCACTCAGTTAAAACCTTTTAGAGTAAAAAATAAAACCAAAATAAAAATGGCGAGATGTACACTTTTGGGATGTACCGATTTTTCTTTAAGAGGGGCTCTTCAGACTATATCAGAGCATTTTTAATGACGCCGCAGCCCATTGGCTCATTCCCAGCTGCTGTCGTCATTAGAGTGAAAGAGTAGTTACAGGGGTGGGTCTCGCTTTTGTAGAAGAAAACGTAAATGTAAATATAAACATGTACATATGTAAATATGGGTGGGTTTAAAGAAACATGGCGTTTTGTAATTTTAAAGTATGCGTGAGGTGATACGTTAGATCCCTTATAATGGGAAAGACAACTGCACTGCACCAGTGAGTGACATTTGTGGTTTATCATTTTAAAAAAAGGAAAAAACCCCCAGTAAATGCTACCACACTACCATGCATAGGCCCGAAGGCAGAAGTGCAGCATAAGTTTAACATGATAGTTGTTATTTTTCTATCATTTGGGTGCAGCTTCTCAGTGCTTTTTCCTTCAGCTGTTACAGTTTCCCATTCTATTCATGAAAACACTCACAGTATGCATAGCCAGACTGTAGCTATGCAATCTTCAAAACTCAAAGAAACCACTTATATATAAACACACACACACACGCACACACACACACACACACACACACACACAAGCACATATTTATTTTTTATTTTTTTATAGTTTAATTCAATAAACCCACCAGTGGCTGCAGAGAATTAGCGGTTTAAATGCCTCAGTCATGCGAGCTGAGTTGGCTTTAGTTTACATCCTCATGGGTTTTCAAGCGTGTGCTATAATGATAGAGGCTTTTTTTAACTGCTCATTTTCATATTTTCTTATTATGTTGTGACAAGGAATATGACAGCATGTCTGGAGGGAAGGGTATTTATTGACTGCGTTACATGTTTTCTTTCGATCCGTTTTTAGTAACATTCTCACTCAGACTACAGTTATCATGAAATGTATTCAAGCTGAAGTGTTGCTGAAAAGAGGGAAGGATTTAAATATTCATCTTATCAGCTTTGTAGCTTGCATTTATATAATATTGCAGTTTTTTTCCCTGTATGATGTTTTTACTTTTAAAATAAAGAGTCATTTTAAATGCTATCTGGTTTGGTGTCGTGCTGCTGTGTGGCTTTGTGGTGTCTGGAGTTGGTCAGTATGTGAGACTTGAGGTTTGTGTGAGGCTAGATTATAAAATGGCAAAAAATTTGATGGGATTTTTTGAACCATGATGAACTTGTTGGGTGCTGTCACCCCCTAGTGGTTCACTGTAGATTAAAGGTATACTTGAGTATGTACTGTTGTACATTACTATAAATTCCCTTCTGTTCCTATGGCTGCTTGATTTAAAAAATGATGGACACACATGGATTTAAATTAGAAGAAAAACATCCATCCATCCATCCATCCATCCATCCATCTTGCCCTATCCAAGCTGCCATAGGCCGAAAGGTGGGGTTAATCCTCGATAGGTTGCCAGTTACCACATTTTAAAAATGTCTTCTTCTTTACTACATGATTTTTACATCCTTCACATTTGTGACACGTGCTTTTCTCCGGGACACTGAGCACAAGCCTTAAATTTGCAGTGAGGTTGACCCCTGCGGGGAACACGCACATTCCTGTCTTTCATGTCAGAACAATGCTCACTGTGGAAAACCTATAAGTTCTTATACAAACATACAAACATCAGGTGCTGGAAATGACTCATAAAATCAATTCTCTAAGCACACAGCTGTGATACGCCACGTAGTTTTCTATTTTCATAAATACACAATCTTTATTCCCTATACATCCAAAGGCATTTAATGCATTAAGTCAGAAATCAAATGCATAATTTAGACATTTATTTCTAATCTTCAGTCATCATAAATCTCCTTTGTCAGCTCCTGTCCTGATTTGCAGTATTTTAACAATAAAACTAAACTTCAGGTTTTTCCCTTTAATTTGCTCTCACTAGGATTCTTAGCAAAAAGAAAACAAAAAATAGTATCTAATAACAAAATATCTGTCTTGAAGTAAAATTAACATCTCAGAAGTGTTGCACCTGCTAAACTGACGACTGGTGCATATTTAAGATTGAAAAGTGCTCTCTTAAAGAGAGCATCTGTCATACAATACTGTGTGTCTATGTAGGTTTTGAACCATCCAGGTAGCAGTAGCTTTGAGTACTTGAGTTGAAGGGAACTGAACTTCTTTTTAGGTACTTCTGTTCAAAAACTAATGGGAAGTCTCAGGTATTTAACCCCCACTGGTGCTGTCACTTTGGAGGTGGTCCTGAGAGTCATTAACCTTCCTGTA
Source organism: Oreochromis niloticus (assembly GCF_001858045.2). Lineage (NCBI taxonomy): Eukaryota > Metazoa > Chordata > Actinopteri > Cichliformes > Cichlidae > Oreochromis > Oreochromis niloticus. The sequence goes on from NC_031979.2 coordinate 18,280,571, forward strand.
ATCATGTTTAATTCAATTCAACTTAAGTGAATATTATTTATATTGAACTAAAACAACAGTTGCCTCAAAGTGCTTTATATTTTAAGGTAAAAACTCTACAAAAAACAACAACAATGAAATGACCCACTATAAACAAACACTTGGTAACAGTGGGAAGAAAAAACTTCCTTTTAACAGGAAGAAAACTTCAGAGCAGCACCAGGCTCTGGGAGAGGCGGCTATGTGCCTCGACCAGTTGGGGGTGAGGTGAGGGAGACAGGACAAAAAACACAGTGTGGAAGAGAGTGGTAGATAAACATGCGAGTCTTTAACAGTCTGTTACTGTTACACAAGCCCAGGTGGCAAACAGTCACATGATGTTTAATGACTCTTAATGACAACGGGGTGGGTCAACAACCCAAGGTGACAATTCCTCTATGGTATAAATAAATACCTGGGACTCCCCAGCTACAAAAACCTCTTGGATGAAGAGTGAAATGTCTTCACCCCCCCCCCCCCCCCCCCCCACACACACACACACACACACACACTCAGCATTTTCACCAAAACAGTCTCAGGTGTTAGCGTTCTACTGTCAAGGTTTGGATTCCACTGTTTGCTTTTGGTGGCGGCAGTTTGCGCTTCTTAGTGAGATTGCTGCGGGCATCCTGCCCTGCCAGGAAGTAAAGGATGGGGTCCACGCAGCTGTTGGCACTGGCCAAAGGTCGTGTAATCTTGTAGGCCACACTGGAGGCTTCCACCAAGCTGCAGCTGATCTGGTGAAGGGATGCAAATGTCATTCAGCGATCTTTTAGAGTCATCATAACATGTTTATTATTAAAGAAGTGCTTGTCCTCACCTGTGCTGGATTGACCTGCCTCAGGTATCTAAAAAAGTAGTAAAGACTCCTGGTGAGGTGGAAAGGGAGGAAACACAGCATGAACGCTGCCAGCACGATGATGATCATCTTTACTGACTTCTGTTTGGACCTTTGGGCTGTTAAGCCTCCTCTTTCCTCTTCAGTTCTTGCTCCAGACCCCCAGCCAGTATCTAGAAGCTTTCTCACCATCAGGCCGTTGCACACCATCACCACCATGAAGGGCAAGGCGAACATGAGCACTGATATGACTGAGCTGTACACCAGGAAGTCATCGAAAAGCTCTGGGCTGGTGGTGTCATGGCAGATTCGCTCAGTGTTTACATCCCTTACAGAGCAGATAACAGATTGCATTTGTTTCGGATCTTTAAACGGCACTCCCCCTGTCTGGCACTCAACCTGAGTAAAAGCTTGGCTGTTCTTTTAAGTGTGTCCCATTAGGGTCACCTAAGATAAGCACAGTACAAAACTGGTGTGCCACAAAAGTCAATAGTCCACACTTAAATGCAATTAGAGACACTTTCACAAAATAAACGAAGACAGAGAAACAAAGTTACAAACATTTAATCACCTAGTTCTTGAAAAGTAGAGAACAGGAGCCTGGCAGAATAACACACAGGCCCACACTGCCATAGACACCAGCCTGGCCTGGCGGGCGCTGACCCAGTTGAGGGAGCGGACCGGATAGCAGATACCAACGAACCGATGCAGGCTGATGCAGGACAGGAACAGGATGGAACCTGTCAGAGAGGAAAAAAAGAACGTTTAGCATGCTTTTTTCATATACTAATAATTAATAGTATTACTGTGTAATTCTTTGTATTAACTAATAGATCATCAAAAAAAAACCCCAGTGTAACCAGTGGTTTGCACCTTGTTTGTAAACCCTCAGTGTTTATGTTCATGAAGGCGTCTCTTGCGTGTATAATGATATTCCTACCACTTGAGGCATTTTTTTTGACTTGGTTAGATGATGTGAAGTTGATTTTCTTAACAATGGAAATAATTCTGTGATCATCCACTCGGTTATTCATTTGGCATCGCTGAGCTGACGACTGCATTTAGGCCCCTCCTAAATCTTTGGTTTTCTCTCTTATTTATTTCTGGTTTATTTGGGTTTTTCAGCCCAATATTGGCCTCCCTGAATTGCACTGACATCTAAGACTATGAAGTAAACCTATAAAATACATCAAGGGAACAGCCCTCCCTCAGCCATGAAACTGCTCATCTGAATTAAAGCTGAAAGTCTGCACTTTAACAACAGATGATGTGCAGATTCATATTGCCAATGTTCACACACACTGTATTTCACACCTTATTGCATCATACTGCACTGACAAATAATGCATACTGTATTGTATTATCTGTATTATTACTGTATTATCTTGCAAAGCGGTGGCTCTACAATAAGTCAAGCTCAGCTTTTGTACTGTGCTGTGTGAGTTGGTAGCTTTCCACAACTGTACCGTATAAATTGGCATAAAACAGGAAGCGTATAAGCTTGCAGAACAGTTCGCTGAACGGCCAATCGTTCTTGTCGGCGTAGTAGTAGATGAGGAATGGCAGCGTGAAGATGTACAGGGTGTCACACACTGTCAGGTTGAACATGTAAATGGTCGAGGGCTTCCAGCGCTTGGTGCGGAACACAATCACATACAACGCCGTGGCGTTCAGCGCCAGGCCAATCACAAACACCAGGGTGTAACTGACAGGGAGGAGGATATATTTAAAATCATCATTGAAGTGACAGTAGTTGGCAGTGAAATTGGTTTGGTTGGTCTTGTTGTTGTCAACGCCGGCCATCTTGATGCTGAGAACACCTGAGGGGAAAATTGTAGAAAGGAATAAATTATATAAATTATAATGTATATATATATATATATATATATATATATATGTATAAACCATGAAAAACTATTACGCACAAAGGACAAAGAAAATGGTTGTGATTAGGAGGATATGACATCAGTTAAAGAGGCCCTGAATCATTTGCTTTGGCATGCTTCAACAGCACAGTCCAGCATATCATGCCATACTAAGTACAGGCAAATAGCCAATTGTGATTGCACAATCAAATTAACACAATCCAGCTTGACTCACTCCATTCCTGTAAAATGCACAAGGACATTTCACAGACATTAGTTGTTGCTTTCTTTAATTGTGGGTGAAAGAAGAGGAGGAGCTACTTAAAACCATAACTGATAATTAGACTCTCTCCTGAAGCTTTTTTTCCATCCGAAAATATGAATCTCTATGAAAGCGGTGGCTCTTAAACCGACAGTACAGTTCCTCCACCTGGCCTAAACAACACTGTGACACCTCTGAATAACATATCGGCGATGCAGAGTTTCAAAGTTTGTTTCAGACACTGATTCACCAACTTATGTGCCAACAACTTTTCAGAAAATATCTGGTGCAGCTGTGGCCCACAGCAGATAAAAAAAAATGCATGTCTTGTTTGGGCATGACAAAGTTTTCCAAAAAAACCCTCCAGCTGCAAACGGCAGAAACAGAGGAATAACTTTTTAACTCAAACCAGATTCAGCTTGGAGAGTTTCAGTGGCGTGAGCTGAACATTGCTGGCTCACACAAACTCGGGCCATTTTTCTCTTTATTTGACAAGCTCAAGTTCAGCCATGCAATAAAACGGACAGAAAGAGCCTGAAGAAACAACACGCAACCTTACTAGTTTCTCAGCTCAGCGAGGAGTTAACCTGCAGCAGACCTTCCCCCCTTTTCTCTTTCTGATGTTGTTTTGCTTTCTCTGAACCTTTTGCTCTTCTCTCCTTTACTCTTCTAAACAGCCGTGTGTTAAATTTAACTGATAACAGACCTGAGTGTCCATATTTGTAGTTTCTAAGTTTTTGTGCATGCCATACCAAGTTGAGAAGAACTTACCTCTTCGGCAATAAATTCCTTTCTGCTATTTTCTGGTAAAACAGCCGTTCACAAATATCCCCCCCAAAAAACCCAAACCCTAAAAAACATATAGTTCATGAAGTAACTCACACTGTATGGGTGCTATTATCCTGACTATCCTGTGCGAAGTATCCTCACATTGTTGTTTGTGGTTGAATGTGTTCCTGGGAGACTGGAGGCAGTGAAAAAGTTGTGAAGACGTACGACTGTTTGACGAGTTGCGGCGTGTCCACAGTGAGTAAGCATTTGGGGCCTGAGGCTAATATGTTAAATATATTCAGTAAAACCAACAGACACTTCAAACTGGTTAAATATTTATGTTTCTCGCTTTGGTAAACCTAGAAAGCTATATATTTGAGTTAGTCTTAGTGTTATTAAAATAAGAAGGATTTTTTTTACCATGAAAAAAGGTCTTAAATGATCTTGTATTATTAGAGCAAGAAATTTTAAAAAATGTAACCCTGTATACTGATGACAACAGTAATAATTATAATAATCTTTATTTATAGATATAAGCTGCACTAGTAATAGTATTTAGTTCACCAACAACTAAATGGGCATTTTTTTCCTCAGGAGGAGACGTCAAGAACTGGGGTGTGTCCAGAGGGGGGGTATGGGGTGGCACAAGCCTCACTGAGATTGGCCCTCACACCTAAGGCCTGATTTAGGCTCCTGTGTGGAATCTTTGCAGAGACCACAACATAACCTACGTAAATGACAGACATTGTTGCTGGCTTACGTGCTTGTGCTGGTCCACTACGCGTTAAGTACCTTTTGGTCATGCCCCAGTGTTTTATATGCAGTGCCAGCCAATAGAAACAAATCATTTGAACTTATTTGAAAATTCCCTCAGGTCAGTTTTGATGGTTTCAGCAATCTCCCTCCACGAGTTTGCTGATATTTGTTGGTCCTTATGTTGATAATGTGATTGTTGTTCTTTCACTGGTAAATTCAAAAACTGTGGAGGAAAAGTAGCCAGAAATGCACGTGGGAAATTGGCCATACCGAGGCAAAGTACAATAGTTCTGGGTTACGTTGATCTGGCGTGTAGTTGAAGTTATTCACTCGAAATTATTGCTTTCTGCTTTCCTGCACTATTGTTTTCTGAAGTTTTGGTTAGGCTGCTTGTTAGTGGTTCCATAGTGTCCGGGTTTACACATTTGCCTAACAAGTGAACGATCACTATCTATCAGTACCAGGAGGAGACAAAAGTCCCTTTTAGGGTTGTGTCAGGACAGTTATCTGGTGTGAAAATCTGCCAAATCAAATATGCAGAGCTGCTTTAGTTAGTTGGGCTGTGCACTTAAAAAAGGTGTGCATGCCTATAATTCTTCAATCATTTTCAATGAAACTGCCAGTGTGCAAACAAAAGTGCCCACTAGAAGCGGCACAATGTCTTCCTTTGTCATTTTCCTGAATTAATTATTATAAATATGTAACAATTAACTAATATTGATCATGTAGCAAAGGGCATAAAACGTATTTCTCTTACATGCCACAATAATGGTTGTTAACCTGTGAAACTACAGCGTTTTTTGGATTTTGCTTTAACAACAGGGCTGTGGGCTGTGATGAAATGCACGCTGCTGAGCTTTGTTCTAATCTTAACTTTAGTTTAAGATTTAGGCGGTATGCCACAGGGAGGCCAGCACACTATATGCACACTTAAACACCAGTGGGAGCCACTCAGTAGAATAAAATTCCCCTGTTACCACACCGATTTCTTGTTTTATGGGCACAGACACATAACAATCTCTTACCTCGGTAAGGCCAAAGGAATATATGTGCAGAAGCCAAATTATAAAAGAAATCATAGATGAAAACAATCCTTGCTGGATCCTAACGCAAAAAATACGATCCATAAGTGGGTGGCAGCCATTTTCCTCTGTGCCGCTGTTTAAAAGTTAGGTGTGAACATTAATGTGATTCCTCCGAGTGTGAGAGTGTGTTGAAATATACGAGTGTGATAGGTGAGGAAGTGTGCTTAATGTCTCACCTGCTCCAGAAACTTTGTAAATTAATGATTACCTGTACCCTAACCTTGAATATAACACGTAGGAGGCAAGAAGTAAAACGCTCGCTTCCTCTGAGCTAGTTTGTCTTTTCCTCTGTCTTCCAAGCCAGAGGGACAGTCTCGCGCTTCACTCAAGCTGAATTCATAACAGCAAAGAAAACCCAAAAGTTCGGAGACATCATTTATCCTGTTTCTCCTGCTTGAAGAGTGTGAAAACTTTCCTTCTTTCTTGGTTAATAAGATCCATCATATCAGAGCAAATATGACCCGTCCTTTGGGCCGATGTCTTTGATATGATCTCGTCAGCAAACCCTCTTCTTGGCTACTTGACATTTTACCAACCTCACTGTTCAAAAAGGTCATTCACACCTCTGGGCTGTGTTGTTCTCAGGATAGTTAACAACTCTTTAACCTCTGGCTGTGTCCCCTTCACAATTTAAACAGGCTGTTATCCACCCTCTTTTTCAAAAGCCCAATGCTGGCCCTTCAAAAAGGCCCTTTAGCACTACACTTCTTGGAAAAAGTGGTGGCTGTAACTGCTCAAAAACCATTTGGATAAATTCAGTTTGATTCACTACTGAAACAGCTGTTTGTAGAGTTTCAAATCATATTTTAAAACATGGAGATGGAGGTGAAGTTCTGATAGGTCTGTCTGCTGCCTCTGACATGGCTGATCAGGGTATCCTGACTAGGAGACTTCGAATGTGGGTGGGCACCTCTGATTCAGCTCTGGATTGGGTCTCTTCCTATTTTGTGTCCTCTTCTGCCACCTTAGCTTGTGGCGTTACCTAAAGCTTGGGTAACGCCTTTATATATTATTCTACTTGCACACATCCTCAATAACTTTGAAGACATCTCATACATGCCATTCAAACCCCAGAATGTAAACAAATAAAACCATCTGTTCTTCAGAACAGTCAGTTATCACACACACAAAAAAACCCTGACACTCTTATGTGTGCTCCTGACAACATAAACTCTATCTTTAGGTCTCCATACCACGAGCGATTCTGGTGTTCCTTTTAAAGGAGGGTTCAGTTTTGATAAGCATGTCTTGTTAAAACTTTTTTTTTTAATAATCTGCAGAACATTGCTCTTCAAAAATATATTGTGTCTCAGTGTGAAATGGAAATGATTATACACGCTTTTGTGTCATCGCGCCTCGATCACTCATCATTCATTATTCATTCGCCTGAGTAAATCATCTCTGTGTTGCTTACAGCAGGTCCAGAATACAAAGCTTCTCACCAGGTCCTGTAAAAGGCCCCATGTGACGCTGATTTTATCCCATTTAGACTTGTTCCCCATAAACTTTAAGGTTCAATTTAAGATTTCAGTGATCCTTGGCTAGATGCTTCCTGGTGAATTAATACATCTATACATGACTACTGGGTCTCTGAGGTCAGCTGATTAGTGGTTGTTGGTGGTATCTACAGTAGGTCTGGGTACAAAAGTATAAAAGGAGACTTTGCTTTGAGGTTGTGGCTCCCAAGTTGTGGAACTGGCTTCCAGTGGACTAAGATCTGTGGACACTGTTGATAGGATTAAAAAGGAAGCTTAAGACCGACCTGCGTAGACTTGCTTTTACTTAGTTTGACCTATTTATACTAATCACTGTATCTTTTTTTTTTTTTATGGGAAAGCTTACTTACTTTCTCAAAAGCTGGACAACTACACAGTTTGACAGGGGTGTTAGCAGAGTGAGACGTAACAATCTTCAAATTATTTTCTGAATTAATTGATTAAAAATGGTGTGGTGTGTAAAAATGTCCATCCCAGTTCCCAACGATCTTAAGATGACGTCTTGGTCTGTATGAAAAGCGGTCCATGGCCCGAGATATAAACTGTGTTATAACGGAAGACCCAGAAATGCAGCATTTGGCCGATTTTTAACCACGTGCAATAACGCCTAATAAAAGCATATAGGCTACGGGCTGCATGCATGCATGCATGCATTCATGCTTGCGGGTGCTGTGATACCAGCTGCAGCTGATGCCAACCCTTGACAAGACTTTCATCACCTTTCCCCAGAAGCAATGAACCCAGTAACCCTATTTTACTCTGTCTGCCCCCTGATTTTCTATAGATTTTTTTTGACGTGCGCCATGATCTACATAATAATAGTGTGGATTAGACGCTTTTTTGGACTCCCTAGCCAAAAAATAATAGGTCCTATGCAAAAAATTTTTTAAATCACTTGTATATTTAATTTGTCTATTTATTTATTTAAAACAAAATCCCGTTTTTATTCCTACTCCACGATTGATTGAATGCGGTTTCTTGTTGCTATGCAGGTCTGCGGGACTCTTCCTCCTGCGCTTCCCCCTATGAGCAAGCTGGAGCGGCTGTAAAATAAATAAATAAATAAATAAATAAAACATTTGAAAATCTTATATACTTTAAGAAATTTTTACTCATATTTTACCGCCAGCACAGGGCGAGAACGCGCAAACAAAAAGATTATCTCTTCCCGTCCTGATGGCCGTTTTTCATTAATGAGGCACGGGGCGCTGTCCCGCTCTTCCCCGCACGATGGAGCCCTTGAGCTGAGTTGCTAATGGGGTTCCCCGTTAATATCTTCCCCATCCCTTCCCTCTGCTTTTTCTTCTCCGCCTGTTTGCCTCCCCCTCTCCTGCTCACAAGAGTACAGTAACACACCAGTCCTCTCGTAGTGGCAGCAGCCGACACAAGCGTGTCCGGTCTCTCCTCGTAGCTCCAGTTTCTGCTCTGCATATAAACTAGCCATTTATCATCAGTCATGGCCGCCGGAGTACAAATTTAACTCCCGTCTTTCCTCCCTGTGGTTCGGAGGGGAGGCTTTTTTCTTTCTTTTTGTTGGTGTTTGTTTCAGGAAGTAAGAGGGGGAAAAAAACATAGAAATATTAGTGCCACACACTGATTTGGATATCCTCTCGGAATTACAATACATCTCACAAGGGAAATACCATTCATGTCAATACTTCAACATGCAGCCGCCGCCGAGGAAGGTGAGTCCGTTATGTTTTTAGTAGGGCTGTGCAGACAATGACAGGCAGATAACAGTGTTGTAAGCTCACGGTTGGACAGCCACGACAAAAAGCTTCCGGTAAAAATAAATAAATAAATACATAAAAATAAATAAATAAAGGCAAAATTAAAGGGGAGGTCGGAAAGACCCTCGCTAGCCAACATTAGCAAGGACGGCTAGCTGGGTTAGTTGTGAACGTTATTAATGTGCATCTGTCCAGCCGCTGCAGCAGCGTGACCCTCACACGTCAAATAACGTTAGCTAGAAAGCGCTAGGTGGGCTACCGTGAGACACAAAGCACGAGTAAACGGGATTCGGGGGGAGAGACGTGCAGCAGGAATAGGAATAACTTCAAATATGAGCAGTGCTTTTAGCGTTGTGGCCAGTAAGGTGGTTGTTTTTGTTAAAATGTGGACGCTGTGGAAATATGACAACAACCCGCAACCCCCCCCTCCACTCTACTCCACTCTCCTGCCCCAGACAGCACAACAAAAGATTTCGTCTTTTGTGATGATGTCTCAGAGAAAGACCTTCATCAGTCCGTGCAGGGGTCACCGAAGGCAGAGCTGACAAAAAGCCGAGCATACCGAGGAAGGCGTGCAGCCAGAGCCACGCTGACTTACTGATTCTGTATGGGCTGAGAAAGGACGCCTAAAGCGTGCTGTGCACCGTGCGTGTGTGTGTGTATACACATGAGGGTGTGATGAAGTTTCTGGTCCACTGCTTTCTGTCTGTCTGTGTGTGTGTGTGTGTGACCTCCTGAAATAGATGCACAAGAGCCAATTTCCCCACTGTGAAGCTCCGCATCAGATTTCTCTTAATTACCACGTATTCCCTCTGTGCCACTTACACCCTGCGTTTACACACACACATACTGTGGCCTCGGACAAGCCATATCATGCCTTTAAACCACACACTTGTGCAGGTCTTCTCCTGACTGAGGCTGTACACACTGCTTTCCTGAACCTCCTGTTATAATGTTTTCAGAATAAAAGCATAATTTAGAAACAAATATATAAAAAATACTGATGAGTTACCCACTGGCAATAGCGCGGGTACCCTCAGTGTGCACTCAGCCCACAGCATCTCTGCTAGACTGTTGGATACTAATAATTTCTCTCCCAGTGCGGCACATACAGCCCCTTAAGTGTTCTGTCTGTGTCTCGGCACATCTGCTAACAAACATGGAGTCATTTCGGCTCTCTTTTATTCGCCTTATGTGGCTTAAATTAAAGAGGCCTGACAAAGGCAATGCAGTGTCTGCCTATCTAGCTTTAAATCCATACGTTCGAGAGTGGGTGTGGACGCTGAGGAAGCATCTCTGTTTTGTGGATTTAAAGAATTGGTTAGAGCTGGGCAAATTTAGCCTATGAGATTTCAGGCTACACAAGTGTTTTGCAGATGCTTGATTTTGGGGTGAACTTGAACTCTTTAAATTGACATTAACTGCATCAACGGATGACATTGAATCTTAAGTTAAATCAGTGAAAGCATCTTTGCATCTTTAGACTGGATACATATCAGACTGGGAGGAAGTATATGTGTATTGGTATACATGCTTCATTACTGGGGTGAATCTGACATCCTCACATGTGCTTGAAGGTATGTTTGATTTGGCAGAGGTCCTATGCCGGATGCCCTTCCTGACACAACCCTCCCCTTTTATCTTCTGCCTTATTTTAAGGCAGAAGGAAATAGGAAGACCACCAAGAAGGTTAATGGTTGTAGTGGAGGAGGATGCAGCAAAAGACGAAGAAGTTAAACTCCTCTTGATATTGTTATCTCACAGCCGGGGATGTTTATGCCATATCTCTTCCTCTTTCCATTTTTGTTATTCATAATTTTCACATTTGCCCTTATTTGACATCTTCTTTTTCATTTTGTAACCCCTGCCCCATCTCTCTATCTCTCTGTCACCATTCCCTTCCTCTCGCCATCCTCTGGGGTTGCCACTGAGTGATAGAAGGTGAAATCAAGTGAAGAAATTTTGCCCTGATAATGTAATGAACCACTCCCTCCTTATCTTCAAAGGCACAGCACATGAAAGAAAGGAGCTGTGCTGTGTTTGTGTGTTGGTGTGTATGCCAGTGTAGTGTGTGTGGCATGTTGTTGATTGTTTTGTCTAGAACAGTCGTGAATTTGCCCACTGTTACTCTGGTGAATAGCCGATGGAATTCACCCGACAATGCACAATGACCTTCACAGCGACTCTGTTGGCAGGAGATGTGTGTGTTTGTGTCTGTGTGTCTGTGTGCATGTCTGTTTTAGCATAAGATGTGTGAAGCAGCCTGGTCACTAAATTGAATTTGATGCACACAGCATCTTTACTAAACACTGCAGTTATGGGGGATGTTAAGAGTATCCTCAGTCACCTCTAACTGCAAAAAATCCCCATACCTGCCTCACTGAAGGTCTCACAAAACCCTGACGCCGACTTTTACATTGATGGGTCATGAGTGGGAGTGTATATATATATGTGCTCCTTTCAGGTGACTTTAGAGGAGGACAGCTGATGGGCAGCTAGAGAATATAATGCTTTTCAGTATATATCATTTTGAAATCAGTGTCACTCATATTTATTTTTGGCTAATGAAGTCTTCATGGCTTAGATTCAACACGGTGCTGGAAACATTCCTCAGAGATTTTGGTCCACATGACATGACAGTGTCACACAGTTGCTGCAGATTTGTCAGCTGCACATCCACCACATCCCAAAGGTTCTATATTGGATTGAAATCTGGTGACTATAGAGGGCATTTGAGTACAGTGAATGAATTGTTATGTTCAAGAAGGCAGATTGAGATGATTTGAGCTTTGTGTAGCCTACTTGAAACAGCTGTTAGACGATTGGTACACTGGTCGTAAAGGGTTTGACTTGGTCAGCAAAAATACTCAGGTTTGCTGTGCTTCTTTAAACAATTCTGATTTTGTACTAAGGGGCCAAAAGTGTGCCAAGAAAATATCCTCCACACCACTACACCACCAGCCTGAACTCCTTATACAAGGCAAGCTGGATATACGCTTTCATACAAGGCAAGCTGGATATACGCTTTCATGTTGTTTATGAGACTTGTCAAATTGGGCAACAGTTTTTCCAGCCTTCTGTTGTCAAACTTTGGTGAGCCTGTGCAAAATTTATCCCCAGTTTTCTGTTCATAGCTGACAGGAGTGGCACCTGCTGTGGTTAAGGTTAATGCGTGTTCACAGATGCTCTTCTGCAGACCTTGGTTTTAACGAGCGGTTATTTGAGTTACAGCTGGAAGCCGTCTGGTCATTCTCCTCTGACCTCTGCCATCAACAAGGCAGACCATTCTCTGTAAACCATAGAGAGGGTTGTGTGGGAAAATCCCAGCAGGTCAGCAGTTTCTGAAACACTTATACTAAGGATCTTTATTCCCCATTCTGGTGCTTGGTTTGAACTTCAGCAGGTCGTCTTGACCATGTATGCTTGTTTAAATGCACTGAGTTGCTGATATGTGATCGACTAGATATTTGCAGTAACAAGCAACTGACCAGGTTTACCCAATGAGGCGGCTGGTGAGGGCATATTTGTCCAGTTGTCCAAACAGTTCTTAGCCTTTTGATTGAAACAAGTTATGTTAAAATATCACAAATTTTTAAAAGAAAATCTTTCTTTCTTTAAACAGTTTAATAGATCGGCAGATTATCTGATAAACACAAAATGAAATATGCTCATGTTAAAAGATGTTACTGTATTCAGTCTGTGACTTTTGGTAATTTCATGCAGCATTTAATCTAACGAAGGGTCGATGAGATGGAAATATTATGGACTGAAATGGATCATTTATTGTTAACGTGCATTTATAACTTACAGCCAGGTAGAGGCTTTCGTCATTCAATGAACCCTTTTACAACCAGGAAAAGACGGCCATTTATGTCCTCTGCATTGGCCAAATCACATCTAGATTAATATGTAGTTACTGTTTTAATATATTGATATGTGAGGACTGATGATTTGTTGAAAGTTGGGCTTCATAGAGATCAATAACATGCCTGTGGAGCTGATGGATGAATAAATAACACATTTAATAACATGTCTTTTTGTTTCATCCAGGTCAAAGTGACACAGGAGCTGAAAAACACTCACACAGAGCAGATGACAAGACTGCACTTTAAACACCAGACCGAATGTGACCTGCTTGAAGACATGAGGTATGAACACGTTTCCGAGTCACATAGTTGTCTCTAGCACCAAGCAAGTGCGCTTAAGAAATGGCAGATGACTTGAAATCTAGTTGTCGCTGCGCAGCACGCTCACACGGACACAGCCGGAGAAAAGGAAAAAGGAGTGAGGGAGAAGAAAAAGAGGACGTGGACTGTCATATTCCAGTTTTTTGACAAGCGCAAAGGGTCAGGAGGATGACAAAGGAATTTCCTGCAGCCCGCTTCCTGCTTTCCAAGTGTTTCTTTCTTTCTTTTTTCTTTCTCACTTTCACCTTTTCCAAATTTAACTCTCTCTGCAGTCTCTTCCCTCACTTTAATTTCTCTCTGTCGCTTTTCCTCCGATTATCATTTTGTCTGTCTCCATATATCCTCTTCAACTTAGCTCAGCTCTGTTTACTTGTGACATATGTGAGCTGGCAGTTTTCCCTTTTTGGATTAGGGAATAGGAGGAAGCCCTGGCTCCTTCACGTGCTCTCATTTTCTGTGTTGACTAAGCATTGATTATTTATGACAGCGAACTCTCATACTCTCTGCGTCTATGCTCCCATCCCGGTCTTTTGCTCTGTTTCTCATTTTCACACTTTCTCTGCCTGTTTTCTCTCTGAGACCTCCCTCCCCCCCTCTTTCCCTCCCTTTTTCTCCCTCTTTCACTCTTGGGGGCAGCTCCAGCTGTTTGAGAACAGATTGGCTTGTTGCTGCTGGGTTTTGGAAAGCGAACAAGGCTCTGGTCTCACTTGTGGGAGCGCGGGAGAGCCAGTTAAGCATATGCAACCACGATGTGTTAGTTCTTTCAGTCGGTGAGGGATGAAGGTATGTGCCACTGGGTAAAAGGTTCCCAAATAGGCTTTGTCATCCTCGTCATTGAAAGACGCTGCCTGCAGTGTTTTCTCTCCATGTTGCTCTAGCCTTTAATGTTTTGTAATTATTTTTGATGACACATTCTCACGGTGGCAAAATCAGGAGCAGTGGGGTGGTGCAGTGATTAGGGAAATTGGCTTGCGATTGGGAGTCCTGGGCTTAAGCCCCTGCAGCCACATGCATCTGCTTAGTTGATGTGTCCTTGAGCAAACCACTGTGGTCCCAGTCTTTTGGCTTTAGCCAATTTTGAAAGATTATTATAAAAGAGCAGAAGGGCTATCGGAATTTCACACCAGCAGCACAGTGTGATGAACATATCCATTTCGTCAACCGACTTCAGCTCCCATTATGTTTGTCCGAACCAGCAGCCTAGTACCACAGGTGCTGAAAGGACAGCAGTTGGCTAAATTGCGAGTTGTCTTCTGACAGGACTGAATCGCTCTATAGAGAAAATGTTTTTCAAGAAATAGTTTATGTGAAAGCGGAAATTGTTTATTTCTGTTATGCTTTTGTACCTGCTTGGTTGAAACCAACGATTAGAGTCGACATGTTCTGTCTGATATCGTTTGTTTCACGATGGATGACGACACTGCAGGCACACCACCTCTCGTTGAGTAAATTAATAAAAACTTAATATAAACTCATTTGAAAAATAAAATAAATACATCCAAGTACCTTAATGAAGCATTTAGACAAACAACTCCATACAGCCTGTAAATGAACAAAAAAGTTAGGAATAACATATGCAGGGTGGCTAATATTACCTAGTATGGGGTCTGGGTCCAAATGCTATCCCGTAATTGAAGAGTTGGCACCCTTTACTATCAAAAGAGACATTTTCAAGCAATTTTTAATCTGAAAATTTGTGGTGGGGCTGCAAAATGTATTTGAGCCTTACAATGAAGGTAACACAGCCTATTAAATATGAATTAGCCTGTCAACATTACTAATAGGGTGTAAATAATTAATCCTTTAACACAAGTAATGGCTTTTTAGTGGGCTGCAGTTGCATTTTTGTTACAATATCATGTTTTTGTTACAAAATTCTGGAATGAAGTTTGTTTAAATTGTTTACTTTTTTAAATCAGTTTTTTATTACAAAGAAAAGGGATCAGTTGTGAAGCAGCGGAAGAGTATATTTATTTATATTTACTTTGCAAAGAGTAGTTATGAAGCTTTGCAGGCCACTGTGTTCCTGTGCAGATTAAATAAAAAGTAGCCTACTTTGAAAAGAACTGTAACATCCAAAGCCTAATAGCTTTAAAGATATTAAAAAAAAATAGATCAGGTTCAATTTTATTTTGTCTAAAGTCCAGCCGCAGATTAAACAGTACCAGTAAGCCAGCAGTGTTGGTGGTAAATGCAAATAGGTTCGTCCATGGACCGTTTATGTGTATACATCCATGCTAAGGTTCAGCAAAGTAAGCTATGATGCACGTATTAAAGCATAAAAAAGACTATATAGGCAGCACATTTTTACAAATGGAAAAAGGAGCTGCATGTCTCTCTGGAGCTGCAGTTTGAGACTGCTGTACTAGTTAATACTAGTTAATAGAGAAAAAAGAAAAAGAATTAATGCAATAAATTGAAAACAGCTTCTTTTCCTTAACTTTATGAAAGTTTAATTGAGGTGTTTTGTTGCATTTCAAGAAAGTGAATGAACAGTCTCATCCTATGTAGCCTTAGAAAACCAGAGAATAACACCTGTGCTGATCCTTTTTGACTCTTTGACCTCTTTGACTTGCTTTCAATCTCATCAGAATGGTTTCATTAATCTCCACTGTTTCTTTAAGCAATGACCCAGCCTTTAAGCATCACTGTAACAGAGAACAGTGTTATAATCTTTTGTCCTGTTCACTTTTTACCTAAGAGATCTGTAAACATTACAGCTCTCACCAGGCTTCCAGGCAAAGCTCCATATGGCTCATCAGCATAAGCAACGCTGGGCACATGGCTCATTAACATATTATTACATATGCATATTACCAAAGATATTTGTCAGCCTATATTTACACACATCTGTGTGGCAATAAATGTGCTTTTAGCAAAAGATGTAGCAGAAGAGACCCTCAGTTAGACTGTATTTCAAGGCAAATGTGCTTTTCTGTTGTTGCTTAAATCTGACATATTTTCTTTGGTTGTAGCTATGAACCACTGACTGATTTTCACATGCTAGTTTTTCCTCTTCATTTATTTGATTCTTTATCTATGATTAGTAATATTTCTCCCTAATTGTGTGTATTTGTGAGACAAGAGTTCATTGTGACGTCAGCATGTCAAGTGGGTGCAGGGAGGACCATCGCACTGGGCTTCTGTGCTAGTTGTGGTGACCGCCAAAGGGTTGTTTGCGATGCCCAACTCTAACACGCCAACCATTGTACTATAATACACAAAGTCTCACTCTGTTTGTTTTCCTGGAAACTCCTCCTAGATGATCACGAGTTGTGGTGTACTTGTACAGGCCCCTGATGGTTCTTATCTATATCAGGTGTTATGAGATCATCGTGTTGCCTAGCCAGCAAATTTATGCACACCTATAACACCTTGTAAAAGGAGTGCCATTTTAATATCACAACAGTAACTTCTCATTTAAAGTCACAAAACTTTTTCATGATCTTTTGTGATGCTTTTATGTTGCCTAGCAACCACCTAACCTAACAATGACACGAAAAAAGTTGGTGCAGTTTCATACTTTAGACTTCTGTTTCTCCAATTAATAGATCAGCATTATAACTGTCAACACCTTTGCTAAATATGTTCTCGATATAATTTCTGCAGTTATTATTTTCTGCTTAGCGCTATTTTTTACTTAAAAAACCCCAAATCAAATACCAAAGCAGATTCGTTTTTTTGGGCGGTGGCAGGACATCCCACACTCACAGCAATCCTTGGGATGCACTCAAAGATCTTGAGTGATCCCCAAGGGAAGAAGCAGGTAGGAACATGCCCCATATCCACACTGGGTCAGAATGCAGACTTAATATCTGCAGTTGATGCTTGCAAACAGTCACTAGACTACAGTAGAAAGCTAATCAATTGACGAACATGCTTTGTGCTGACCTCTTGAAACTGACTCTGATTCAGCTAGTCCTTTCCTGAGATGGTGTCGCCATGACTAGTTATAACTAAATAATTTCCAAATACAGTATTTTTAATAGATGGACCCTACAGGAGAGCAGTGACAAAAACATTCATGGTTGACAGACACATTTCTAGTATGAAGCACACAGTAGATTTTAACACTTAAATCCCAAAAGCAGCTCTGAGGTTATTTACCCTAATTAATCCACAGGCTGGCTTTAATCAAAGCGTTCAGTCACACACACACGCACACGCATATACAAGTTTATATCTTCTGTGTCTCTTGTCTGTGTGTCAGCTGTACAAGGTATGAGAGGAATGATAACGGGAAAAATGGAGGAAAGATGAAAGAGAAAGGACCATGTATTTCATCCTCTGGGAGTGCATTTCAGCTAGTCTAGTCTTAGAAAGGATAAGAGAACGGGAGAGAGGAGAAAATGATGACGAGTTGGTGGATTCAGGGAGTCAACTTGGTGTCCTCAATCCAGCTAAATCCCCTATACCCTTATGTCTGCCTTAATAGCTACAAACACATCATCCTGCGCTGACCATAGAAATACTCTCATACAGTGTGCTGTGCTCATAATCATTTGGTCACGCATTAGCTATTGTCTGTTAGTTTAGATCAGTGAACAATGTGCTATATATACTTTACTGTGCAGCTTCATTTTGCTGTAAGGTAACTCTTCAACAGGCTGTGATGTTGTTTAGAATAAATGCAGAATGGTGCAGACAGAGTGCCCTGTGGAGACTCTATAAAGAGCAGTATTAATTGTGGAGATGTTGCGAGATTAATGATAAAATAAATGATAAAAATAGCAGCCTGGAAGCTGATGCTCGGACTAGATTGCTGGACTGGATGTGATTTACCCCCCATGTCTGTCCTTTGCATGATTCACTGGGATAAATGAAATTTGTGTTTCATGCAAATTAATTGACCAAATCCAAGGAATTATCTGCAAATATCATTAAAACCTAATGGCTCTCCTTGCTGAGTAGCTAGATGAAACTGTCTGATTTGAACCCAAAAGTGCCACCAAGAGTTCTCATTAATGCTTTTCATTGCAGCCTCCATAATGAAGGAAGATGGGGAACAGAATATCAAGGCCTTGTTGGATTAAAAAACAAAAACCCCCCCGACTCACACACAAATGAATGCAAGGCTGATTCACACCCTGCTAATGTAATTAGGTGTAGGTACGTCTGTACTCGGCAAAATAACACTGCAGACTGAATCACAAGAGGACCCTGCATAATACTTGGGGTTGAAATGACAAAATATTGGTTGCAAGGTTATTTCTGTATTAAAATAAGGTGATCCTGTAACAGTGGCTCAACCTAACCATTATGTGTTTATGTAATAACATAATAAAGTTCAGTGTCACAGCCTAAACAGCTAAAGCAACCATTTGTGCTGGGTTGGAGATGCAGTGTAGTCAGAGGATTTTCTAAGATTTGCAATATTTTGTCCTTTGGAAAAATAGCCCGATGAACAATGAAGTTCTCAGCAGCTAAATATAATCCATTCCATCTCTGTTGTAGACCTGTGTCTTTCAACTTGTGGCCTTCATTCGTGTAAGTGTTTCTGACATTTTCACTTCAGTTCAGTTTTTTGTTCTCTACCCCTGAAGTAGGTGAAGATTTTTTATGAATATCTACTCTTTATCTTTATTTTCTTCTTTTTATTATTTTTTCATTCTTCTTCTTTTAAGGTCGTAGTTCTTTTGTACTTTTTGAAACTTTAGAATTATTAGAATTAAATCAAAGTGCAACTGTGAATTACTGTCATTAACGGGAGAGGATCAAATTGCCTCTGAATGGAGCTGAATAGACTTGTAACCTGTCAGTGCAAGGGAGCATATGAAATACCACTGAGTAATAGAAAAATGTAAACAGACATTTTGACAGAGCAAATGAACAACGAGCTTTCAGATTCCTCTGGTTCACAGGTTTCGTGAGATTTTGACCACGGGGATGGGCATCGGGACCCAGTTCTAGTTCAGTATGGTTCTAGATGATCTAATCTGTAAGAATTATAGAATATCAGTTCCTTTTATCAATGCTGGCATGCTTTTCTTGAGTCCTGTGAAGCCCTTTTTCTACTGTGTTTTTGCACTGTGTCTTAGAAAAATAAAACAGCTGCATTTTCAATCATAAATCAAATCTGACCTCTTAGTACACTCATTAACAATATTAAAATCAATATCCATTCTTACTGACCAGCAGTAGCTTTAACAATTATGTTTAATTAAGCACGGTGGCACGGTGGTTAGCACTGTTGCCGCACAGCAAGAAGGTCCTGAGTTTAAGTCCACCATCAGGCCGGGGTCTTTCTGTGCGGAGTTTGCTTGTTCTCCCCGTGTTTGTGTGCGTTCCCTCCGGGTACTCCGGCTTCCTCCCACCGTCCAAGGACATGCAGCTTGTGGGGATAGGTTAATTGGATAATCGAAATTGTCACTAGGTGTGAATGTGAGTGTGAATGGTTGTCTGTCCCTGTGTGTTGGCCCTGCGACAGACTGGCGACCTGTCCAGGGTGTACCCTGCCTCTCGCCCTATGACAGCTGGGATAGGCTCCAGCGCCCCCTGCGACCCTGAAAAGGATAAGCGAATGGATGGATGGATATTTAATTAATTTAAAAAAAGGGTTCACCAATGGTCCAGGGTCAGTTCTTGGGCAAGTTGATTGGCCATTTGTTGGCCTGTTGGGACCATTGACAGTGTTCTCAGATATCAAGTACAGCTGAAGCAAAGTGTCTAAAATGAACTCTAAATAACATGTAGTCAGTCATCAGTCCAATAAAAGTCCTTCATCAGTCCAGTTGTTGCGACAGTTTAAATGTCAGGAAATGTGTGTAGATTCTCAGTCATCCACCTCATGGTGATCTAAGGAGCTTTTAAAGAAAAGCTGCTGGACGTTGCTTGAAGATGTTTCACCTCACTTCCAAGAAGCTTCTTTACAAGTCGTTAGCCAAATTGTGTCTGGTTTCATCCAATGGTAATGATCCGTTTTGTAGCATGGTGTGACCAAAAGGACCCAAAACGAGTGACTGAGCGCATAAACTCATCAGGAAAGATGTTAATAGAGGTCAAGACCAAAAGCCGTTTTCTCATATACTTGTATAGGATCAGAAGTCTTTTTCCAGCCACAGCTTTTTGGCACACTTCAGATGGGGTGGAAGATTAAGATTTTGACTCTATTTTTCCACCCTGGAAGTTATATCTATGTCTTAAAGCAGCATATGCCTATATGCTGGCATCCTCTCTCTCTGTCTCTTTCTTGTAGCATGCAGCTGTGAGTCTAAAGTGCAGTACTTATGTTAACCTACAGTTTGTAACATTTTCAGTTACCAATTGTTTGGGAGATTTAAGTTACTAATACAAAAATTAAAAATGGGATATAAAAGTGCATTACTTAAAATACTTTTTGTCATTCAGTAAAAATGGAGAAATGATTCTTTAGTTTTAACTTGCCTCAACACATCTAAGGAATAATTAGGTAACTTCAGAACATCAAATGCAGCCATTTTAATGAGACTGTTCATCATCATAAAGTTGATTCATCTGAGGTTTACTTTTTGCCTGTCGGTGTTTTGTGGGGCTATTGTAAAGGTGTGTGGGAAGAGAACTGGCGGGATGAGTTTTTATTCTAACACCGAGTACTGCTGTCTTTAATACTAGCACACACCCTGTATAGAATTAATTTGTTGTTAAGGGAACTCAGATTTCATCTGAAAAATTCATTTTATTGCTAACTTATTAACTGTTATCTTTTCTGAGATGAAGTAAACATGTTTTGAGCTGAATGCCAGCTTGGTCTTGGAGAGGAAAGACTGCTGCAAATCTGCTGTATTATGCCTCGTGTCGATCACCAGTGTGAAAACATGGCCACTCTCCTCGGCCTCTGTCTCACTCTGTGACTCATGTTGCTTATCCTTTTGTCACTGATCTCAGTCTGTGTCCCGTTAACCATTGATCTCAGCTGTTTTCTCATGTTTGATCATTTCCTCTCTCTGCTTTTCAGCCTCTTGCTCCTCTTGCCCTCAGCACTCACGCACAGACATACAAACACACACATCCACTGTGTCCACTCTCAGGCTCTTAAGTATTTCCTGTCAGACACACACTCATCTGCAAGCCTGCACATTTTCTCCCTCCCTTTCTTCTTCACACACAGCTGATGCTGACATGCTGGCTTTTCGACTTGTACACATCCAGTTACGCACACGCGCCTGTGGTGGGCGGACAAAAGGAGCAGGGTAGAGAAAAAGTAGTTAAGAAGCAGAGTGCATCAAGCCAGAGAGAAAGGGTCAGAGCAGTGGAGAGAGGCACGAAATAGAAGTGCAGTGAAGGTATGGAGAGGTTTTCAAGGGATAGATGTGAATTGTTAGCTGAACAAATGTAGGGGGTGAAGACGGCAAATGCAGATAGACATAAGCATGAAGTACAGTATAATCTTCAAATAGACAACTACTTAAATCTATATAACTTTTAAGACCTCACTCTGAAATGCCTATTCTGCTTATTTTCACTATTTTAGGAACACAGTTTCTCATGAATGTGCAAAATGGGTGTGAATGACATTTCGAGTTGATAATTGGGTGTCGATGTTTACATATGCCGGCTCCACTGGATTGTAACCATGGCAGCATGAAAAGCCCAGACATGTCCAAAGATCCCAGCGAGGATGAGTGTTTGTCAGCATTTCTGTGTTTGTAGTTTCTGACTTGTATGTTTCAGGGTTGCCTTTCTGATACACAGGTATGCTGAAATCGATTGTGTGTGAATAGAGCCAACAGTCATGTTTCCATATGTGCTGTGATATGTTCAGGTGACAGATCCAGAAACTAGACATTACAGCCATTTGGAGCTATTGAAAGTTAAGCATGTTAGTTTAAATCTTTTTAGGAGATCGGTCATACAGAAGAAATTCTAAAGGTTTTCTTAAGCTGAAAACTGCACCTAGCTTCTGTGCCTTAAAAACAGTAATGATTCTCTTATACCAACGAGGTATACCAACTGCTTTTTCACAGTATGAGATTAGGTCATTCCAACGCAGTTACAGAAGAGCTTGCAGGAGCAGGACCATAACATCTAGTGCAGTAATCTTGTGCATCTTGAGATTAGTTCATGCCATAGTGTGTTAAACTGAAGAAAGATAGCACAGGCAGTTGATTTTCTGATGCTTTATCTTGAGTTGCTCTTTTGCAGGGCAGGCTCCATGCAGATGAACTTATTTAACAGCTGAAAGTGAGCCAGGTTCAGTAAAATTCGTGTAAACGGGAGATTCTGGTTTGAATCCCTCCAGTCGTATCCTCTAGTGCGCTTGTTGCACTGTTACTGCACTATCAGAAATTGCGGTTCTATTTTAACTTCTACCTTTTTCTTTCCGTCCACAAGGCGCACCGCATTGTTGATGAACAGGTCTGTTTTCATATATTAGGCGGACCGCATTATAAGGCGCATTAAGCGAAACAAAACAGTCAGATAAGTCAAACTTTACTCAACTCATTGTTCTTGCTTCCTCCACTTCCGTACCATTGATTCATTAATGTTGAATTCTCTTGCAGCTGCTCTATTCCCATGTTGTTGCAGTATATTAATGACTAACCTCGTATTGTGGATGGATTATCTCAGTTGTTCTCCTGACTCAAGTTTGGTCCGTTTTCAGCATCCTGCCATGTGATTGCATTTGTCTCTAACCTTCGGGAACCCTCACGAAATTGATGTCCTGTCATCGCTTTGTGTAGGCGCTGTGGCTTAGTTGGTTAAAGCGCCTGTCTAGTAAACAGGAGATCCTGGGTTCGAATCCCAGCCGTGCCTTTTGTTCCAACTTCGCTACACTTCCTTGTTTAATAATATTTGTTCCCTTTCCTTTGCTATTTAGTACCAAGCAATTTAAGACACTTGCAGACTCTTGGACAATTTAAGAAACTTAATTTAAGACACCAGCAGATACTTTGTCTGTTTTGGTCAAAGAAGAAAATCCTGCACTCATTGTCAGCTCAGATACTCCTCACATCCTTACCAACAATTTCAGCAATGCAGTGTTGTGGCAGCGCATATGCATCATGATAAAGTACAACCAGTTATAGGAGTAACTTGTTTGTGCTTGTACTGTTTTTTGCCGTTAAGCTTAGCCCCTGCTATGGAAAAAACAGAGGAACACGCATGAGGTCCACATAGATCTCATGGGTACTGATAGATGATTTTTAAAATGTATTTATTTTTTTACTCTATGGTGGCTCTCCTATTCCTTTTTCGTCAGAACATTTGAGCCATGCATTTGATGCATGAAGCATGCAAGAGTGTCACTCAATGTGTGTAACCATAGACCTATGCAATGTGATACAAACACCCTGAATACCATTAATTCCACCTATGTTAACCTTGGCTATCAATTGAGATTATATACTAATACATTTCATTATCACACCCAAAACATGGCCATTAGGGCAGCTTTCTAAGGAGTGGCCCTGTTGTTTATAAAGGACATCTTTGATATGAATCCCAGCAGTGCTTCTTTTTATTTATGAGAACTATACTTTTTCCTTCTTAAGCATGTAGCATGAAATGATTTTAGTTTAGTTTAGACAGTTGTTTTTATGAGTGAAGTGAAAGCACTGTGGTTTCTTGAGTGTACTTTGCCTTAAAGGCAGGAAAGATTTTTCAAGGTATAATTAACAAGTTTGTCAAGGTATTCTACGTGGTTGTTGAGCAACTAGCAGGAGCATGCCTCTGTGACTCAGTGACTCAGTAACATTTAATGCAAGAAATCTGTCCCCATGTTTCACTTCAAAGCACATGTGCTTTGCTATTTTGTTGATTTGGTCAGTTGACAATTTTAAAACATCTGCCCCGTGTGAGGCTCGAACTCACGACCTTCAGATTATGAGACTGACGCGCTGCCTACTGCGCCAACGAGGCCTGTGTGCTGCAAGAGCGTGTGTCCCTTTCAGAGAACGGACGCTAAGCCCACATGTGGACAGGCCTGTTTGGGGGAGTGTGAGTGTCGTATTTCAGCTGACAAGCATGGGGCGGGGTTAAACAGTAAACACATGCTCCAGCCTCTTGCAGCAGATCAGTGATAAATGGCAGTACTGCAGGTTTACTACAGTCTCTTATTTAAAAGAAATGTGCTAAGCAGCCTGTGTTTGGAAACCAGACTGGATATAGCAACTTTAACACAGAAATGATGCCTTGGGAAAGGTTTGACACGAAGCACTACCTTATTTGTTTGGGCTGTAATTATCATACAGGGCATTGGTGGTAATTATGCTGTCTACTCTTACAGTGTTGTCTTCCCCTCTGTGTCTTCTTCCATCGTTCCTCTTTCCTGGTGGTACTTAATTTTAGCTGTTAACAGTCTGTTGTCTTGATCGGATTTAAGACAGCATTGGTTCGATGACCTGAAGTTAAAATATATTGTACAATAATAAAAGTGTAATTGTAATTATTCCAGCAATGTCAACATGGGATACATACTGGGACTGAATGTACCCTGCGCTGCTTTATCTGATGGTACAAAGCAAAAAGCCTCGAGCCATTGCGTTTTCAAAACCAGGGTATAATGGTGCTCATTTCTCAAAGCCATGTTAAATTAACATTGAGCTACAGCAGTGCTGCTCCGAAGGTATCTTGAGTGGGTGTAAGCACCAGCTTGTAATGCCTATAATGGAGTCAGTATACGTCTTCTTCCAGATACAGATTATTTCTGGTAGTAGTTTATATTCTGTCATGTTTTCATGCCCCCCTCGTCCGACCCCATCCCCCAACTTTAACTGAGGCTCATATTTCTGCTAATCTGCTATTTGTTGTTTTACACAAAGAATAATTTGTGCAAAAGTCCTTGTCCAATAAAACCTGAACAAGTTACCCAAGTGTGATCAAGTGTGCTTCTGCATGGGCCACAGAGCTCTGGATATCTACATGTGAATAAACTAAAGGTTAATGCTAATGATTAGGTTATTCTTGACACCTTAACACAATACCCTCATTTACATGTGAGAATAACTCTTATCCACACTAGTGTTTTTTTCCAAAGAGCCTCCATCCACATTAGCAACCCAGAGCAGGAGGAAAATGTCTGCAGTCTTTTCTCTTAGATCTTACATCAAAATTAAAGTTATTTATTTCTGCTAATACAAGTCTTTAATAGCAAAATAAAATTCATGTGATCATCATTTCAGTCATAACCTTTGGAACAGCTAAAAATGTGTGTTAGTAGAATTGATCCATGGCTTTTTTCTGGTCTGACCTGAACTTCTTTTGAAAAATACATTGAATGGCATTCCTGCTTAGCCTCCATGCCTCTCTTCGGCTCTCTCTGGGTGGCATTGGCAGCAAGTGACCAATCAGAATCATGAATAAGTGTATGGGAAGCAGAGTGCCTGATTTGGAAAAGATCATACTATGGTGTTGCAACAAGATGATAAGGTTAAACAGGCTTTGGAGGCGTGGCGCTGTGGCTTAGTTGGTTAAAGCGCCTGTCTAGTAAACAGGAGATCCTGGGTTCGAATCCCAGCAGTGCCTTTTGATGCATTTTTTTTTTTTTGGTTTAATAATATTTTTCTGAGTCTGCTAGACCTTTTTGCTATTAGCACCAACTAATATAAGACACTTTTTTCCCATATGGAGCTATTGTACTGTAATAACTGTTTTTTAACAGCTTCAGTAACCATCCACAGAAACCCCCTTGCAAGTTTCTAAGAAATAAATCACAGTGAAAAATGTGATGAGATTTGTAAAAGTGGTATTGAGTTAGTTAGCTGTGCTCACATCTGATAAACTATACATTTAACTCGAGAATGCATGTTACGCACGCATAGTGAGATATATATATAAAAATATTTAGATACAATTTTTGTGCCCCGGTCATCTCAACTGTATGTGATGCTTTGTCCATTCACATTCATGGCCAAAATATGTATCTGTTTGTGTAATCACATATGTAATGTTATGTTTTTAATTCTGCATAATATTGGGCTGTGATAAGAGCTTTCACTGTCTCTTCACTTCCAGGATGTTGTTGACTCACATCAACAGGGCGAGGGGAAAGGTCATACGAGTTTTTCCTTTGTGTGGGTCATAAATTCAGAAGATATTTTTAGAAAGAACTGTTGAGAAATAAAGAGAGGGTGGTAATTCCATCCTTGCATAATGTTGTGGTCACCAAGCTCTCCCCTGGCATACTCAGTGGGATTGCAGCATTTGTGCTTTCTCATCATAATGAACACACAGTACACAAACTGTCACTGAAAATAAACATCAGGTCTGTTTTTTCTGCCTCCTGTGTAACAAAGCAATAGTTCTTGGTGCTTTTGATGATGATTTACTTGCTATCTGTATTCCTACATGTTACCTGTTGTGATATATACATTATGAATCTATCTGTTGTTTCATTTATCATTTCAGTAAGTTTCTTTTTTTCTTTTTTTCTTTTTGCAGGAGCTATAGTCTGAAGAAAGGACAACTGGAGCGGGACTATGCACAGGTAGGTCTGGCTGGACTGTCGCTAAATATGGGAACTCATACATTAAAACAAGAACTATATACTGTTTAAATATCTTCAGCTTCTCCATCTTAATCACCTCTGGACCAAATTCATTGTTCACAGCACGTAATCCTTTACTATATCCTTTAATATAAAAATGTTATGAAATTCAAAGAGGATGTCCTTACTTCTCAGTCACAGAGGGTTTGAGACTGGTTGGCAACCCCCTGCCAAACTCCAGTTACTCTGGAAAAATGTGTATTACCTGACCAATTGTTGATTGGCTTTTGGGGGTTTGCTAGCTGTCGTTGGGTAAACTTGATCACAAAGGGGGTGCTACACCAAAAAACAGCTTGTGATTGCTTTGATTGCTAGCAGATTCTCAAAATCACCTTTAGAAAATGGAAAGTGTCCACTTGAAACTTGAAAGGAGTGCGACAAAGCAGAATCCCAGAGCATTTCCCTGCTACAGCTCACAACTGGTGCAGCTTGGTAGCAACCAAAGTAAAAGCAGGGAGGTTTTAAGTGCACCACTTTAAAACATATAAGTGTACGTATCCCAGAATAAGGTACATACAAGTTTACGGTCTTACATTAGTTTGTTATTTACATATTTACATACACACTTTTGGTTTGTACAGAAACCCAAAATTATTCTATCATTCTAAGTTTAAAGCAAACCACTGATTCAGCCAAAACCGATGGGCTAGGGAAGGCTGTTCCAAAGTGTAGGTGCTACAGAAGCCTCTAGATTTAAAATAGGAGCAGGGAGCAGTCTCTAGAGACCAGCCAGGCTGACTGGTGGAATAAGGTGTCAGCATTGTTGCTGTATATGCAGGAGACTTGCAATGTAGGGCTTTATATGTAACTAATAATTTAAAAATGAATTCCAAGTTTCACTGGATGGCAATAAGGGCAAGATGTTTGTTAGATTAAAAAAAACAAGACTGTAAGCCTAAAGATGTGGAGAAAAATGACACCAAGACTCTGAGCATATGATGTGATGTTGCTAGTGAGAGGGCTAAAGTAAAGACCAGTCTCCACAGAGAAGCAGAACTGGAACACAAGAGCCTCAGTTTTACTAGGACAGAGGAATTTTGAAGACATCCAGTCACTAATAGCAGTGAAACATTCACTGAGGTAGCAAAGCCTTTTGTTGGATTAACAGAAAAGTACAGGTAAGCAATGCTCTGAAGATGATTCAGGATTAATATAGTATGCAATTAAAACATATTTGGTCCAAGGATTGAGCTTTGAGGGATCCCGCAGAACAGAGGAGGTGATGAAGACTTTTAGTTATTGTTATGGATTCTGAAGTGTCTCTCAGATAAGTGTGATGAAATCCTTTTCAATAATCTGTCAACTAGAAAGGCACGATGAGTGGAGTCAAAGGCTGCAGATCAGTTGAGCAGAGCTAAAATAGTCCCATTTATCTGAGCACATAAAAACGTCATTAGTAATAATAACGCAGTTTCAGGGCTGTGAGTCAAATATTGCACCTCAACCAGCTGACGGAGTGGATGAGTGACAGCTTTCTCAAGAATTATTGTTACTTCGATCTTTTATCTCGCTCTCACTTCAGTTGCACCTTGATTTTCTAATTTTGACCTCTTTGGTAGTAGAAGTACTGTGCTGTCGGTGTTGAGGCCTTGCATGTGTAATTTAATTTTCATCCAGGGCTTTATCTCTAATAAATTGAGATAATAAAATGTAATTTAATATATTATATATTGTAGTTTAATTAATACTCTAATAAGCATTGACTAACCTTAAGTAAATGTTAGTCATCTATGCCACTGTTTGCAGAGGGTCCTAAATCTGTGCTAGTGAAAACTATAGATTTATACTTAGTAGATTTCCCAGTAAAAAAACAAAAGAATATAAAAAGAAGTGAAAGGACGTGCATACTGCATTGGCAGCCTGCTTAAGTTAAGAGCTTTCCAAAGTGAGCCTTTCAGATTTCTTTTTGATTCATTCTTCAGATGATTAAAAACTCACACATGTGCTGCAGGCCACATTTGGTTTCACTTCCCTTGTTCCTGTGTAGTTATTGGCAAGTGTTTCGCTGTTTATTTTCCCTATTTCGTTTGTGTATTCTTTCTCTTCTGTTTCCTGTTTGATAAAAAGCTGCAGTTCTTATAAGACGGAAAAAGGTTGCTACACGTAATTAAGCATGGCATCCACTCAGTAACATACGTGATCTCCACTTGCAGCTTGCAGTGAATTCACCGAAAGTAGTTGTTTGCATGATTCTCACATGGGTGCAGTCACCCGTCACAGAGTGCTTTGTACTATAAAACTGGCAGTTTAAAGACCCCCTGAAGTCCAATCTGATGGTGATTTGCTGTCTCACTTGCACCTCTGTTCATGAAAATGGCTTCAATTGCCTTCTTTAATAGGTTTGCTTTCAATATGAGAACTCCTTTATCCAAACCGAGACATGCCCGGTCTTTTAGATTATACACAAATGTCTTTTCAAAGCTCTTTTTCTTACTGAAGCCAGTTTGACTAAAGTACTCATTCAGTAACACTTGATGAATAGTTTGATTATAATAGACAATTTTATAAGAAACCTGGCACACTTTGAAATGCTATTTAAAGGTACTATTAGGTGCGGCATTGAGACTGATTCTCATTGTGAAGGAATAGACATGTTAAGCAAAAGCACCATTCAGATTCACTGGGAATCATTCTCTGATGATCCCACCCTCCCATAACCACTCTCACATAACAGTGGTTAGGTGCAGGAGAGTTTGCATTGGTCCTCATTTTCATTTCTTGTGTTCCACACAGGACTTTTGTACAACTGTAGTAGTTTTTGGCTCAGCATTTTTCTCCTGTTCACGTCACAACACATTTTACCAACATCTGGTAGTCAGTGAGGCTTTCTTCTTCTATTTTTGTACTTTAATTGTGGCCTGCAAACAGCTGATAGGTGCATTACCTCAACTTCTGAGAGTAGTAGTAATACTGAAACACTCCAGAGCTGCTTTTTTCACACCACTGTCATTTTAAACATGGCTGAGCTGCTTACATACCATGAAATTATTTTTATCCACAAGACAGCCACTTTGTAGTGTACTGCTGATTTGTTGGGACACATGGAAAAACCAAAATACATTTCCCAGTAGAAGGCTGAGTCAGCATACTTGTGATACTGAGCATTAGTTAAGTTGTGTCTAAGAAGAAGCCAAGCAGCGCTTCCAGCCAAGACTGTGAGACTGTCTGATTTCCATTGTATTTGATGTTGCTCTGCATAAGCTCCCATGACATTTACACATACACATCCATACAGTCACTGAGGAATGTTCTCAGCTAAAAAAAAAAAAAATCCTCCTGGAGCTTATTAAAAACCATTCTAATACATAACCCGGCTTGCTCTTAAGCACATATTAACATACAGATACGCCTCCTCGCAGCTGTCCATACAACCAACCCTTGTTTTGCAGCACCAGTATCCTCACTATGCATATACATGGATGAGGATGGCAGGAGAGAGAAGGAAAAGAGGAAAGTGCTTGTTTGTGTGCGTTAGAGGGTGAGTGTCTTTATTTACATGCGGTTTGAATGATTAAGTGAGCGTTTCCTGTGGTCAACCCCTCCTCCCAATGCTTTCAGACGCTCATTACATCCCTCCCTCTATCTAGCTTTCCCTGTCTCTCACTATTCTCCCTCAGCGCTGTCTTTTTCACCTTAGAAATAGAGGTTGCCTAGCAACAGCCCCCTGACTTAGTAGGACAATATTCCCTCCTAATTGTAGGTGTGTGTTTGTGGAGGAATGTCGGAGTGTACTGTTTCTTTTTTCTTTTTTTATATAAATGCATGATGAATGGCAAATAGATGTTGTTTCAAGATCAAATAAGCAAACAGGACACCCCCCACCCCACACAGCCACCCCCTTTTCTCCTTTCACAATAGGACTCTACTACGCACGTAAGGTTTGGCTCTCGTCTGTCTCTCTGCCAGACACTCAGGTAGCCGACCCCTGGTGGTGAGTCAGGAAAATAAAGCCAATCAGCCTTCAGTGAGGCAGAGGAATAATGGACATGACCCCTTAACAGAATAGCTAAAGAAAAAAGTTGAGAGCTGGGAGATGTAGGAGGACAGTGAAGGAGAAGGAAAGTGAAAATGCTGTCGTTTAACCTTTGTCCTTTCAATGTGTCAAACCAGACATCCCCCCGCCCTCTGCGCAGGAGTCAGCCACAATTACCAGCCATCAATCAAAAGCTCCATGTTTTCTGAGTGTGCGGGTTAGCATGTGAGGGTTAGCTGTTTGTCCCTTATTCTCCCTCCCACGATCAGCATTGCTGGAATAGTTTTAGGCTGGGGTCATACTTCACTGTACTGCCCAAAAAGGCATGCCTTCTGTGCTGCTCTGTATCTGCTGTGCTTTACTGTTACTTTTGCTAAATCAGCATTAATGTTATTGGTTATTATTGATTTATGTTGTGTTCTCTGACAAAAAAAAAGAAAAAAAAAAATTTTTTTAAAACATACATGAGTTCTTAGGTTCTTAGGTTCAATTCAGTTTTATTTATACAGCGCCAAATCACAACAACAGTCGCCTCAAGGCACTTTATATTGTAAGATAAAAACCCTACAATAACACAGAGAAAACCCTAACAATCAGACGACCCCCTATGAGCGAGCACTTTGGCGACAGTGGGAAAGAAAAACTCCCTTTTAACTGGAAGAAACCTGCGGCAGAACCAGATTCAGTGTAAACATCAGATCTGAATATTGTAAATAAACTGAAACTAGTTTTGCATCTTATTTTCCACCTTTTTTCTTTTTCCTTCTTCACTTTTTCACCTCTCTATAATGCTCTCACGCTGTCTTCAAACTGTATGTAACAGGATCTCATGCACACATCCATTATACTGTAGCTGTCTTGTTAATCATGCATTTATCTCTAATGTGTCTGATATTAGATATTGTTATACTATTTCATTTGCATTGATTTCAAGGTTAATAGAAGTCTAAGAAAAAAGGAGAGACTGCGATGAAGAAAGTGACAGCTTCTCTTTTATCTCCCTGTTCTCTCACATTCTTACACTGTCCTGTATGTTGCTTCTATTCAATTTAGCCTCCACTTACTGTTCCCTTACTTTACTGTAGCTTATTCTGCAGACATGGATGTCAAAGGCTCCCTAACCCTGCACACACATAAACAAGAAACAGAGAGCTTCGGGGGCAGATGAGTGAAGACTGGATGAGACGAGAGAGGAAATCAAGTATATTGATCTTGGAAGTAGTTGAGAAAGTGAGGGCGGGCTGAAAAGGCAGACATGCAAAGACAGGCAGAAATCAGATAGAGACAGAGGGAGAGAAAGCAGCTAGAGAATGGGCAAAAGTGAGAGAGACACAGACAGGAGAAAACAAGTGAGTGGAACACAGGGAGTAAACTCCAGGCAGAAGTATCAAGGTGATTGTGTTTAGCAGGACTACAGCCTACAGAAGAGTAATAAACTAAACAAAGAAACTGTGAAGGGATGAGTGAAGCATAGAAAGTGGTAGTCACTTATAGATTATAGCTTTAACATCTGCTCTTACTAGGTGACATCACTTCCTTTTTCCGCAGTTGCTCAAGTGTAATCATGAGTTATTTCTGACAGTTTAAAGCCCTCCGGACAAATTTTGGGTGCGACCGTGAATATTTCAGATAAAGTACAGTCATCATTCCTACCAGTGAGTAACGGTTGTGTCATCACACTTTGTCCTGTAATCAGTGCCTCTTTCACACAGCCACTCCGGACATTGTTGGGAGGGAGGGTGCGGTGGTTCGGGGGGAATTCACGCTATTATGAGTCAGCTAAATATGTCAGAGTATGGGGTGCATGCTACCTGCTAGCATTATTATTAGACAAACATCATAAAAAGCTAGTTTTTGATGCTTGTATTTGCAGCATATGGAATCATTTTACTCTGAAATGATAACAGCAGACTCGGAGCTCATATTCATCTGATTTCCAGACACTCTTCGCCAAATAAAACTTTAACAATCAGTCATTCACCACAAGAGCTATTGAGTGATAAAGATAATGCGATTGAGGAAGAAAAAAAGACCAGTTATCATCATGAAATCGTTTTTCTCTAGAGATGAGAGAGAGATGTAGCAGGATGTGCATTGTTTAATAAAATGATTACTAGCCCAAACATATTGAAATATGCTAATTCTTATGTGTTTGCATTCAAAGCCTCATGTTTCACACAGTGATTTACAAACTCATGCAGAGTTTAAACTCAGCAATACTGGTACAGTATTTGCTTGGTATCAGATCGATACCAAGTAAAAAAAATATAGCACAGCACTAGTCTACAGCTCTAAAAACAGGAGTGTTCTCAAAACACACTTATCAAAAATAATTGATCAGTCCTGCAAGGCTATTGGTGTATTGCCTTTCTTCTTGTCAAAGTAACACAGGTGACTGTCAAACTTCAGACAGTTGCAAATAATCGACCAGCTGACTCTAATAATACAGCCTGTGTGGTAGTCCTGTGTAGCACATGGCAGGTGATGCGTCAGCTGCATTCTGGGTACAGGAAGAGCTGTGTTTGATTTAGGTGCAGGGTGCTGGATGAGTAGAGCTTTCAGGATACGTATCGCAGGGCAACCTCTCGCTGTGGCTGTTATCTGCTCTTTTCTTACACTGGTACAAGTCGCTGCAGCTGAACATCACACGAGCTAGCTGGTTAAATACAGTTTAATGTCCAGTTGGGTGAGTCCTTCACCTTTTCACATGCCCTACATGGGGTAATGCTTTTAAAAGTGGTGTGCAAACTCACATGTTTATAATAATAAGTGTAATTACTGGATGTTTAGCGAGGCCTACTAGCTCATATGCCTAAAATACGCAGAACTGAGCCTTTCTCCTTCTTCCTTCCATTTTCCTTTGTTTCTCAACATTTTGTTATTCTCTCTCTGACACACACACACACACACGCGCACACACACACACACACACACACACACACACACACACACACACACACACACACACACACACACACACACACAGACAGGATATCCTCCAGTCTGGGTACCCTGTTTTGCCACTCTGATCACAAAAACAGGATATATGTGTGTTTATGTGTGTGTGTGAATATGACACACACACACATAAACACACACCACTAAAAGGAGCAGTTCTACCTCACCAAGACCACACAGGGAGGGCAGAGGAGTTGCTATGGCAACATGCTGTTCAGGTGGTTGTCAGGTGATGACAGCAGAGAAAGGAGGAAGGAGGGATGAGATGTCCTGTAGAAAACGAATAGAAGGAAGCTGGAGAGAGTGAGAGAGAGAGAATGAGAAAAAAATGGAAAGGAACAAAGCATACTGCATGAAAATAGAGAGGAAGGGGGAAAAAGAGAGGCTGTAGCAAGAGCAGTTGGAATAAAAAGATGAGCCAGGAGTAACTGAAGAGCATCCTCCTAATAGGCCAAGAGCACCTTAGGGAAGCTTTCACATATCAGTCAGTCAGTGTCCTTCTCACCATTCAGTCATTACTCTTACTCTGATAACAGCTCTGTAGGCCGATCTAAGAGGCTCCAAGTTGTGTGCTGGCATTAAAAAAAAGGTTTGGAGCAAGGACATGCAGGTGGTCGATGTCTAATAGTGAAGTGGCCACTCCTGCTACTTTATGTTTTGGCTTGCTTCCGAAGGCATTCTCACCTTTAAATAAAGGGTAAGTTCAGATTTGTTTAAGTGTGAATTTGCCCACAGGTTCATGTTGAATGTGAGAATGTCGTGTCCTTACCTAAGTGATGGGTTGTCTTCATTCTGAAGACAACTAGAGGTCAAAATGTAGTTTGATAACTTTATTGAGTCTTCTATGGCATAACATCCTCTATTTCCTAGCTGTTACATTGCAGTGCAGAAAATTTCTTCACTAGGAACAGACCACACAAGTCAAAAATCAGGAGCTCTTAAAGTTGTTATGAATGCACATATGGAAAAGAAATACAAACTAATTTTTTTAGTATTTACAATCCCATCTGGTAGTACAATGTTTCTCTCTGTTGCTTTTCCATATGGGTGGCCTCAATGTGGAGTGGATTAAGAGCTAGCTGCAGTAGCAGAGAGATGTGATACTGTAACAAGAGATGTGCAGTTGTAACAAGAATGAAAAAGGAAGAGAGGTTCAAACGCAGCCTGTCTTCGCTGCGCTGGACAGATGGATAATCCTCATGTGAAGTGGGCGTGAATGTTAGTTTGTTGGTTTTGAGTGTCTAATCAGACTGTTTGAGAAGTTTAGTGTTTAGAGGGATTTCTTTGAGGCCTAAGGCAGCAGTCGGTGACCACCGGTTGCTATGTGAAAATGAATATTACCTGACCAGCTGTGAAGGGTTCCTGGTGATCGATGGTGTGAAATTGCTAAAGCCCTAACCACGAAGGCCTAGAGACTGGTAATTGACTTCCCGGTAATCAGTTGGCGAGTGGTTTTTGGAGGTTGCTGTCACTAGTGTGAAATCTGTTGCAAAAGGGTATATGGTGCTGCACCGAAAACCTAATTGCAATTAGTTGTTAGCAGATTCCCAGGGTTGCCCATAGTTTGCGTGGAAGGTGTTGACTTATCTGCAAATACTTGCAAACTACTCACCACAGTGAAACTGTGAAAAGTGCAACACAAACCAGAAATGGAGAATGTCGGCTTCAAAGTAAAAGTTGTGTCTTTTCAAGTGGGTTGGTTGCAATAGTAAGGCACACCTCTACTTGTGTCTCACTTTTTCAAGTTTCACTGCAGCTCGGAGAGTAAATGGTGAGTGTTTAGAGACAAGGAAGACGCCGACTTCACATTGGTTTCCTTCTTCATGTTTTGTCTTCCCCTTCCCATTTTTAAGCTGAGGCTCAGAGATGTTCATCAGTGCCATCCAGATCCACTCCAGCCTGTTGGTAAGAGTGAGAAAAAGAGAGCAAGGATGACTGTTCTTGATCTTTATGTGTTTTCATGCCACGAGGTGGTCCAAGCCAGTAATCTTGCCCATTTGTTTATTTTGTTTTTGCTGTTTCTTTATCCTTCCATTTTTTGATAGGGGAAACTAAGAAATCTTCTTGTTTGCACCGCTTCATCTCACTGTCTTTGAACATTTAGCCAGAACTAAATTGCAGCGACACAACAGCGAGAAATCTCACCCACTACCTTTGGTGAATGTCATCCTATTTCCAGATAGCCGATATGATACATTTGTGCCTTTTTGTGCAAAATAAAAGCACAAATAGATAATAAAACTAAATTAATCTACTCACTGCACGTCATGTAAAATACTAAAAAACATGCTTAGTTCACTCCAGTTGAGACATTTAGGAGATAATGCCCTTTTTTTTCTTTTGTCTTCATAAAAGAGTTATTCTCCCTTTCTTTATGAGGTTTTTAGACAGTGGATGCCAGGGGTCACTAGGCCACAGTCTCCCCCAGGACACAAGCTTGTGTGTCAGCTGGAGGGAAACAAATATCTGGTCCAGGGAACGAGAGAAAGAACTGTTCTTTGATGGCCTCAGTCACCATCTGTGAAAGGTGAAAAAAAGAGCAAGATGAGAAAGAGAGATAGAAGGTAATTCAGTTGAGTATGTTATAATGGGAGAGACAAAAGTAAAAGAGAGCTCAATAGCATGGTATTAGAAAAAAAGAGCACAGACGGGATGTGTATATGTGTAAATGCAATTGGGTTTAAGGGGATGGGGGGGGGCAATAGTTAGATTTAAAAACAGGCCTTTGAGAATCATAATGTAAGCGATGAAGGGTGAAGCATGGAGAGAGAGGGAAGTGTTGGTGATTTAGGATAACAAGGAGGAGATTTGTAAAGAGGAATGATATCAGATTTACATGCAGATCTGGAAGCTTGATAAAAAAGATAAAGGGAAGAAGGTGGCTTTGAGGAATGGAGTATTTACCTTGAAACTCAAACTGTCTTGACTGGATTTTAGTAGGGATTCTTTTATTAAGGCTACCCATCCCTACGTACATAAACACAGGGACACGAGGACAGAGCGTTTGTGAGTCACTGCTACTGACACAGTGACCCAGTCTGGAAGATGTAGGTTACCCTTTCTTGCAGCCCTCGGGTTTCTCGGGAACTGACTCGGGATTTACTGACACAAAGCCGGTCTATTGTTTTGTGCAGTGATACCCAAAATAAACTGGGAAACATCAACTGTGCAGAAATTAAAATCAAACCGCCCATCTTCACCATACATTCCTTTTTTTTGCATAATGATAACAGTGAATGTGTTTTCTGTCAAGTTGCAGATTTGAATGTATTTTATTCGCTATGAATTCCAAACATTAGACACCGTTTCTCTCATCTGAATGACTGTAAATTGGACAGGGTGCAAGTGAGCTGACTCAGAGCAGTTCACGAACTTGCTCTGATTGTAATTCATTTTATTCTAACAGTCTGCATGTTTCCTATAACATCAAAAGCATCTTTTGGCAGGGATTGATTAATCAGACAATAGGAGCTAGATGGTCCTTAATTGTTCCCAGCTCCTCATTTTTGTGCTCTTGTGCTTTCAGGCTCTGCAGAAGTTAGCGAGTCAGTACCTAAAGAGAGACTGGCCTGGAATCAACCCCGATGACCAGAGAACAGACTATAGGTAGGTTTGTGTGTGTGCATATGACACAGAAAAATGCACATATTACATAAAGTTAGGAGCTGGAAGCTGCTTTGTCTTCTTGCATCATCTACAAATTTATTTCATTCAGTTGCAGTGCTCAGATGAAGGCTGAATTTATACCGTGCTGGAGTCGTTCAATAGTCTAGAAAAAAATCGTCATGGTCTACAGCACAGTTATGAGTCATTATTTACTGTAACAGAGGCACTGAAATAGAAGACTTCAAGTTGGATCTAAGTTAGTGTGACAAACAGAAATAATGCATCGCAACACAAATTTTCTCCCTTTGTGGTTCCCTGCTCACACGTTTTTTTTAAAACCCACATTTTAAAAAACATAGCCAATATCCAAGCAAATGGATATTGGATTAATTAAATAATCCAGCTGCAGAAACTTTCCAGCACTCAGTGCTTTTTCTCTCCTACTAGGAATGTGTATGCAGTGTGGAGGTCCTATTTAGAAGGTACAGTCCAGGTGAGCCAGTCCAGGCTCAATGTATGCGACAATTACAAGAGTCAAATATCAGAGCCCGCTAAGACTGTTAGACTGTACAAGGAGCAGCAGCTTAAAAAGGTGAGTTGGTCATTTTTTCCTGAAGCAGTATTTGTTCTCTGTCGCTGCTGCATCTTTCCAATGTGCTTGCTCGGAGTTAACTTGGTTCATGTTGGTCTGCTTGTTCTTCAAACATATGTCTGTTGTCTTTTTCCCTTTTCACAGACAATAGATCAGCTGAGCGGCATTCAAGCAGAGCTGCAGGAGTCAGTGAAGGAGTTGGCCAAAGCTAAGAAAAAATACTACGACTGCGAGCAGGTTGCCCACGCTATACGAGAGAAGGCCGACATCGAGGCAAAGTAAGTCTGCCGCAACACTGTGCGTGTGTGTGTAGGGCTTTTCAGGTAGTTGCCAAGTCTGTTTTAGTGAGGGGATCTGGTGTCCCTGTTATGCTGTGGAGGGCACATATTTGCCTGGCACGAGTTGGGTCCACTTGAAAATCAATACAAAGCTGTTCTAATTTTTTATCGTCTTTGATTTTGAGCGGTGCAGTTACCAGATTTAGATGAAATTGGTTGCAAAGAGGATGCTGCACCAAAAACCTCTTTGTGATTGCTTTGATTGCTTGAGGATTGTGTTTTGTTTGTATTGAAGACACTGATTTGCCAATTTATCTTATTGATGTGACCAACAGATTTCAACCAACTATTACTTATGGTTACCATTCAGTTCAATTCAATTGTATTTATCTAGCACCAAATCACAGCAACAGTTGCCTCAAGGTGCTTTATATTGTAAGAAAAATACCCTACAATTATACAAAGAAAACATTCATACACTATATTGCCAAAAGTACTCGTCTGCCTTCATATGCATATGAACTCCCATTCTTAACCCATTGGGTTTAATATGATGTCAGCCCAGCCTTTGCAGCTATAACAGCTTCAGCTCTTCTGGGAAGGCTTTCCACAAGGTTTAAGAGTGTGTTTATGGGAACCTTTGACCAATCTTCCAGAAGCACATTTGTGAGGTCAGAAACTGATGTTGGATGAGAAGGGCTGGTCGCAGTCTCCACTCATAATTCATCCTAAAGGTGTTCTGGCGGGTAGAGATGAGGACTCTGTGCAGGCCATTCAAGTTCTTCCACACCAAGCTCACTCATCCATGTCTTTATGGACCTTGCTTTGTGCACTGATGCACAGTCATGTTGGAACAGGAAGGGTTCATCACTTCATGGCTCAGTTGCTGTCGTTTCCAGTCCCTTCCACTTTGTTGTAATACCACTAATTGTTGACTATGAAATATATAGTAGCGAGGAAATTTCAGTGCTGGACTTACTGCACAGGTTGTGTCCTATCACGGTACCACTCTGGAATTCACTGAGCTCCTGAGAGCGACCTGTTCGTTCACAAATATTAGTAGAAGCAGTCTGCATGCCTAGATGCTTGATATTATACACCTGTGGCCATGGAAGTAACTGGAACACCTGAATTCATTGATTTGGGTGAGTGAGGGAATACTTTTGGCAATATAGCGTAGATTGCGCCACACTTTTTAGCTTTAGTCCATTTCTGTGCAACCTACAGGTGACTGCAGCAAACTGATAGCAACCAAAGACATCGCAAGTTTTTTGGTGTAACACTGTGTACCTCTTTGAGACCCATTTCACCTATTTGCTGACTGTGGATCACTTAATGATGTTTATTCCTGTGTGAATAAAGCTCAAGAGAGCGCTTTACACAACCATCATCACAACACCAAAATGAGAGAAGAGTCCTCCTAAATATCAAGTCACACCCAAAGTCTACTGGTGGTAAATCCTGTCTCCCTACACTTGTCTTACTTAGAAACTTTATGTTGGATTTTTCTTCAATTTCCACACTTCTTTGTAAATATATAACAATGGTGTGACTAAACAGATGGTCTCCATGGTGAGGGAGAATGCAATCAAGAGAGTGAAGCTGGTTAACCTCATAAGGAGAATGTGTGTGTTTCTGTTTGGAGAGAGAGAGATAAAGAAAGGGAAAAACATTGTCATCGAGGATGAAAGAAGCAATCAGTCATAAACATACACAGGTGTTTGAAAGAGAGAGAAAAATACAGATGAAAAGAGATGAAAACAACAAGAGGGAAACAGTAAAGAATGATGTGGAAACATTGATCGACTGGCTTTAGTTTTGATGAATCAGCCAACCACATCTGAATGATATTAATTTGATATTATTAATTAATTTGAAGCATAGCTCCAGCAGATATATAAAGGGTAATGTTGACGTTGATTAAAAGCACTGTTTTTCCTGTGACCCTGGTGTCTGTCCTTTACTTTTTTATTACCTTCCAAGCTTAAGAGGCTTTCTCACTGAACAGCCACCTGACCTGTTTCTGCTCTAAGATTTCAACTCTTGAAGCTTTGCAGTCTCACAATTAGTTCCAGAGTTTGATCTGGAGCTGATGAGTGTTGTTTTCCTCCCATCCCTTGGTAGCAGTAGCTATGGTGACATTTTCACTTCATTGAATTCTCAACCCATGGTTTGCGCTCACATCGATTGGCCAATCTACTCTTTTCTGTTCTCTATCGCTCAGTAGAAAGTAGCAGCGACAGAAATAACTGTATTGCCTGTGTGCCATTATGGAAGCGTATGCGCACATGCATGTGTGTTTGAGAGGATAAAAATGGCGAGGCACAAGGAACACACAGGAAGAAATTGGTGTGAATGTTATTTTTAACAGCACTCGGGGTGTAAAGCAGGGCTTAAGTAGAAGCATTTTACAGGTACTCTCGCGCGTGGGGAACTGGCAGAGAAAATTACACACTGAAGCATTTGCATTGGCGAGTGTTAGATTTAATCGAAATAAACATGCTTTTTTTAAATGTTTTTGTGCTCATGCGCACGGATACACATGCCGGGAGGAGACAGGCTCTCTCTCTCATTGATATAAATGAGTGTCTGGATCAGGCTCACATTCATCACTGTCAAGTCTCGCTCTGCTCAGGCCAGGGTTCATTTATGAAGGCTAGTCTGAATCAGAGGATGGAGATGCGGTAGAAATCCTTGGATCTTCCCTTCTGTCTTCTTTTACTTGACATGTTAAATTTAAAAATGTGAATACAAAATTTTTTGCAAGTTTACATAACTGTTAAAAAAAATAAAATAAAATTAGATACTTATTATTGTTTTGTTTTTTGTCTTTTTCAGGTCTAAACTGGGTCTTTTTCAGTCAAGAATTAGTTTACAGAAAGCAAGTGTAAAGGTAAGAACCTGAAACATAACAGCAGCTTGTTTAGTCAGGCCTCTCAGATGTATTACTTTAAACAATTATTTAAAAACAAGTAGTAACACTATACACATTTTTTTCTGTCTGTTTTTTGAAGTTGAAAGCAAAAAGAAGTGACTGTAACTCAAAGGCGACACAGGCCAGGAACGACTACTTGCTAACGCTAGCTGCTGCCAATGCTCACCACGATCGCTACTACCATACAGATCTGCTGCACTGCATACAGGTAAATATAACAAGATGAAAGAAAGGAAATGAATGAGGTAAGTGGTGAAAGTGAACACACAAAGCCAACATTAAATTTGTAAAAACATAAAAGCATAAGACTCGAGATTTTAATGCTGTTGCAATATTTTGCTTTACTAGATCAAGTACTGGCTTAAGAGCCTCCCTTGGATAATATCCGGAGGGATTTTTTTTTTGTACGGGAATGAGGAAGCATTTTTCTGGTTTCAGAATTAAAATGCGGAGCTTTGAATTTAAGTTCCATTTTGGGAAAATGTGTTCCTTTCATGAGTCCACAAAGTCAGACTCCCATTCACTGTCAGTGAAATAGCTGGTAGGGAAATATCACACACGAAAAAGTGTTGATTTCACAGTTTTGAGTCTTCAAAGAAAGTCGCAGCGTTGTGCGGATTTACGATTTGAAAGGGGCTTATGTGAAGAAAAGTGAGCCATGCTAATGTCAACTTTAACCAAATCATCGGTGGGCAGGAAATTATCATTTTCAGCGAGTGGAATATCAAAAACAGGCATTCTTTTGTCTTTGGTCTTTTATTTTAAACTGCTCAGATGACTGAATACAAAAGGTGGTTAAGCCCAGTCTTAATTAGACACAATATTATCTTGCTGAGCTGTTTTAGTTATGATACTGCTTTAATTATGTTCTGTATGAAAATACACACAAAAAAATCCCAGTCTGTAATTCACTTACAGCCTAGCTACTGTGTTGTATAAACATGGGCATACATGGTTACAGATACGACACATAAAGTAAAAGTATCGAAACATCCTATGTTTCCTTATATTTTGCTTCCGAAGAGCCAGAATTTCTTGGAATTTCTAAAG
This sequence comes from Oreochromis niloticus, assembly GCF_001858045.2. Lineage (NCBI taxonomy): Eukaryota > Metazoa > Chordata > Actinopteri > Cichliformes > Cichlidae > Oreochromis > Oreochromis niloticus. Next base: position 18,322,433 of record NC_031979.2, read on the forward strand.
TGGTCTCGAGCAATAGTTCTCCAGGATGGCTGAAGGTCTTTTTCAAGTTTCTCTGGCTGCTTTTTCACTAATTTTCAGTCCATTACTTTTACTTGACCATTTTCATGAAACATTCAAGCATAAAACAGCACCTAACTCAAGGGATGAAAAGAAACCAATTTTTACATTTTTTAAGCAATTTGTTACTAGTAGTATGTCACAAAACATAATTTGTTCCAATTTCTTGTGTTGAATCTATTAAAAATGCCAAAGATAACAGAGACATGTTAGAGCATTTTTGCTCTAACAAGTGATTTCCAGAGATCTATTAGATGAAAACTTGGCATATCTCAGCATGGTGTGCAGTGCACGTTGAAACAGTTTGAGGAAACTGGACAAGTGGAGGACAAAAGAAAAAGTGGCTGGCCTAAAAACTGCCTACAGTATCTGAAAGTTATGTCTTAAAGAAATGTGAAAAAATCCAAACACAGGACCTGAGAGTTGCATCTGACACTTCAATTGGTCTACTCTCTACTGTTCACTGAAGCCTCAAAAGAAGTGTGTCAGTAGAAAGGGTGGCTGTCAACAAACATTGTTAAGGAAGGGAGAAAAAGCTGAGATGTGCCAAATTTCACAACAACTGGACTGAGAATCAGTGGTCCAGAGTGGAAAATGCACGACAGTGAGCGTCTACAGCCATCGGTAAAACTGTCATGGTTTGAAGCTGCATTTCAGCCAGTGGTGTTGGGTGTCTTGTTAAAATTCGTGGAATTATGAACATAGAAAAGCATAATGAGATTTTGACCCACCGTACAGTACTATCTGGAAAACGGCTGATTGACAATTGCTTAATTCTTCAGCATGAAAAATCCTTAGGCGTGACTGATTGTGGTAGTTCTGTTATAGACACACATGTTGGTCTGTTTTACATCTGCAGCTTTATTGCTGTTGTTTTTCTCATTTGTCTGACCATCAGTTAAATGGTGCGTACTCAGGATTTCAATAGTATTAAATAAAAATTAAGTTTATTTGTTTTTTTCTTCTGTTTCTTTGCTTTTGAATCCTTGTTTATTTCTTCTCCCATTTTCCTTCTTCTTTCTCCGTCTTCTGTTCTCACTCTCGCATGCTCTGCCTTAGGCATGCATGAGCATCTATACTACGAGGCCATTCTGAATAATAGATCCTTAGCTTCTTGTGACAGAAGGACAGGACTGCAGGGAAATATGCACATACACAAATATGCGCATGAAAACACACACAGAGAATGAGGGACATTGCTAGAAGGAAGCAAGCTGTCTGTCCTCTCTCTCCTTCCTGTGCTGATTCATTTGTGGCGTTTACCTGAAAATAACAGCACTCGTGAATGTATGACTTCTCTCTGCAGTTCAAGAAAGGCGTGAAATCTTTTCCATGAACGCTGTATGCTTTTGGGGCCTTTTCATCTCAATGTTCAACAGATATTGTAGTTATCCCATGAAATGTTTGAGTTTAAATGAGTTATAGTGGTAAGAATCCATTGGCTTTCTTCCTTCCTAGGCCATCTGAGAAAAGAAGATGATTAAGTGTGAAATAGATGACTGAAGGATAATAGAATGGTTTCTCTGGGGACGATAGGTGAGGAGACTTGTAATTGATAGCCTTGTTTAGATCAAATCTTCCCTTCATAAATACTGACTGTACTGAGAGTTGTAGTGAGGCTGCGGTAATAACTTAAATCTTATATGTGAGTGCTGCCGTCCTTGTCAATGCGACAGCTGTAGTGAAAGGGCAGAGGAAGAACCAACTGCTCAACGTCTCCCTCTGCTGTCAGCAGTATATGCTGTTATTAATGTCCGTCTTTAAAGTTGCCGGCTAGACACTGACACACACAACCACACACCCTCACACTTGCACCTCTGCTGCCCCGTCTGCTCCCCTGTGCTGCCCTTATTGTTCCAACTGATGCAGTCATTCAGCCCAAACACACACACACACACACACACATAAACACACATCCACTGGCCATGGTATAGGGACGGACGGGGCTTTTTCTGGAAGCTGACTCACTTCATTTCAACACTACCGTAAATGGATGAAAAAAGGAGGGGAGGAAGAGAAGAAAGGGGGAGGAGGAAATGACCAGAATGATGAGGGAACATTTAGAGAGAAGTCAGCCAGCAACCCACCCTTAATGACATAATGTCCTTGTCAATATCCCATTGTTTTTGAGGCTGTGTTGTGTGTGAATGCTGTGGGTTGTGGGTTTTATGTTGGGTTTTTTTAATGTGTTTGTCTGTATAAGACGGAGACAGACGTAGGTGTTAGCTGGAGGCTGCAGACTTGGCCTAAATGATCCGCTGGTTAGAATAGTGTGTGCACGTTTCTGAGACTTTGGCACTTTGGCCAGAGGAGTGCGTGTATGTGTGTGTCTCTGAGCATTTGATCGCTGATGTCTGTGTGTGTGTGTCTGCCTTCTCTGTGTTTTGTTGAATTGGAATCTGAACCCCTTCACCTTCCTCTGCAGCTGTGCGAACACCATCCAAAGAACACACTCACATACTCACTCACTCACTCACACACACACACACACACACACACACACACACACACACACACACACACACTCGTGTCCCATAAACACATTTTTTTCAGTTAGTCTCTCTTTTTTGCTCTCACCCACTAATACCTTTTATACCTTTTCAAAATGCTCTCCCTTCCCCTCTTCTTCCTCTCCTCCTCCCCTCCTTTAGCCCCGCTCTCTGTCTGTTTGGCAGCGTTGCCTACAGCTTGGCAGCAGTATCCCGGCTGCCCATAGAAAGGCTGTTCAGTTGGACTGCATACTTCATTAAAATGTCTTTATATCCGTGCATCAGAAACACTAATGTTAACAGCTGTCAAATGAAAACATCTGTGTGGTTTTGGGCCTTCCTGTGACTTCGTTCCCTCCTTCTCACCACTTTATATTTTTCTCACCATCTTTCTCTTCACTTTTTCACCTCTTCCTTTTTTAGTTTAGTGTTATTCATAAAATCCTTTTTAATGGCCCATGGAAACATGCCATATACTGCATTTAAAGTTCTAATATACAGTACGCAATGGGAGGCGGCGATGTGAGTGAGGCGTGTTTGTTTGTAACAGAAGTTTGCTTTGCTATGCTGAACTCTATTTCTGTTCAATTTGACTGTATTTCCTGTATGTATTTTGCATGTTTTTGGGTGTGTTCTAGTAACATTTAACATAAAATAAAGCTTGAAATGACCTTCCACACAAGAAGTTTCAGTTGATTTAGTCCTGCTACAGCAGTAGTTTATGCAATAACAGAAAAAATCATTAACAGAGGAAATTGTCCCACCCAACAAATGCAACAAAAGTAACACAAAAACAAGGGAGCTATCAATCATTTATAGTGTAATCAGTGGACTATGGACCTCAAATATGATTTTTTAAACATAGACGTGCATTAGGAGATTATGTAACAAAATCACAGTACATTTATGGCTATCTAAACACAAGATTTAATTTGAGATTATAACAAACTAGCGACGCTTATTCACATTTTGTTCTTTTTGTCTATTTCTTGGTGTCTCCTCCTGATTCCCTTGTCCTCTCTGCTTTATTATTAATGAATTACATTGAATTCATCCATGCTTCAGTATAACCCCTGGTTCCTCTCTTTCTTTGTCTGTCTTCCAGGCCTTGGACGGCAGAATCTATGAGCACGTCAAAGACTACCTGGTGGCACTTTGTCGCACTGAGCTTGAGGCCTCCCAGGCTACACACAACACTTACCAGTTCCTTTTGGACAAATCCACCAGGGTGAGTCAGACAATACAAAAATATGCTGTGACCCTGAAACCAAGCTATCAGTTTTATTTGTGAAATGATCAGAGCAACTTTTTCATTTCATCTGTAATTATGAAGCTCTATTTTTTCTTTGAATCTGTGGTAGGAAATTTCTATGGAACCCACTGAAAGTGTTTTGACATTCAGCAGTTTTTCTTTCTGTGTGCATAATTTTTATTTTATTTATTTAATTTCTTTGTGTCTGTATAGTTTAGTGGTTTACACAGCCGCCTCACAAGCAGATCTTCAGTTCTGTTGCAGAAGTAGGCACGAATCCCTTTGGGGTTGTGTCAGGAAGGAAATCTGGTGTAAAAATCTGTCAAATTAAAGATAGAGCTACCTTCTGTTGTGACCCTGTGTGAATAAGGGAGCAGCTGTGTGTACCTTTTGTGTGGCTTGATGAGGTTTCTATTCTACTTTAACTATGCAAGAAAGACACAACACAGTGACTGTTTTTGATTAACGCAGCATGTACTCACAGGCAAATTAAAGTGGCTTGTATATTGTCAATATACTGTCACTTACACCTGGTCACCTGTTTCAGCACGACTGTGATTATCTCACCTGTGGATGATAGCTTCTGGACCTCTCACTTGTTATTTCAGAGCCCACATGAACAGCTTAGAGCAGTAACTCATGCACTATTCATGCATGGCTTCAGTGGCACCAAATTTAGCCATTCGGCATGTTTTTAGTAAGCATAGCCAGCGAAGCTTCATGTTTTCTGCATTCTCGCAGCAGATACCCGGTTCAGTTCACAAAATGATAGACGAAAGGCAGCATCATTCTGTTTGTCTCACTACATGCGTGCTAGCTGTTCTCCGAGCTAGCCAACAAGCACAGATAAATGTTGTTGGTGAACCCCAGGCCTTAAGGGGGCTCCACGCAGGAAGTATTTCGCTCATCCCACCTTCACTTTGTTGCTGACGGTTGGTTGCCAGCAGGTTGTGGTGTCCTTGGTAAGCTAGTCCTTGGTATTTACTATCCTATCTTGTGTCAGTCAACGGTATCCTGTGCTCTCACTTTTAGTCGGACCCGGCCACATTATTGGGGTTATTTTGCACTTTGGTTTTTGACAGAATGTCACTGTATTTCAGGATTCTTTGGTCACCACATCACTTCTAGCTGCTTCCTGTGTGGACAGTTTCCCACTGGCTTCGGGTCACACTAGCTTTGGTATGAATGTTATGTCTTCAGAAACTCGACTTAACTTCTGAACCATATTCCTCTTGGATTGAAAAATGAATCCCTCTAAAGTCAAAATATGAACCCACAAATGTATGCATAAATATGAAACACTCACCCACTGTGGGCTTGAGATGTGGCAGTGGAAAAAAAAAAAAAGTCGTTTGCATCCTCGAAGGGAGCAGACGCCTCGTCACACATGAAGTTTGGCAGACTCCAGTATTGTCGGGTTTACACAGCACCAAACTTGCATGCAAAATGTACTGGATTAAAGATCTCCTTCTCTCTTTCTTTCAGATAATGCAGGAGTACAACCAGCAGTTGTTCATGCAAGAGAATCCGGTATTTCACAAAGCGCACGACTTCCAGTTCCAGCCCAGTGAATGTGACACGGTGAGACTCAAAAAGCTAGACACAGATCTCCTGGATTAATACTCATGTATCACTAGTACTTGGATTGTTTGTACATAAACCTGTTCACAGCAGGACTGTCACTCCACTTCACTTGCTGACTCACACACACACATACATACACACATGCGCACAAACTCCCACACACAGACAGCAGCCCGCCATGTGGGCTTTTCTTTCATCCTGTGTTTTCTGTCCTCTCTAATATCTTATGTGTATAAAATGTTGCTTAAATCCTTAAGTTGAGTGATGAAACAGAATTCATTTACCGCAATTCTTATGATTTAGAGAGTCACATTAAAACATCTGGGGCTGAGAGACTTGCCAAGTTAAAAATCCGTGAGCCAAAGCTGTGATCGCCCTTTTTTCTCTTGAGATATCTTCGTGCCTTTTGTTCCCAGACTATGGGGATTTCTTTATGTTAACAGTTTCAGATGGAGTTGCCCAGTTAACTAATGTCTGCTGACAACATGATAGAAGCATGAATCGGCTCTGTGTTCAGATGTTGCGTGTCCATTGGGAGCGTATCTTTCTAGCCTGGGAATTTTTTTTTGTCATTTACACAAGCTAATTTAATCATTTAAATTCAATTGGTTACTGTATGCTACAAATATTTAAAACTGTTGTCAAACGATCAGGGTCTGTGTGATCGGAATGGAGCAGTGGGAATTATGCTGTCTCCTCTCCTCTCCGGGGACTTGTTAAGTCTTTCTAGCTAAAAAAAGAAATTGCTCTCACTGGACACTGTTTCTAATACCTTTTTAGAGTAGTATCCTTTTCTCCTGTGTCTGAGTCATATTGTGCTGTCTCCTTTTTCTACATTTCTCTTTCTCTCACTGGGTTCTGCCAGTTTCTCCTTGCCTCTGATCTTTTGACTTGCTTCAAGTATTCTAACAGTTTTCTCTGTAACAATGTTCTCTTCCTTCCTTGTGTCTTCCTGTTCCTGTTCTAGCTTTGCTAACAATTTTTCCTAAACTTTTTTTCCACTAATCGCTCCTTGTGTTTGTCTGTCTGTGTGTTTGCACTGCTGCTGTTTGGGTGTGTGGGTCTGCGGATGCCCGGATGTCTATGTGTGTGTGTGTGTGTGTGCCAGACTCTGAGCTCGGTGCAGCAGTTGGTGGACATTGAGCCGTCGCCCGTCAGTGCCATGAGAATGACCCTGGCACAGGTAGTCTTAACTGTTGTCAGCATTCCTATCATACTTCTCAGACCATGGCTTATCTGCTTCATTCATACATTCTGTTTATACTGACTGCATCATTTACTGTAAGAAGCTTTTAGTTGGCCATGAGGAAACAAAGCGTATTAATGCAGTTTAACTCTTAACACCTCAGGCTGTGATTGACGTTTCAGCATGGCACTGGAAAAATCTGAAACCTCATACACTCACAGGCTACTTTATTAGTTATACCTTGCTAGTACTGGATAATGAATCTCCTGTTTCACCACATCAAGTGCTTAATTGGATTGGGATCTGGTGACTGTGAAGTCCATTTGAGTACAGAGAACTCACCAGTTCTGTTCAAGAAACAAGTTTGAGATTATTTGAGCTTTGTGACATGGTGCGTTATCCTGCTGGAAGCAACAATACACAGTTAGACTGAGGAATTCAAACAATGATCAGCTGGTACTGAGTGTGCCAAGAAAATATTGCCCACACTAACAGTTCATATAAGACAGAATGGATCCATGCTGTCATGTTGTTTACACCAAATTCTACAATCTGACTGTTGCAGCAGAAATCCATGCCAAGTTTTTCCAGACTTCTATTGTCCAATTTTGGTGAGTCTGAGCCTCAGTTTTCTGTTTATAACAAGCAGGAGTGGTACCTGTTATGGCCTTCTGCTGGTACAGCCCATCTGCTTTGAGGTTGGTTGTAAAAAGTGGTTATTTGAGTTACTGTTGCCTTCCTATCTGGTTAAAGCAGTCTTGCCATTCTCCCCTGACCTCTGGCATCAAAAAGGCATTTTCTCCCAGAGAACCGCAGCTCACTGGATATTTTCTCTTTTTTGGACAATTCTCTGTAAACCTTAGAGATGGTGGTGTGGGAAAATCCCAGCAGATCAGCAGTTTCTGAAACACTCAGACGAGCCAGTCAGGGACCAACAACCACGCTATGCTCAAATCAGCTTCAGCCGGTCATTTTGACTATGTCTTCATGGCTAAATGACTTAGATGTTGCCATGTGATTGGTTAATTAGATATTTATGTTAATAAACAGTTAAATAGGTGTACCTAATAAAGTGGCTGGTGAGTGTGTGTTCATAGGCACCCAACAGAGAAACCTTTTTAACCCACAAAAAAGACTTTGCCCTCACTGGTAGCAATCTTTCAATTTAAGTTATATTTGCTAGATTTCTAGCACATGCTCGGAAACAGAACGAATGAATGACCTGTGATAGTGAAGGAAAAAAAGACAGAAAAATACTTGATTTTTCATAGTTATGCACACTATTGACGAATGTTGTCACTATGGATCTCCTTGCCTGTGATTATGATGCTTTTGATGATACTTTACATTATAATTTTCTTTAAAAACAACTGTAGTGTCAGTGAGTTGACACTTTTTCGACTCAGTGACATGACAAATCAATGTTAACACACATTAAATTAAACTTTGCTGAACTAGCCGCCCAAGTATGACATGCTCTGTTTGGCAGGGACTTCTTCTGTGATCTAACTCTGATTGACAGGCAGACAGTTAGTCAGCTAAAATAACCTTTATATTCCAAGTATCTTGGAGAGCAGTGTGGGCCTATCCCTCTTTTTAAACAGAAATTGTGCTCTAACCAGTTGGAGCGCCAAGACTTTTCATACAGCATGGCGGTGAGGGTGAGCAAAATATTATTGTGTGTTGGGAATAACTGAGAAAAGCAGCTGAGGATGGGCTCAAATCTGACAGCACACTATGTAGTGATAAAACCCAGAGCTCTTTTGTTATTACTGGAAAAGAATCATGTCTTGTTAATAGTCATTAACACATCATTGTGCTTTATAAATGATCTGTTTTTATATGGCTCTCAGCTTTGTGGCTTAGGGAGGAGGTTGTTGATCTTGGCCTACAGCAGTCAGCACTTTAACCACAGACAATAAAACTATAGTGTATGTGTTGTTTTCTTTTAGGTTAGATTTTCTCCTTTTACTGAAATATAGCGGAGGTTAAAGAACTTTCACTGCCAGATTTTTTATGTCCATCTGTCACCGTAACAAGACCGTGAGACACTCTGGGATAACCACACAAGTGGCTGCAGATAGGATTATGACATCATCCACATAGTTGGCGTGAGAACTAAAAATAAACATGACAAATATGTGGGAGTTTCTGAATTTCTTGTTAAGATTTTATCTGCTCAATGCAACTTTGCTTATGTGCACCAATAGAATAATCAAACCAGGGTATAGAGCAGCAGCTGATGAATTTTTCTTATTTAATATCTAAAAAGGCCACAATTCATCTGATTGTTACAACTATTCTACCTGACATAAACCTCGTAACGACAGCTGACTACACTGGGGCGGTTCAGCCATTACAGGTCTATTTAAGGAAGTTACTTATGTTTCCTGCATTTTCTAGTTGCTTCATCATAATCAAGCAATGAAGGCACACTTGCACGATAGCTGAATACCTTTCGTGGCTTTGGCTTCTCATGACCATTGTCATGATTCATCTGATGCTGTAACTTTATGTCATCTTTTAAAATATCACCACACTGTCATCAACATCCTGAAAGCTGATGTGTCATAGTTTAGTGTAATTTTCCTTTACAAATTTGTTATGGGTTCAAGATGTAATCACTGGAGACTGAATGAGCACCTCCGTAATTGCTTTGTTTTTCTTTTTGTTGTTTGTGTGTCCATATTTCTACATGTGTCTGCATGTGTAAGATAAGCCCATAAAACATAAAATATGAAATAATGCTAAAGCTAACACTGCATTAAATTTACATGTTGAGAATGTAGACATCATATTGTGGTTTACAAGCAACTCTGTAGTTGTACACACACATTTTCTCTGTGCTATTTTAGGAGAACTCATTTTATTCTTTCACTTTTAACATGCATAAAAAAGCATAATCATAGGCAGGTATTTGCTGCAGTCTGAATGCACCGCTGCTGCTCTAATGCAAGTTGTGCAGACACACTGGAGGGTTAGGCACCCACTGCTTTAAAACTCCATTAAAACACTTCACATAGAAATACTGCTGCCTTGGCTAATTTGTGATACATGGGCTGTTCAGCATGATGAATTTTATTAGTTAAGACAGCGATATGTTTCTAAAAACTGTCGAACGAGAGCCTTATTCAGAGAATAACTTGTGCAAATGCATTAAATCATAACAAGTCCTAGACCTTTTCTGACATTTTTTTCTTATAATAATATGTGTCTATGACAAGAAATGTGTTCAGAATGAGTGAATGACCTGCAAGAAGACTGTATCTAAATGATTTGCCTACCTCTTTAAGTCTGAAAAAGGTTTAGATTTTGATGATGACACCTTTTTCTGTTATATATCAGGTCAGTTGTTTATAGTTTTGCCTATTATGACACCTACAGTCGTTGCTAATGTTGTTCTTTTCCAATTTATGAAATGATTTAATAAAATAATATTTCACCTGTCCATAAAGACATTAAGAGTGCAGGTTGACTGATCTATTTGGGTGTAAGGAGATCATCAGTGTGCATCAGGAAGATACAAAACTGATGCAGAAAGTCACATGACTCACACAAGCACTAGAATTCACATTTTATGTGCAGTATGAACAGTCATGTGAAAAGGAGTGGATCTTTTTTTATTTCAAAGATTTTATGTACTATGACATCATAATAAATAATCTGATCCTTACCGGGTTCTAAAATTATTTAAATACAATACCTCAGATGAGTACTCCCCCTGATTCAGCAGCTTGTAGATCCACCTTTTTCAGCAATAACTTGAAGTAGTCATTTTCTGTATGACATTTATCAGTCTCTCCTGTCACTGTGGAGGAACTTTGAGGTTTGCAGGTATTTGCTTATGCACATATCTCTTTCATCATTGTCCTGTTGCATGGCCCCATTTCAGCCAAATGTAGTAAGCTACTAGATGGGCTCAGATTTGACTCTAGAGCACTTTGGTATACAGAGTAATTCATTATCGACTAAGTGCCTGCAAGGTGCCCAGGTCCTGTGGCTACAACACAAGCCCAAATCTTCACTCCTTCACCACTGTGGTGGACAGTGGGTGTGAGGTTTGTGCTGTTATGCTGTGTTTGGTTTCATGCTTGGTGTGGATTATGGCCAAACATCACCACTTTGGTCTTTGTCCCAGAAGTCTTGTGGGTTGTTCAGATGCAGCTTTGCAAACCCAAGCTGTGCTAACATGTTGTTTTTAGAGAGAAGAGACTTTTTCCTGGCAACCCTTCCAGAGTTATATTTGTTCAGTTTTATTATTGTACTGTCATGAACTTTAACATTTAACATGCTTACTGAGGCCTGTAGTATCTGAGATGTAGCTCTTATTATTAATTTTTTGCAGTTACTTTGAGCATTGCACGGCCCGACCTCGGTGTAAATTTGCTACGACATTCTAGCTGATTGAACTATCTTGAATCTTTCCAATTGTGAATAATCATTTTCTCTGTAGAAAAATGGAATTGAAATTGTTAAAAAGTGACCATATACACGTTCTCAGAGAGATGGGGAGCAAAACTTGCTTCTTGAGGATCATTGCTGATGTTTTCCTCCTTGGCATCGTGTTACACACACCAGCAGAGTGACAAAACTTCTGCTCTTATAGATGTGCTCACATTTGCTGATGATCGGATAATAATTTGCATTTAATTAGGAGCTCCTGGCTGTTAGTTACCCTCGTTACTCCTGTGGAAGCAGCAGGGGTGTACTTAGGTTTTCCACACTGTTTCTGCATTTTCGGTTTAGTTTTTGTTAAATAAATAATGTTTCGTCTTTCGAGATGTTTTGTATTTCATCTGAGGTTGTATTTAAGACCTGATAAGGATCAGATGATTTTTTTTTTACTATGTCCTGATACATAAAACCTTAAAGGGTGTCCTTTCTACTTCACATAACTGTAGATGCTGGCAGACTACCTGAAATTCTAATTTAAGGAAAGTATCGAGATGCAGGTTCGTGACATGTCATATTAGAGCCACTGTTCTAATCGAGTTTCCTGTCCTCTCCCTTAACTTGCTGCAATTCTCCTGTGCCTGAATGTAATTATGCTGTAAATCTCCCATGTAATACACTTGGTTTCACACCTATACTTAGCCAGATTTATGCCCTGTTGTTACAGAATCAGCACATAATTAATAGAGATGATGTGCATGAAAAGGTGTAATTAGAATATTGTGTACTTTAGCTGAGGCTAACAGACTTTTATTATCAGATTATGGGAACTCAAGCCTCTCAGGTCTGTGCGAACACAGCACTGACGACGAATGTCTGTACATGGAAGTCTTTGCAAGATATTTTGCATTGATTTCGATCTGAGTTATCACGAGGGAAGCTGGAGTGGGTCATTGTTAAATTACTAGAAAGTATCCTTTTTGTTTTTCAGCCCCCTCTATGACGCATTTTTATAATAGATAGAAATGAAAAGATCAAATCTGAGTCATATTTGTAAACAAGTAAGCAAAAACAGTTCACCTTTTTTTCAGGGTTTCTTTGGACCATGAGAGACAGCTGTATAATTTGATTACTGAGTCATGTTTTTTGGACAACAATAGCAAATAATTATGATTCCACTGAACAATTTGGCTTTAAAAATGCAAATATTTTTCTATGAAATCAGCATAATTGTTTAGAGAAGATTGAATCAAATTAAATGATGTTTTTTATATCATCCAACATAGTTAATCTGGATATTGTGGGTGTGTTATTATCAGAATTTGATAGAGAGTGGCCAAAGAACCTCCCAGCTGTCACCAGATTTTCATTCACATACTGCTAAATGATGCATGATGGGCAGAAGTATGCAACATGACCTTTTCCCAGCGAATCCCCGCCCACTTCAAAGCAGTGACAAAGAACAGAAAGAGAGAAAAAAAATAGAAATCTTTCATGTGAAATAAGAAAAGCTCTTTGTTAAGTGCGTGAGCTCAGGATTCACTTTGGCTGCGTGGTTATAATTGATGTCATGTGTTTAATTGGAAAGCCATGCAGATTCCTTGGCTGACCCCGCGTGTTTTCTGTAGTATATTAAAAAAACCCCAACAAAATAAAGTCACATGCAAAAAGTGCTGTTGCTACGCACCTCCTCTTCTCTCACTCTGTAGTACACAGAAAACACACACACATGGTGTTTCACATGTGGTTTTAATAGAGGCTTTTTGTTTCATAAGGGTAACAATAGAGCAGCAACACACACTGTATTAATTACTTGCTATGGAAACAGTGTTGCTTTCTTTAGCTTAATTAACAGCCTCTGCGTATTGCACACCTTGAGCTGTTGTTTTTGACACTGTATTTTTGTGTGTTTGCCTGCTGCTGTGGCGTGTCTCTGTGCGGCTGTGTGTGGGATATTAGAGTCGTCAGCTGGAGTCGGAGTCGGGGACGACAGAGGAGCACAGTCTGAACAAGGAGGCCAGGAAATGGGCAACCAGGGTGGCCAGAGAGCACAAGAATATCATTCACTACAAGCGAGTAAGAGGGACACACACACACATACAGACACACTCACAAACATTTGTTGCACGTACCCGTTTTAGAAATGCAACATGTGAATTTGAATCAGCTTAATTTTAAAGCGCACACACATTCCTGTTCTAATCACGCTCTGTGTTTGTGTGTGTTGTTGTCAGTCTCTGGAGGAGTGTGAGAGCCACGGCTTGCCTCCCACAGAGCAGGGAAGATTAGATCTGGAGATGAAGATCGAAGACACCAAAGAAAACATGCGCAAAGCCGAGGTGTGTGACTCAGATCGTCAACGTTTACTGCTGTCTCAGGGTCTGTGTTTAAATATAACCCTGTGTGTATGGCGTTTGCACTTTGTTCCCATCTTCATGTAGCTCTCTTTCCCAGTGCTTTATTTTCATCTCGTAGTCTAAAGGCACGCAAGGTCAGGTGAAGTGAAAACACCAAAATGTGGGTGAATGCAGCGTGTCAGTTGTTCTATCCTGTCAAAACTTGGGCACCATGTGGAGCTACAAGGATACAGAGAACAGATGAATAGATGATCCTTTTCTAACAAATGTTCAGAACACAAACTTTACAGCGTGCCTTTATTTGAGTACTTATTATGGAGCGGCCTGTCACGGAACATTTTGCAGTATGTGCACTAATGCTGACACATAAAGGAACGAACAGGAAAAAAGCGTTTCCAAGAGAGTCTGCCTTGGATAGCAACATGAGATTTATTTTTATAGAAGTAAGAAAAAAGAGAAGGAAAAAATCAGTGATGCGATATTGATATAAAAAATAAACAGATGTTATTTTCTGTGTTATTACTGTTGTGTACGGGAAGCTTATTTTTCATTGTTTAAATAGGTCTCTAATGAATGGCTAATGTTTGTTGTTCTTAAACACCATGAAATCTGTGGTACACATTTACATAGAAGTACTTAATGTTGCATATCGTTGTAAACGAGTTGAAGTGCTGCCCACTCTTTGGGCTGATGTATTTTGAATTGAATGAAGAGTGAAATTGGCAGTATGCTCTCACTTTGCACAGCCTCTTTGATGTAGCGGGGTATATTTTAACAAGCATGGCCCATGAGTTATCGTCACACTTTTGCCAGCATAAGATGTGACAGATCATTTATGTTATTCACCTACACAAATCCGAAAAAACTCATTAACTCCTCGATGTATGTCATAGCTTACAGTTACATTACTGCATGCAGGTATGACGGCATTGTAGGTTTAAAACATTTGAGCTGTAATGTTTTAGATTATTTTATTATATTATAATGAAAATGTTGATATAAGATCAGATGATCACATATTTTTATTGTTTCTTAGACCACTTTCTCCTCAGGCTTTCAACCCACATGTGCCTCTTTCTGTTTCCATCCTCCCACTCTTTTCCCTCTACACACCCTAGCCAGATACTTATTGATTGCACATCGATTCCCACAGATTGAACCTGTCAGCACTGAATGAGATCACTGCACCGTGCGTTATCCTTCTCAGTGTAATCCTCTCTGTTCGCTCCCAGAAGTCTATATTTCTATTCATTCTGCTTTTCAGCTTCATTGCATTTGGCTCATTCTCTATCTAACTTCTTCTTTGGCTACCTTTGTTATCAGGCTTTTGCATATTTGGCACCCTCTGCTGTCAACTTAAAAAACATTTGCTTTGTCGTCATGCATTCGAATAATTTAGCAACTATCAGTAGCTTGTGATCTCACTTCCCTCAAAATAATTAGAGAATCTTTTCATAGCAAAGTGCAAACATGTGACCACGTCACCTTTTTTTCCGTACTTAATCCTCTGTCTTTCTCTCGTGCTTCCCTTTAATTTCTCTTCTAGGCCAGCATTACCTTGACTAAGATGATGAATATTTTATGAGCTCTTTGTTACTAATGGCTTTATCACAGACCTCTTATCACAGATTTATAAAGGGAGTGAAAGCAGGACAAAAGACATTATGTAGGTTTGATGGGAACATTATCTGTATTTTTTGTATTATTGATGGGAGCATTATCTGTATTATCTGTGAATTAGCTCCATCTTCCTCCCATCAAGCCTCTTCCAGTAGCAATATCAATCACAAAGCCAAGCCGGGCCTATACATTAGTTACACTACCCAAAAATATTAAAGGAACACTTGGTCATCACAGTATAACAGGAAGTTGGTTAGACTTCAGACTTCATATCAGTGTGTCAGGATAGGAAGCATAAAACCGGTGCAGGTAAGTGACAACAGGTGTGCTCGAGAGGCAACAATAAGACAACCCCTTATCCCCCCTCTACAGCCAACACAACAAACACTAGGCAGACCTTTGCAACAGCAGCTGGACTACTGAACAGTTAATTCACAGGATACATGTGTTTTAAAAACAACTTCTCAGGGTTACAGGCTGCTGTTTCGCTGCAGGTACTGCTTTTCTTTTAGCAGCTACAACAGTTTGCAAGCTCCATGTACTTTATTTCAAGCCTGTACTTTACGTTGGAAATCGGATGGCTCTGGAGTAATGCTGCTTCTACCTAAGATCCTGTCATCCAGCCATGCTAGTGAAGCCATAGAACTTCAGGCATGCGACCCTCCCCCCTTCGATCAGAGTGCAGGATGCAGTGCATTTTTTGTGTCTATAGATTAGGGAAACACAGAACTTCAGACACTCAGAGCAGACCTTTATTTGTTATAATAGCCTTATATAATAGTGTTTAAAGCGCCTTGAGGCGACTGTTGTTGTGATTTGGCGCTATATAAATAAAATTGAATTGAATTGAATTGAATATAATAGGAAAAACACAGGAAAAGCTTTGTCCAAGCAGGGATTTTCCCACTGAGTTGTTGACAAAGTAAAACCGGTGTACGAAGTAACAGGTGCACCTGTCCCTTCAGATGTTAGTTATCCGTGTACCAGGGGTGTGGCCACATGAGGTGTTCCACTAGGTGAAATCTATGCAGGGGCATCGTGGGCACCATCTTTGCGAGGATCTAATGGCTTAATGTGGCCTCGGCTATCTTCAGCGGTAGTGCCGTTGGCTGACAGTAGCTAACAGTAAGGTGATCATTGTGAGACTGCTGTGATAAGTCATCCGCACTGTTTACTGCCAATTGGAATGAAACAGTACGGACATTGCAAAGGTAACTGTGGTTCTGTGAATTTCTGGATGAATTATTGGCAGGCACTATCACAGTGCGAGATGGTTCTTAGAGATCAGATGCATGACATGCAGGTAGCCTACGCAGCATGCATGTGACTGTTTTTATAAGAACTCCACCTGTGCACAGCGCGAGGGATCACATCCTCACTGTTCACTGCCATTGGCAGCCATCCAGGAATAGTTTTTAATATTTATTTAATTTTATTTAAAAATTGAGCATGTTGCCATTTGAAGCATTGTACCTGAGTTAGCTTAAAGCTAATTTACATCTGCAGTCCCTTGGCAGGGTTACATGCAGAAGATCGCAAAATATCACATTAAAAATAAAACACACAAAACGCCCTCACACCCAAAGAAGCACAAAACAAGAAAAAAAAAACAGTGTTTACAAGTCTTACCGTCTAAATGTCATTAGCTTTGTAACTTCTGTTTTTCTCTGATGATCAGTTGTTCCTTTAAATATTTAAGTGCTGCATTTCTGAGGAATTTGTGTTTTGCTGGCTAAGCAGTCTCTACGTCATATCATAACAAGCAGACTATCTGACATGCCTGCTTAAGCATGCGAGATTACAATCAGTCAGTAATCAAGACTGTTATTACTTACTGTAGTTAAAACTGTGGTTTAAAGCCAGTGTTTAGAGTTAAAACAACAACTGTTGAAATGTTTATTGAATATAAAACTGCAGGTGAAACTGTGTCGAAAATACAAGTTGTGAATTTGAGATAAAACATTATAGCTGCTTCTAATTTTAATGTAAAGGCTGAAAATTTCAGCAAGTTTCCTGTTTTTTTGTTGTCTTACAGTTTTCTATGATCATTTTTTATCATAAACATTAAGCAAAAACCATATATTTAATTTGTTGACCCACGGTTTTAGCCAAATCTTTTAATAAATATGTTAAATATGTTAAAAAGCCAAGGGAGGCTGGGAGGTTTATATTGACATGATTATGCATTTTAGTGGTGTGGACATGATGGGAAAAAGCAAGGCAGAGTTTTTTTGTTTGTTTGTTTCTATGATGGTCACAAAAAACTATACAAAATGAAACGCATCACATTTTTTATAGCTCTGTATTTATTTAGTTTGTTTAGTTATAGTCTGCACCCTTCAGTCTATACAGAAATCTAATTTTTCTTTAGTGGAATCAATAAATACTGACAGAAAGGGAAGAGTTATGTATTCTGTGCTCTGCAGATGAGGCTGTTTGTGTCTTTCTCTGAAACTGCTCGACAGTTATTACCATAACAAGACTTAACAGCATAACTAAGTGATATGAGTGATTCTTGCTATGATAAAAAGACAAGTGAAGATGGTCATAATATACAATTAAATGTGTTATATATTCTTATATTAATGACACTCAGCCCCAGGCTAGCCCGTAATGCGCTACTGAAGCTAATTAATAAAACAACATGTTCCCAAGATCAGATATCAGGAGAAAACACAGCACTGGGATGAAGGGAACACTTCTGATCTCATTAATTTGTCAGAGAGAGGCACATGGCAGTTGTATTGCATATGCTGTAGGAGATACATACTGTGTGCAGGTCATTCGGACTGAAGCTAATCAGATTAAGGTTTTCTCCAATTTCTCTTAATGGAAAATCCTACATTTTAAAGCTACCAGCTCTTTTCTGTTTTGAAGTATAAGTTTAAACCGAAATCTAAAATTCTTTTATGTAAAATAAACGATTATGGGCATTTTTGCTGCTTTCCTATTTATAAGAAGCTCTCAGAGGAGGTGGGAGTGAGAACAGCTGAGGCAAGGGGCTGTTTGACACACGGCATCAGAGCAGGGAGTAGGCTGCGCTCTCAAAAATATTTCACTACAAGCAAGCAAGAGTTGGAAAGTTGACTGGGAGGATCTACTCATATTTTTCTACACACTTAATGTGTATTGACATTCGAGCACAATTGGAAAATAGGACATAGACACACCCATGAGTCTGTGTTCATGAGACACAGTAGAATATTTAGGAGGGAACGCAGCTCCTATAGTTCTCACTCATATCACTCATATGAAATATAAGCAGACAGAACGCACTGTGAAAGTGTACAGTACATATGGGGAGTAATTGCCTGCTGTGGTCTCAACGTGCCCTTTTATGGTGACATTTAAATAACTCTTCTTTGCAGTTTATCTATCATATGGAGTTCACATACCACATGTTATTGCTTTTATCAGCATAGCTGCTGTTATGTGTTTAGATGCTTGTTTGTAGCACCTTTTGTATAACACAGTTTGACTTAGAGGTCTTTGTACAAGAGGTGAACCTAGAATTATGAATAATTCAATCATAAATCAATAATTGATTTACAGCTGGACTGCTGATGTTTAGTTCTGCTGGCCAGAGTACTAATGAGCTCATGTCACGGCGAGGTGTCTGTCTGTTCATCCACAATTCACAAAAATCGCTGCTTCTCCTCACGTATTGATCAGACTTTAGTGGAACTTGCACACAATGATCAGCTGAGTCTCCACCCAAATTGTGCTCAAGGTCAAGGTGACATTTGTCATTTTATGGACTTTTATGAGCTTTTTATTGTGATGGATGGTGATCCGGATGATTTGCTAAGCTACTGATGTCCTGGTTTTCCCTGCGAGTTTTCTATCTATCTATCCTCCATCTATTTTTCTATTTCTTTCAGTTTTGCTTGTATTGATTATAGATGCTCTGTCTGCCTGACTGTGTGCAGTCTATTCACAAGTGATTTGCACTCACACCATTGGCTGTGCTTCATATTGACTTACATTAATGATTTAGTGCTGCAGCTTTCCTTAAGGAACAATTGCTAGCAGTGTAATGGCCATTATATGTAACTTTTCCCCCCGTTTTAGTCTGGTATGTTTATGGTTCAGTAGCAACAGCCAAGCCTGGTGTTTGTTAGGTGCTGCTAACGGAAGGGAAAAACTGAGGCCCGTGAAGTGGCTCAGGCCTTTATTGATCAAAGTGTGGGAGTCTGTCTTGACAGCGTGTCTTTCTGTCTTACTCCGTGCCTCTGTGGGATGGAGCTATCAGCTATCAGCCTGCTCTGTCAGCACTGGTGAGAAAGGAAAGAAGCAGGTAATGAAAGGGGAAATTGATGAAAACAATGAGAGACAGAAGGAAAAGGAGACAGGATTAGAGATGAGAGCGAGCTGATGCGAGAGAGCTTCAGTGTAAATCTCAGGGGTTCCCCTACTGGTGGATATAGCATCATCATCTTGTCTCATTAGAGTGCAGCAAGTTTTGATGATTTGTTGCTTAGGAGACTGTGTAACCCAGTTTTTACACATTTTGGGGTGAAAATTCAGTTTGCGTTGAACAGAACTTGTGCAGCTGTCAAGATGTCAAAATGAGAGATGTGACACGAGTAGAAAGAGCTCCTTATGTTTCCTCTAACATACAGCTTCATTTTAATTCCATCTTTCTCTTTAGGTCCCTGCATTTCAGTAATCCCTTAAGAGCAAACCCATTGTTTATGTAGGTAGTTGGCGCATATGGAAATGTTTTCTAATAACCAGTCATTACTATAGTGTTTTATATTCTCTTTTCTTTTAAAGATTGATATGGGACTTTGCAGCCTCGATACATGTGCTTTTTTAACAATCCTAACCTCTTTGCTCTCCAAAGACAATAAAGTTGAAAGCTGAAGCTCGGCTGGACCTTCTACGCCAAGTTGGGGTTGCCGTGGATACCTGGCTAAAGAGCGCCATGAACCAGGTGTGTATTGTCAGTGAGTGTTGGGAAAGCATGCAGGTATGCTGCGTGCTCGTGTGCATGTCCCTGACCTGTGTGAAGATTTATTTGATATGCGTATGGTTGTGTTTGCACTCATATCTTTGTGCACATTTTTTTTTTTTTTTGTATATTTTGTGTATATGTGTCAGCCTGTTTGCAATATGTGTATAAACCCCTGACTCTCTCCGTGCATGCTGTAGGTGATGGAGGAGCTGGAGAATGAACGTTGGGCCAGCTACACTTCCCACGACCCCTCACTGTCGGTGAGACACAGCCCCTCACTACACCTGCATTGCAGCTATTTTTTGCCAAGCCAGAACAATTAAACTTGTCTACGACTGGACAAAATTAGGACAAAATATTTAAAATGTATATATTTAAAAGTATTTTTAAACTAAACATGGGTCCTAATGTTACTACCAGCCTGCAATATCTGTTCTCACTTGGCTAGAAAATGCAATTCCTACACCTACAGGGTAAATAACAAACTATATAACAAAGACGAATGTGCCCACCTGCTGGATGTTTAGTGCTTTGGCTGTTGGAGTCTTAGGCTTTTTAAACTGGATGTGATCATATGTAGGAGCTGATTAAGTCTAGCGCTAACTAGAGGTCTGGTTTCTGGGGAGATCAGTCCACAACTGATAGTGTTGCATTGTGTGTTTTTTACTTTTCATGTATGTATCTCACTGTATTAGCAGTGTGTTTGAGATCATTATCACACTGAAGTATGAAGCCACTGACAATCAGACAGTTTCCAGGTGGTATACATGGTGGATCACTGTCTGTTCACCACTTGCTGAAATGCAAACCATGACAGAGCCTTCACCATGTTTTACAGATGGCTGTAGACACTCACTGTTGAACCTTTCTTTTGATCTCCATCAACATATGAACAACAATTTGGACCCCAAATTTGAAATTTGGATTCATTACTCCATCAGACCAGTTGCCACTGATTTTCAGTCGAGTTCTCGTGTAATTTGACGTACCTCAATCTTTTATTCCAGTTTCCTTTCATTAAGAAGTGCTTCTTGACATCCACCCCTTCTACTGAGAGCATTTCTGACTGGATCAGCTAAAGGGTCAGCTGCATCTCTCAGGACTTTGATTTTTTCCTATTTCATAAGGACACGACTTTCAGATACTGTTCATCTGCTGTAGATAGTTTTTTTTAAGCGTGCCACTTCTTCTCTTGTCCTCTACCTGTCCAGTTTGCTCAATTTTTTAAGGACACACTGCACGCCATGCTGAGTTATGCCAAGCTTTTAGCTAATAGCTCTTTAGGAATCACCTTATTACTATTTTAAGGTGTTTGCAAGCCTGCAGAACTATAGCTCAAGACCACTTTAAACCGTTACAAGAATTTCTGGCTCCTTGTAAGAAAAATATAAAGAAATGGCTCAAGACTTTTGCACACTTTTTGTAACTGTGTTTGTTGCATGGACACTGGGCTGCTGTACCCACTAATGAACACCATCACATCAGTGAAGTGTATATGATCTTTTGGTTTCCCAACTGTCTCTCAGTAAATTCTTCTAGATCTACACAAACACGGCACTCAATTCAGCACATTCAAAAATGAAATGTTAAACTTTTAACACACGGGCTCATGACTGCTCATTCTTTATGGTTTCATTATCCGTGAAAATCTCCCAACCAGAGTAGTACTCCTGACAAATTACTTTCTGAAAGATGTAAATTGATAAATAATTGACCTTGGCCCTGCTGCCTAATCATCTATCACACCAGTTAAAGACTCTTAAAACGCCCCACTTCCTCAGTGGAATACTGATGTAGTTCTCACTTAACTTTATTTCACAGCTCTTAGCTTTAATGACAAAGTAGACAGATATGACGTCTTTTGTGTATCACCTCATCATGTTTGTGAATGTGTGTGCATACTGTATGAATGTGCTAATGGGTCCCAAGTTTTTCATGCTCTGTGCAGAACTCCACCCTAAAAATGTTAGACACTTTAGAAATACAGCTTTTATCACAGAGTTATTTTGTTACGAAGTATCAAAGTGCCATATATAAACACCAAAATTATGCACAGTCTATAACTCAGCCTTATGTGCTGTGTTCTTTTGTGTAGGGATATTTGTGCGTAATTATGTTCGTGCATTTGTGAGTTGTCTTCTCTGCATTAGCTTTACAGGGAGGCAAGTGTGCCAATCACTAGTAGAGTGATCCCACATGGGGCTTTGTGAGGAGACGTGTGTCTGTCTGTCTGTCAACAAGACTAAACATAGCCAGTCTGCCTTATTGGAAGCACTTGACATTCTGCTCATGTGATATTGCAGCTTGCAGCTAACACTAGAGAGAAAAAGAGAGAGAGAGACACTGAACTTAAGAAAGAGAGAAAATGGAGAGAGAGACGAGCTAAATGGAAAAAGAGGCATTTGTGCAGTTAAAGGGTGAAAGGAGCAGCAGCAGAGAGACAAGTACTGAAGAATGAGAAAAGTTAATTGGCTGTAAAAAAAAAAGAAGAAGAAGAAGAAGAAGAGGAGGGGTATGAGGTGAAGGAGAAGAGCAGAGATGAGGAGAATGTCGTGTCAGAGCGGAGGCATTGGAGGTGAGAAAGGTGGGGGTGAAAAAAGCCAATAAGTTGCTGTAATGTGACTGTATACTGCAAGAGATATAAGGTGTGGCATGTTTGCTCAGACAAAATGGTCACCCACACCCTGTGTCTCCTCAAGATTTGATCACGGTGCACGAACCTGCAGCTCAAATCCAATTTGTAATGAGCCAATCACATCGCATCAACTGATTTCTGCATGTAGATATGGTTAAGACGGCCTGCTCATCAGAATGAGGAAGGAGGCTGATTTAAGTGAATGTGGTGTAAGCATTTCAGAAGCTGCTGATCTACTGGGACTTTGACACATAACCATCTCTGTTTACAGAAAGTCTAAAAATAGAAAATGTCTAGTAGGGGTCAGTTCTGTGGGTGAAAATGAACACAGACTCAGATGATCAGTCATTACAGTCAAGGTATGCAGAAGAGCATCTCTAAACATGCATCGTGCTTTAAAGCAGATTGGCTGTAGCAGCAGAAGACCGCATTTCTGCTGCAGCATTCGGATAGTATTTGGTCAGAATTTGGTGTACACAGCATAAACGCATGAATCCTTGCTGGCTGCTGGTGATGGTGTGGGAGATATTTTCTTGTCACCTGATCCCTTTAGTACCAACTGAGCATCATTTAAATGCCACAGATATGCCGTGGCGGACAAACCTGTGTCAACTGTGTGATGCTATCATGTCAATATGGACCCAAATCTCTGATTAATTCAACAAGGTGCTGGAATCACCTTGTTGAATCTATGCAATGAAGAATTAAAGCAGTTATGAAGGCGAAAGGTTCAAACCCACAAGCAAGATGTGCCTAATAGTGTCCAGTGAGTGTATGTCTCAAAATATTTTATACTAAAAATAGTCAGGAGGGTTAAAATTTTGAACAATATTTATCTTCTTTTCACTGCATTTAAAACTTCTCTTGCCCTATTTACAAGATTTGTCTGTTGTAGGCGCTTGCTGAAAACTCAGTATGGTTTAGATGTCATTAAAAGAACAGACCAGGAGGCACATTGAGTATTCAGGCATATGACAGCAGTTCATCTGACATAGATTTTATTTGGAGAGCCTGGGGAGACTGACAGCAACAAAGAAAGCTGGGACATTGTTATTAACAGGGTGCAAGAAAAAGAGACAGTAAGAGAAGGGAAGGGAAAATTTAGGTTGGATTGCAAACAGCAGTGTGCTGATTGTGGAAAAGTCAGAAGTGACCGATAACAAAGAAAGAACAAAGGATTGATGTAGTGCGAGTAATAATCTGCACAGGAGGTGACAGAAACACAATGAGAGTAGGGAGCAGGCTCGCTCCTCGGCCGTTTCTTCATCCCACTCAGGTTTATTAATCTGAATGAAATACTGCAAGCCTTAAAAACCTCCGGCCTCTCAGACAGCCACTGCCTTCATTACAATATCACTTTTGCAGTTATTACCTCCAGGAACAGTAAAATCTTGCACTGGCCTGTGTCTCCGCTGTATCGGTACATATACTGAGATGTATATTTTGTGGTACTTTATAGGGTTATTACTGGAATACATGCTGGCCTTTACTTCAGGGATTAAAAGGAACTGGTCTCTGGGCTAAGCAGCGTAGTCTTAAATCAACAAAGAGGATAAGCTTAATGTGAACCAACAAACAAGCAGCCACTAAAGAAGTGTGGCCCTGAATGAAGCCTCCACACCGTAGGTTCTACATGGCTGTGCTTGAAATCACCTTCTCTTTACAATGAAATTACCCTTGTCCAGGTAGTAGTGGTAAATGATGCGTTACATCAGGGGTTTACTATTTAACATGGAGACTTATCAGTTACTAACAGACCGCAGCGGTATTTATTTTATGTGGTTCAGACATGTCAGTAACCATTGAAAGGATCACAGGACTGTGTCCTGATGTTTAGGTGAAACACACTCACACTCAGTAAACCTTTGACTTATCCTGTAAAACATTTTCCTGAAAACGAAGTTGTCTTCATGGCAGCATATCACTTAGGATGGCTTGGTTTTTAGGGAACTGTATCCAAACTGCTGAATGGATGGCCATGAATGTTGGTGTGCACATTTACGTGCATCCTCAGATCCAGGATTAATTTTAACAACACCGATGTTCCTTTGATCTCACTTTTTCGTGCGTCAGCAGGACAAAACAGCAAAAATTAAAGCCAGTCTTGTCAATTTTACTATTACTGTGTGTTTACCAAGCTAATTATAGTCATACTTATTCATATGGTAAATCCTATTGTTGTTCTATTTATTTTAGAAATCATGGCTGAACAATATACAGCATCACAGCAGATGTAACGTTTGTATTATGCAGATAAGAGTTTTAAAGAAGCACAAACATAAGTCCATGTTTATATTTCTTCTAGGGAAAAAAGACCAAGTATGCTCACAATCAGGGAAACAAAAAAAAGGAGGAAGAGAGGTCTATACATTATTTTTTAAGAAAAGCAATGTTTTGATTCATCATCATCTCCCTGAGGTCAGCTCAGGTCAGCAGGTCAACAGGAAAAATGACCAAAAACACCTCAAGATTGCAGCCATGCATCCTCAGATCCAGGAAAAAAAAATGTAGGAGTGACATTATCCAAAATACTTAGCAGCCATTTCCTGAAATTAACTGGATGACAGTTTTCCAGTACAGATTAATATCAGGTAAATATCAGAGCATTAGATCCAGTCTCTTTGTACAGCAAAAATAAATGACGTGTGTACAAATGTGTTTAGGCTCTTGATACAAAATACAAGACTTTAAAGACCAGATTACACTGGATACAAATTAAATACAAGAGCTTTAAAAATAAAAATAAAACACATTAAAAGCCTTTGGTAACCAAGTGGATAAAAACAGAAAGCCTTCCTCCTAAAACGAATGGTGTTAATGACACACCCATGTCAAGGTGCAAAAACATGCCACAGTTTGCCATATACTGTGTTTTCCAACATAGGCTAGCCAACATGGGCAATTCCCTATTTTCTTACCCATTCCCAGATAGTTTTGATAACAGTGTCTTTTTTCATCATAGCATCATATGTCAGACTCTGGAGATTAACTAAAGTACAAAGCACATACGTGTTTTGTTGTGCACCATTATAGAGTTTACTGTGTCAACAGAAATCTGATGACTAAACACAATGAACTGAGAACACACTCACACACACACACACACACACACACACACACACACACACACACACACACACACACACACACATGTATTTTTCTCTCCCCATCTATTGTTACTGGTCAGGTCAGCCTTCTGTGTGTGATAGAGCTTTCTACCAGCTGTATCACATGACCTCCCTGTAAGCCAGTGAAATTCACATGGAACAAAAGAGGGAGTGGCTGGCTCATTTGAAACGTTAGTCCTGGAACACCTGTGTCAAAAAAGCTACAGTACACACACTAAGCAGGATAGAGAAACTCAGACTGGAAGGAGCGATAGAAAGGTAAGGAACTATCTGTACAGATGGAAAAATACTACAGGTGGCAAATAGACAAGTCTCGCAGCTGGTTATCCAACGCATAGTAGAAAGTGAGAAGAGAAGCTGGGATCATAACACAGCTGGGGAGCGGCGAGGTTAGTTCGACGCAGTAGAAATAAACAGATAACAGTATACCTAACTAGGCGTCACTTGGACAGCAGGAGTTGTGAGCATTTTGACTTTTTTTAACTGGTTTAAATCAATAATTTAGCTAAACACCAAAGAAAATATAAATATATTGAGCATTTTACCGTCTGGTATCATGTAAAATATGTTAAATGTTTTGCATTTAAACAGCTGTTGTTGTGTTTTTGCTCTTGAATATACAGGGAGTGCAGAATTATTAGGCAAATGAGTGTTTTGTCCACATCATCCTCTTCATGCATGTTGTCTTACTCCAAGCTGTATAGGCTCGAAAGCCTACTACCAATTAAGCATATTAGGTGATGTGCATCTCTGTAATGAGAAGGGGTGTGGTCTAATGACATCAACACCCTATATCAGGTGTGCATAATTATTAGGCAACTTCCTTTCCTTTGGCAAAATGGGTCAAAAGAAGGACTTGACAGGCTCAGAAAAGTCAAAAATAGTGAGATATCTTGCAGAGGGATGCAGCAGTCTTAAAATTGCAAAGCTTCTGAAGCGTGATCATCGAACAATCAAGCGTTTCATTCAAAATAGTCAACAGGGTCGCAAGAAGCGTGTGGAAAAACCAAGGCGCAAAATAACTGCCCATGAACTGAGAAAAGTCAAGCGTGCAGCTGCCAAGATGCCACTTGCCACCAGTTTGGCCATATTTCAGAGCTGCAACATCACTGGAGTGCCCAAAAGCACAAGGTGTGCAATACTCAGAGACATGGCCAAGGTAAGAAAGGCTGAAAGACGACCACCACTGAACAAGACACACAAGCTGAAACGTCAAGACTGGGCCAAGAAATATCTCAAGACTGATTTTTCTAAGGTTTTATGGACTGATGAAATGAGAGTGAGTCTTGATGGGCCAGATGGATGGGCCCGTGGCTGGATTGGTAAAGGGCAGAGAGCTCCAGTCCGACTCAGACGCCAGCAAGGTGGAGGTGGAGTACTGGTCTGGGCTGGTATCATCAAAGATGAGCTTGCTGCTGCACGCAATGTTGATGGTGAACAGATCAAAACACTGACAGAATCCATGGATCGCAGGCTTTTGAGTGTCCTTGCAAAGAAAGGTGGCTATATTGGTCGCTGATTTGTTTTTGTTTTGGTTTTAAATGTCAGAAATGTATATTTGTGAATGTGGAGATGTTATATTGGTTTCACTGGTAAAAATAAATAATTGAAATGGGTATATATTTGTTTTTTGTTAAGTTGCCTAATAATTATGCACAGTAATAGTCACCTGCACACACAGATATCCCCCTAAAATAGCTAAAATTAAAAACAAACTAAAAACTACTTCCAAAAACATTCAGCTTTGATATTAATGAGTTTTTTGGGTTCATTGAGAACATGGTTGTTGTTCAATAATAAAATTATTCCTCAAAAATACAACTTGCCTAATAATTCTGCACTCCCTGTAGGCGTGTGTTTTAATCATTTTCTTTAAAGGTGAGTGGAGCTTTTCTTGTTTGTCCTTGTACTTATCAGAGGTTTTCATTGTGGATCTGTTTGTGTGTTAAAGGGCACAGTGGACCTGGAGCGTGAAGAGGGTGAAGAGTGTGAGGAGAATATGGAGGTTTTTGACGACAGCAGCTCCAGCCCTTCGGGGACCCTCCGCAACTACCCGCTAACCTGCAAAGTCCTGTATTCATACAAGGTGTGAAGCAGCATGCACACAGGGTTACTTTCTACAGCTACAGGGTGACACACACCTGCATGCACACAGCATCAAATGTCTGCCTACGAGTAGGGAAACGCCTACAGCACACAGTATTATTGTTGACACATGTATGCCATTTAAATACCTCGTTAATTAATCATTGATAGAGAAGTGTTTGGTTTATAAGGTCTGGCTACTCCCTTTTTCTCTCCTTTCCCATCTGCTGACCTTTCCTCCTTTCATACTCTCCTTCCCACTTTCTCTGTTTTTCTTTCTTTAACTCCCGCTGTGTCTCTTCCTCAGGCCTCCCAACCAGACGAATTAACTATCGATGAACAGGAGATGTTGGAGGTCATTGAGGACGGAGACATGGAGGACTGGGTTAAGGTACCCAATCACAGTCAAGTGCTGTAGATGTGTATTGCATTTTTTTGCCAGTTGAATAATTTGATCAGCTCTGTTGTGCTACTGTCTGTACTGACGTGCTTTTTTGGTTTCTTTTGTTGTTGTTGTTGTTGTTGTTTATTTGTTTGTTTCTCAGGCACGCAATAAGGCAGGTCAGGTGGGCTATGTCCCAGAGAAATACCTGCAGTTCCCGACCTCCAACAGTCTGCTGAGCATGCTCCAGTCTCTGGCTACGCTCGATGCTCGGTCACACACCTCGTCTAATTCAACAGAGCCAGAGCTGCACTCGGGCTGCATAAACGGAGACACGAATAGTAAGTAACCCTGTAAGCACAGTTGCTGTGAAGGATTAATTAAACTTCATGGCAGTAGTTAAAGGAAAGAGGTTAATTCTAGTTGTACCCGTGTAAATGAGTTTTTACCCATAATGAGGTTATTGTGGGCCACTAACTGAGGCATTTTTCTCTGCTTCTGTAGAGTACACTGAGTTTACTAAGCAGGGTATTATTGGAAAGGGGAAATGTAGGGGTTGCCCACTGAACCTTGCTGGGATGCTCTAAATAAACACCCTTGACCCTAATCATTTCAGCTCATTTACAATACTGCGCAAGGGTCTTGAGTAATGCTTCATTTCTTTATATTTTGCATCCAAGGAGATAATTTTTAAAGTGGTCTTGAGCAATAGTTCTTCAGGCTTTCTGAAGATCTTCCAAAGACCATCAAATGTTGTATTTCCATGTATGTTTGCACTTTTAATAAATCACTCAT
Source organism: Oreochromis niloticus (assembly GCF_001858045.2). Taxonomy (NCBI): domain Eukaryota; kingdom Metazoa; phylum Chordata; class Actinopteri; order Cichliformes; family Cichlidae; genus Oreochromis; species Oreochromis niloticus. The sequence goes on from NC_031979.2 coordinate 18,351,352, forward strand.
TAATATGCACAGTCCTGCATATCAGTGAACTAGAAATAGTGCCTTTCTGTAAAAAGACTGTCTCATATTCAAAGAGAACAAAAGCGGAGCATTAACCTGACTGTTAACTGTTAACTTTTGCTGTTTTATTTCTGCAGCCCTGTGGGTTGTAATCAACCAGCCAAAGTATTCACAAGTTCATTTAAAAGTAAATTAAACTGGTAGACACAAACTTTGAGCTGAAATTCAAGATAGCCTTAAAAAAAGGAGCTGGAGTTACTTGTACTGCACAGGCCGTACCTATCTGGTCATCAATGCAAACGATGCGTAACTTAATTATTTTGTACAGCCAGAAACCTACATTAATCGAGCTTGATTGGTCAAGCACCATTTCACTGACAACAAAAACAAGGAAAGGAAAGCGGGTGGTTGTAACTTTTGTTATATAAAATCTTTATTTTATGTTATTTTTTAGTCTTTGCTTGCTTCTTTACCCGCCTTATTTACAACCTTATCTTCTCCTACTGTGCTCTTGCTCTTACACTTCATCCGTTTTTCTTTTTATTACTTTGTATCCGCTGTACCTGAATACTTAGACCAGGCTCATGAGTAAATCCACTGCTGTTTGTGTATCTTGTGCTCTCCAGCGGTGTATACCATTTTCTTAATAACAGTAAGGGGCCTGCAGACAAGAAACTGCATTTCCCTGAGAATAATTGTTCCGACGGTATACTTATAATTGTTTTTTCTCCCTCTCTCTCTCGTCCTTTCTCTCTGCAGTGGTGTATGTGCGTGCACTTTATGATTACGAGGGTCAGGCGGATGAGGAACTCTCCTTTTCCGAGGGAGCTGTGATCCGCCTGTTGAGCCGTGACACTCAGACAGACGACGGCTTCTGGGAGGGGGAGCTGAACGGGCGGGTGGGCGTTTTCCCCTCCGTGCTGGTAGAAGATCTTACAGAGAATGGAGAGACCAGCGCGGGAGGGACAGGTGACACACAGGTACAGTAACACCTGTACACACATGAATTAATCTCACAGATAACATACAAGTCATCTTCGGTAACAGGACTTACTCTAGACCTGAATGAGACATTTGGTCTCATCATTCTTTTCTCAGGGGAGAAATACCAAAGACTGTGTGTAGTCTACTGTGCCCGTTTATACCCCTATCCCTTCCTCCTTTCCTGCTTGTTGTCCAGTTGATCTATCAGCAAGTCAGAGTTCAAAAACAGTGCATCAGAACTGCCGTGTTTGTGCAGCATTTTGATAAAAAACCTGCACTGCAATCACAGAAAACAGGTCTTATCTGTGCCACTGAGTGCTGCCCTATTAGAGACTCAGCAACAGGAAGGATATGGCCTCTCCCTTCCTATAAGCCTGTAGACATAACACGCAACCCAACATCTTTAAGTGCTATGCAGGGAATGTTGGTTAAAAAAAGTATCCTGGTCAAGTTTTGTGTTGTAACCCACTTTGTTTATTTCCACCACTCTCTGTAGATCTCTCCTTCTTTGAAACTGCCATCTTCTCTGCCACCTCTTCCGCTGTACGACCAGCCTCCCATCAGCCCCTTCACCAGCCCCGAGACTTCCACCCCACCTCCTCTGCCACGTTCCCCTTCCGCTGCTCTTAATGGGGAGCACAAGCTTCCTCTGCCTGCCTCGTCACACAAAGGACCGCTGTCAGCTCACAGTAAGATGGCTAACACAACCACAACCATGTTTAACGAAAAGCAAAATTTCTGAGGAAGGTAATCGGGGCTTTTAATTTGAAATTTCGTCTCTCTCACTCTGTAGATCAAAGCTCTGGCAGGAGTCCAGTGTCTCCAGGATTTGCTAAGACTCAGCCGCCAAGATTCACTCCTGAAGGAGGCCCGGGCAAACTACGACCTGTTAGTATCAGTGTTACTTAAGAAGTGTGTTGTTTTTTTTTTTTTTGTTTTGTTTTTTTTTTGTACTGTGTGTGTGTGTGTGTGTGTGTGTGTGTGTGTGTGTGTGTGTGTGTGTGTGTGTGTGTGTTATATTTTCGAGCTGTCTTTTCATTTCCTCCCATCTCTGGGAAGCACAGAGGGAATGCATCCAAATTTGCAAATGGATTAGATTTTAGTGGTCAAAGGTCTTTCTGGTTTTTTTTATGGCTTTTCCCAGCAACAAAGATCTCTTCATTGTCATTCATACTACGCCTCAGTAATAGATAAACAAAAGACCATGCTTTTTCACTATATATGAAAACAATGATTCAGAGGGTAGGGTCCACAGCATTTCTTTATCACGGACAACAAATGACATGTACGGCTGTAAACTGCACTTCTTTTTCTTTCATTAAGACATCTCCTGGATTAAAAGTGTAGTTGAACTTCTTTACACTGGTAGAAAGGGGAGTTTCACTGCTCCAGCCCACATCCCCACCCTGCTGCTTAGCCTTTGCAAGTGGCTGACATCATTGCTAGCATTTACACTTGTGCTGTTGTGCTTGTGTTACTTGTAATTTTGCCACTGAAACACTAGTTTCTCTCTTCAACTCGATTCATTGTCTTATTCTCAATTTAAAAAAAAAAGGAGAGAAGCAGGAAATAAATGTTCACTGCGGGCCGCATCAGCGTGACGTGTAGTTGGATTACAGCGTATGTCACGGCACAGGATTTCACAGGGAGTTAAAGAAACTGATGAAGAAAATAATCAGAAGATGAATGTATGACATATAAATAACCATCAGTTTTTCGCAGACGGTTTGGCACGCTGTGCTCTGATGACATGTGAAGGATACTTAAGTGTTCGTTAAACTGTGTGACCTACAGATCCCAACAATAGGTTGAAAACACAGTTTTTTTGTTAGAGTCTGAAAGCAGACAATTCCCCACTTTTTCTGTTCGTTGATAACACATTTGTGTCTCGCAGCAGGAAGTGAACATTTAACTGTTTGTCAAATTAAGAAAAGTAGGTCGTCCCCGTTATTGCCTTGACATCAGTTTTCCTCACTTTGGCTTCTTTCTTTTCCTTAGTCTTGTATTTAATGTGTTTTCTTTCTCCGCTGCAGGTGCGAGCCGCTCCTCCTCCACCCAAGCAGCACCCCGCCGACAGCAGGAGAAGAGCGACAAGACGGAGGAGGTGGAGATCACGCTGGTGTGACAGACAAACAAACTGACAGCCGGTTATAGGCGCACAAACAGAAATGAAAACAGATGAAAGGCAGATGTATCCTACAGGCTTGGGAACTGAAGTGAAGTTAAATAAAGTGATGTGAAGTAAACTGAACTGAACCACGCTGACCCCTCCCCCCGCCCCAATCTCCTGAACTCCTGGCTGCTCCGTATCTTCTCCCTTTGAGCTGAAGGGGAGGAGAGCAGAGAGAGGGGACAAAGGCAGACTATCCAATGTAGTAATCTCCATATTAGCTTCCTAATGAAGTGCAGCAGTAGCCCACACACCCCCGATCCCTTCACCCTACCACGTCCTTTCATTCTTGCCTTAAAACCTCACCTCATTGGGCAGCAGATCACACCACGGTGAAGCAGAGGAAGAATGGCAGGAGAGGAGGAGGATGGGGAAAAAGCTATTTGTGACAGATGACGGATTTGGCAAGTTTTCTGTTGTCAAGCTTTCTTTCTGCAGGGGCAGATCAGAGTCAAGATTTAGATTTTTTCTCTTCCCAAGAAATAACCATGAATCATGAGAAACGTTTTGAAGCCCCAAGAACTGACAAACTGTAGTAAAAGGTTATCAGACAAACCAAACATATAACTCAATACACTATAACTATAAAACTAGGGTGGGATGGAGGCAGATGATTGATTGTGGCGACCCCTAAAGGCAGAAGCTGACTTAAATGGCAGTCCACATGAACAGCTGATAACTTAGTATGGATCTAGTTGGCAGATATCATACAGGATGCAATATTTACGTTGCTTTAGCCTGTTTACAGTTATCGCACATCTGCAAGCCACTTTGCAACCCAGCTCATGCTTTTCATGCTGTGTGTGTTTTAATCAATGATGAGTGTTGCTTGCAGCGTCCTGTACAGATGTTGGTTTGGTCCAAAGAAGAGAGCCCAATCTAAATCAGTGCAGATGGAAATAAACAATCTGCTTTTTGCTACTGTATTCCCGGGGGCATTTAGTTTTGTTTTTAAAAAAGTCCGGTTCTTATCTGATACCTTTTCCTTACCTTTTGTGAGTGTTGTGGGCCCATCCAAAGAAAGCTGGCTGAAATGTAAGTAAAAACTTGCCAAGTGTGTCACGTTTTTGGAGAGCAGTGGAGAACGAAGTGAACGACCAGAGAAACTGAGCGGTGTGCGTGGACGCAGCGTCCCTCTCCTTAGGCCTTCCCTCACCATATATAGTCATTATCATCATACGTATTTAATGTGTAATAGTACAGTACATTACTGTCGTCATAGGAATGTTATGCTCAGCATTTCATATAGACTAACTCAGCTGAATGGAATACCATGTCTGATATGTAGTGGAAGTTTTATCTTCATCTTATACTGAAAGGGCATTGTAAATACAGCAGGAAGGAGAGCTCAAAGGAGGGAGAGGATGAAAGAAAACGAGAGATAAAGGAGGCTGGATCCTTCCCTCTGCTCTTAGCATCACCTCTCTTCCCGTCCCTCCTTTACGTCTCTCCCTCTTTCCTCTAAAGACGATTCTGTCCATTGGCAGTCGGCGTGAATCAGTGACTGTCATATACATACATACATACATACATACATTATACGACATACGCGTTGCTATATCTTCTCTCATTCTGTGCGCCGATTGTCTGTATCACTGATTGGTTCAGAGATGCGCTGCTGGTGCTTTTAAAGGCACTCAAATTGTTGGTATTCACTATGTGGCAACAAAGAAAAGTTTTATTTCAGATGATGTAGACACAGGAAAGTATTTGTGGCCGGGACTTCTTATTAGCACAGAATGAACTGTATAGCTTTCATCCCTCTCATGCCGATTTGTTCACTGTTCAGTTCAACTAAGACGCACGTTTACTTGATGCTCATTACATTTGCAGATATAATTTTTCTCTCGCCGAGCAAAGCCACCACATCTTGTGTCCTAATGCTAGAAACAGAAAACAAAAGAGGTGTGTAGAGGAAAAATAACAAACTAAATGGACAGAACTAGCAAATGACATTCAAATGGAGCTAAGTACAAATCTTTTGTGTGTGTGTGTGTGTGTGTGTGTGTGTGTGTTTTTTTTTTTTTTTTTTTTTTTTTAACTCAAAGTAAATAAATGCCCCCATGTCCCTTTACATGGCCCTAAAGCCTTTGAGACTCCTTGCCTGAAGGGCAGCGTAGCACTTTTATTAATTTCTACCTTACTTGGAAAGTAGCAGTACCCTCACAAAGCATCGGCACGGGTGGAAAAGACTGATGAATCCTTGTAGTTACAATGATTCAGAGTTGTTCTTTTTAAGCTGATCCTATGGACTTTTTTGTTTCAGTGTGACTGATGCTTAAAAAACAAAACAAACAAAAAAAGAGGTGGAGAGACGACTGTGGACAGTGAAATTCGCTGTTTTCCTTTATAAGAACAAAACAAACAAAAATTACAGAAAGCGATGTGTTTGAATGAATCATTTTCTTTTTTTGGTCTCGAGATAGGCCTGGGTGTTTATGAGTGTGATTGTTTATAAGAGAGAGAGGAGGAATTTTAATCTCATCTGTGTTTGACTCTGAAGATGTGTCCCAGTTCCTCACTGCAAATGAACAAGTTTGGAGAGCGTTTGCACAGAATAAATTGCAAAATAAAGTATTGTCCAATGCAGGAGACAAAACTAAACATTCAGTCAGTAATCCTCTTTCTTTGTCTCAGATAACATCCCTACTGCAAAAAAAAACAAAAGAATTGTGGATAATGGAGATTAATATTAAATTTAAAACTCTAGCATTACTATGTAGTGTTGCACTGGAGCACATCTTCAGGTCTCCTGTAAGAAAAGTCTTAATCTGGAAGCAAATCGATTGTTTTCCCTTTGCACGGTGGAGGTGATTTCCAAAAGGAGAAGTGAGAAGTGAAACCACAACATTTTGTGTAGCATTCATCCTGGCAAACTTAAGCATGCTGGAATTAGTTGCATTTTTAGATACGACCCTCTGCTCTTCTGCTGTTGTACGGACTAGCATTGACTTGTGACAGTGTGGTCAAGGCGACTTGGAACAGCAGCCTCTCCTTGATCTCTCTGAGATCTGATTTTTACTGGTTTTCGAACTTGTTTTGAAGTTTATGGTTTTTCAGCTTCCACAGACATTCCCGTTATACTTACTCAGTCAGTCTGTCATATATAAAATTGATGACATTTCATTGCCAGTTGCCACTTTGAAGACGGATTCGTTTCCCATCTTTAACAGTCCCTTTGGTCCGCGACAGTGTTTAATTATTTGGTATGGTTTTTATGTTTTAAATGACACTTTATTTTTCCTTATGTGGATTCGGAGCAGCACAGCTGCCGTTATTATTAACGATGTGGTGGAACAACTGGCCTCTCTCTTTAATAGACTGTTGCCATGGTGACAATATTGAGAACAGGTGCAAAAAGTCTTTCTGCATATTATTATTGGATGTACAAAAAAGAACAACAAAAAAACAAAGTTTGTATTTATTGTGTACAAATGTTAATTAATAAAAAATATGGAAAAGTTGAAAAGTTGCACGCATCGATTTTTTCAGACTGAGCGTGTTTGTGTGGATGTTTGACTAAAAGTGGGTGTGATCATGATAACACGCTCCACAGCACCCGAGGCCAAACTTCCTGAGCGGAGCTGCAGGAACATGAGACACAGCAGCAGAGACGACGCGGAGCTGCTCTCCGTTTGGGACGCGCGATAAGTTCCTGCCAGGAGTTTTCCCTCCTTATGTTTTCTTATTTGAACAGCAGCTGTTTATCAGGCATGCATACCGGAGGAAAATCCCCTTTGGATTCTGGCTTCAGCACATCCTGTGTGAAAATCTACCTGTGCTCCAACCCAGAAGGTAGGCAGTGATTCCTAATATGAAAGGCAGCCGTAATTAGGTGTGTTTTTAAAAAAATGCATGTTAGATTGTATCATGTTTGCTCGTGTCATTTGAGTTCTTGTTAAGGTGCATCCTGTTTGTGTTGTGTACAGACAGCGTGGTGGAGCGTAGAGCTCTGAGGGAGACTGTGTTCCCCAGATTCAGAGAGCACTGCAGACACTCGCTAGGACTGGATGTCAGGGTGAGCACACACTTTACTTTTTAAAAACCTTCCTACTGCATCGAAAACATGTCAGTGAAACAGTAGATGTGCTGTGCGTGTGTGAGTTGTGTTTTTCTTGGGAATTCTTTCTGTTCTTTTAAAGCCATAAATGGACTAAGGAAGGATGTGGGCACTGTTGCTTTATACATTAAAACGAGATTACTTTAATGGCATAAATGCTCACACTAATGACTTTTAGTGCTGGGAAGAGAACTAGATATGGTCCACTGGAGGACACATTGTAAACTGCTTTGCTTTAAGGTTGTTTGTAATTAAATTAAAGGTTTGGGTTTTTTTGCTCTTTATAGAAAGATCCTTGAAATGTGCATCACTTTATTAGAGAAACGAGACAGAAAACACAAAATCTCGAATCTTGAAGCTATAAAAGTAAAGTCTCATTAATATTCCGTGTTGTCCATCACAAAGACACCCATGCGTAATGTTGTTTTAACTGCCAGCGACGGGGGATGACAGTAGTAGCATTTTAGCTGCTTGCAGGTATTTGTACTTTTAGTCTTCCACCGTTTTCCCCGAGGCCACTCCTGTAAAGATGCAGTCAATAACTTGGCTTAATTATATCTGACAACAAAGAGAATGAGCAGCTGTGAGGCGACTGTCTGTGTTGGTTTTCGTTCATGTGTATTAAATAAACATTGGGACAGTTCAGTCAGCACATTGTGGTGTGTACAATCAGCAGACAGAATAAAGAACGTGATGCCTCACCCCACCTTAGACGCTTGCTCTCACTGGATCTGGGCTCAGCTTTCTTAATTTTTTATTTCCACTCCACATTTTTTAACTCTTGAGTGTGTGTTTGTTGGCAGGTGATAGACCCGTTTGAATCCAGTGATCCCAGTCGCTGGCCAGATGAAGACACCAGGCATCAGATGATACATGAATGCAGAGGAAGCTCAGCTGGACCTTTTTTACTGGTAAGTCCTTGGGTAGAATCTCAAGTGTAAACCAAACAGTAAGACTTTCAGGATCTCAGAGAGAAGTCCGCTGACCCTTACTTCACAGCACAATGACTGATGACATGCTCTAAAGGACATCAGCACCTTGCCATGTTGATACACGAGTTGTAGTCAAAGTTTTATTGTTGAATTTTATCAGTTTTTAGTATTATGAACTTTAAAAATCACTCTTTTCTGGAGTATGCTGGACTTTGCAAAGTCATCTACACTGTGCTATGTTTGTTCTGCTTTTTAAATTAAACTTGTCATCATGGCTGCAGAACAGTTCTGTCACTGAGCCGTGTCAGCAAATGGACAAAATGCTAGAAACACTTTCCAATATAAGTAAAAGACACAAAATCACACTTATAGCATCACACAATTGTCTCTTAAGCAGATGTTCTGTATAGTAATCAAACAAAAAAAATAGTAATAAAGACACACATACATGCACAGCTTACTTTTCTAACAGATGTGCTTAATACAGCAAAACAAGGTCCTTTACCAGCTTAATAAATCCTTAATACTGAACAATGCTTCCCCGTGCTGTTGTTCCTCCTTTGACCACACGGTGGTGCTGCAGGCTCTGGTAGGACATCAGTATGGCACAGCCCGTCTGCCCGCTCAGGTGGAGGTGCCAGAGCTGCAGTTGCTGCTGCAGCAGTGTCAGGAGGCCGGTGTCAGTACACAGGAGCTGGAGAAAGTCTATCAGAGGGACGAGAACACCATCCCTACGACCTACTGCCTGAGAGCTCCGCACAGACGCAGCTATTCTCTGGTAATTACAGTCGATGGTATAATTTTATGACTTTATTTTTAATTATGAACTAGAATTTTAAATAATACAAAGTAATGCGATTTCAACTTGTGTTATGCATCATGTAAAATCTTATTGAGGTTTTAGAAACATCACATTTAATCACACATTCTTTCCATATGTGAAGTAAATTGTGTTTATAGTGTATGTGAGGACGTTTTATATTTAATATGCTTTAATAAACTGGATATTTTCCCTCAGCAGCAGGAAAGAAATAAGGTGAAGGAGGAGAGCAAAACCAAGACTAAAGATGAAGAACTGAGGAAGCTGTTTCAGGCAGCTGTGAGTCTGTGTGTCCAAAGTGGCAGCATGACCCCAGAGAGAGCCAAAAGCTTCTACAGATCAGGTGAAATATACCCCACATAGCTCTGTGTGTGTGTGTCAAGTCATTTGTCATAATCCAGTGTTGTTAGTATCATGGACAGCCTGCATCTGTGCCTTGGAATATCTCCTGTAGTTGGAAGGAATTTTTGTTGTGTAAGTAAACATTTGCTTTACCACTTGTCTGCAGCCCTCGATGCAGATCTGTGTTATGCTCTGGAAAGCTGTCCTGAGAGAGACATCGCCAGACGCTGCTTGGTCTATGTCCACAAGATCTTCAATGCAAAAGCAGAGAGACAAAAGGGACCTGTGAAAATACAACTACAGTCGAAGTTGGAGGTAAAAGCCATGTGTAGTAGATGCACAACAGACCCGACAGCACGTTTCCATGCTTTTCACCATCTTTATTGACGCGGTTGCTGTACACAATCATGCGGTTGCGGCTTTCCAGTTGCCAGCCGAACATACACTCCAACAACAACTACCTTATAGCAGTCAGCACAGACTTTTAGACCCTGTGAAGTTGAGGCACACAACGATGTGTCCCACTGGTAAAGTTTCTGTGCTGCCTTTCCTCATAACAGCCATCCTTCAAGACTTTCTCCATTTGAAGCAATGCATTATCAGCCACACCATGTTTAATTATGGGAGACGTCAGGAAAAGGATAAAATTTAATCTTTCTGACCACTCTTGAAACTTTATTTTACTAAAGTGATATGTAGAAAAAAATATATATTTGGTACCCTTTTTATTTAAGTCCATTGTAAAAAGTTCCCACTTCTTTATTTCCAGGATGCCACTCTGAGTTCATCACCCACTAACGAAAAATTACTGTCAGAGCTGTGTGAGAGCTTCCTCCCTCGTCTCGTCACTTCCCGCCAACTTCTAGTCTACACCATCACCACAGAGTGCGACCGCCGCCATGGTTACACATCAGCTAGGAGGCGGGGCTATGCCGATTCTCTGTGCCAGCAGGTGTATTGTGACCTTGTGCAGATGACTGACAGTCTGAACGTTTCTCAAAGTGCAGAACCTTCTCCCTTCGGTGACGCTTTATCCCGAGAGCAGGCCGAACAGGAGCAGCTGTGTCACATCCTCAGTCGGTTTTATGACGTCATTCAGCCCGAGGAGGAAAAGGTACGGATGGTTTTAGCCTTTACAGACTCAAATATACTATTTACAGTGAAAATGCAGGCGCTTTTGTTCTGTGTGCAGTTAGAAATATTAAAACATGACATGTTTTGTATAATTCATTTTTTCCTGATTTATGCACCTGCAGCATAGCTCTGCTCTTATTGGTTGCAGGTCAGAGCCTATGTGAAGCAGAGGTACCATCAGTTCCCTCTGGTAGTGACCGGAGGCCCGTGTACAGGAAAGACGGTCCTGCTAGCACACTGCACTCAGCAGGTAGGTGGACCAAAGGGAAATTTGAAGCAGGTATATAGTGTATATATAATTTGTAATAAGAATTTGTGCCTTTTGTGTGCATATGTTTCACTGACGTTTAAAGCTATCTCTCTCTGTCCACAGATGAAGCGCTGGCTTGCAGACAGTGATCCTGTGGTGATCAGTTTTTTCTGCAACCTATCAATTAATGCTTCACCAAAGCATCTGCTGTCGAGCTTGTGTTATCAGATAGCCTGCAGATATCACAGTGACTCCTCCTCTAAGCAGGATGCTAGCCTCTGCAGTGACCTGGATGATCCTGGCAGTACCACCGACCCTAGAGAGGTCACATCAAGCTGTAGCCCATCATCTGTTTTGGATTCCCAGCATGAGCGCGGCACCAAAGAGCATGTTTCTGACTGCGAGCAAAGCTGGAGTACCGCTCAACATCCAGGTCAAAGACAGCTGGATTTTGGCAACATAAAACCCGACGCTTGTCTGTCTGAACTTAAAGAACACCTCTCATCCCTCATCAGCCACCTGCCTTCGACTGAAAAGCCTCTTGTCCTTATTCTTGATGGATTAGATCAGCTCAAAAACAACACTGGTCTTCAAATCATTGAGAGCCTCCCCAGGCCCATTCCTCCTGCTGTCAAACTCATCGTCACGGCTTCCTCCAATCGAGCACACTTCCTGCAAGCCATAAAACTACACTATGCATCTCATAGTGTAACAGAGGACATGTGGACAGGAAGGTTGTGTATACAGTTGGGACTGGTGGACAGGAAACAGAGCGTACAGATGCTGGCGTCTCTGCTGAAAGGTTCAGGAAGGAGGGTGACGTCTGGACAACAAGCTCTGGTCAACCAGGCTCTCGCTCGCTGTTGTCTGCCGCTCTACGCTCGCCTCCTTCATGCACACACCTCGCTCTGGCACTCTGGTATTACTAATACAGTAAACAAAAATTCAGTTTCTCAAAGGAATAAGTCTTGTTTTCAGAGCTACAAATGCCACACAAAGACTAAACCCACATGTGATGTGGTTCACTTACAGTCATGTGAAAAAGAGCGTTATAACTAAGTACACCCTTATTGCTTCACAGGAATAGCCAGGCGCTGCTAACCAAATACACTGATTAATTGATCATCAGCAAGTGTGAACACCTCTATAAAAGTTTGCTGGTCTGGAGTCTTACCACAATACTACAATCTCAACAGAAGTGAACGTCCTAACAAATACACCCAAAGTCAGACTGAGTGCTCAGAGAAACTGCAAAAACAAACAAACCAAAAAAACAAGATACACAAGATACATCTCAGACTCTCAGGTCTCAGTTAGCATGTTAAAAGTTAAAGTTTATGACAGTACAGTTAGAAACAGACTGGACAAATATGGTTTGCTTGGAAAGGTTACCAGGAGAAAGCCTGTTCTCTCTACAAAGACAGCAAGACTTAGCTTTGCAAAGTTACATCTGAACAAACCACAAGACTTCTGGAACAAGCACGGTGGTGGAGGTGTGGTAATAATTTGGGCTTGTTTTGGAGAAACAGGACCTGGGCACGTTGCAGTTGATTGAGTTGACCATGAATTCCTCTCTGTATTAAATACTTATGTAGCAGGACAATAATCATCATGTAGCACCAAATCTACAACAGAATGACTGGAAAAGAAAATAATAGATTTCTTGCAAACAGCCCATTCAAAGTCCTCAACCTGACTGAAATGCTGTAGCGGGATCTTAAGAGAGCTGTGCATAAATGAATGGCCACAAACCTCAATGAACGGAAGCACCATTCTCAAGAAAAAGCAGGCAGAAATTCATTCACAACTCCTGCAAGTCATCAAACTACATGATGCATCTCACAGTGCATCAAAGGATATGTGGACAGGATGCGGTCGACCAGGTTGTCACTGCCATGCTTGATTCCCACATGCACACACGACGTGAGACACTGATAAAGTCACACTTCAAGCTGTTGCTGTTAAAAGTGGTTTTTCAAGCTGCTGAATCGTGGGGTGTACTTAGTTTGTCACAAAACTGCATAGAGTCCCATGAAAGTGCTCTTTTCCACATGGCTGTGTGTGTTTTTCATAGATTTGTTTTTGAATAATAATGAAACTAGATCAGAGCACTTTTGTCTTCACAAGTTACATTTTTTGATTTACAAAAAACAAAATACCCCCCAAAAATTGTTGCAGGACAGCACAACTTGGCCTTTTAAATAATTCTCCTCTTCTCTCCTTGTCTTCAGATTCCGATGTGACTGAGTCATCTCTCCCCGATGGCGTTCATTCATCCATTTCTGCGCTCCTGGATCATCTCGAGCAGAAACATTTCTCTTCCGTCGTGGCTCGCGCCATCTCTTACCTCACCCTCTCCAGGTCTGGGCTCACAGAGGCTGAGCTTGCCGATCTGCTGTCCATTAAGGAAGACTGGCCGCACATAGGCTCTCCTTTTAAGATGACAGTCCCACAAGTCGATGTGGAGAGACTTCTTTTGGATTTAAAGAGCTTTCTTATCCAACGGAAAGTTGCAGGTTCCCTGGTTTTGTTCTGGGTGAGCAGGCATTTCAAGTTGGTCGTGGCGAAAAGGTATTTAGACGCTCCTGATGTAAGGAGAAGGCTTCATTCTCAGATGGCCGACTATTTTAGTGGACAGACGTCAGGCGTAAACAAGGATGCAGCCTTAAAAACACACACAGACACTCGGCAACCCAGCCAGCCGTTTGTCTTCACTTCAATCAAACGTGGTGGTCGGGTGAATGTGAGAAAAATCGTAGAACTGCCGTATCACCTGCAGCAGAGTGGCAGGTGGAAGGAGTTTGAGCGCATGCTCTTGCTGTCATTTGGGTTTCACCAGGCTATGCTTCGAGCTGGTCTTCTTGGAGATCTGCTAGCTATGTTGGAGGCTGAAGAGGAGTCATCTCAGGTTAAGTTTGTAAGAGAAAGACTGCTACTAGCAAGCACATTGAAGTCTTCTGCTTGCTTCCTGCAGAGCTCACCTCTGCAGCTGCCTGCAGTGATGGAGACAAACCTCCTCCCCTATCTGGAGGTCTTTCCTGCTCTCGAGGGTTATGTCAGGGAAATCAAGGAAGGGAGAGGAAGTGGATTAGGAATAGCACTTTGCCCCAGTCCTCCCCGTGTTCCCCACATTCAGTACTTAAAGTATGATGACATAAATAAGGACGTTTGTGTCAGAGAGATCGCCGGTACAAAGTGCGGGGTTGTTGCCGAGATCACGGATGATGGCTCTGCTTGGATTTGGAAAGGGTGTGGATATGATGTAGCCAAACTGTCACTCAGATGCGAGGAGACAGAGTTAAAGTTTGCAGGCGTGAAGAGCAGCGGTCCATTCCTCCTGCTTTCCACAAGCTGCAGCAAGCTTTTCGTGTGGGATGTGGAAGGCCCAGAAAAGTTTCTCGAGGTCAAAGACCCTTTTAAAAACACGTGCGAGTCTAGCGAAACGCCCAGCAACATCGAGGGATTCGCCGCACATCAGAAAACGCTGTCCGTGTGGTGGAAAGATGAGAGTTTTGTGAGCGTGTTTGACATCTCCAGTGAAACCCTAACTCATTTCCAGTGTCAGAGCCCTGTGACCTGTTCAGTGTTCTCCTCTGATGGGTTTTTCATGTACTGTGGCCAGGAGGAAGGCACAGTGTCCGTATTTGACATGAAATCCAGCAGTCTGCTTAGCACCTGCTCAAACTCAAACCACAGCGCTGTTACGCTGATCATCCTCCATGAAGACAAGAGGGAAATGGCATGTGTTGACAGGACTGGAAGTGTAGCTTTATGGGATGTGGCAGCCGATGCACAACCACCCAGACTTGTGAAAGAAAGTTTCACTCAGGGTTACTCTACTAACATACTCAGTACAGATTATTCCAGTGAAATCAATACTCTTTTGATGTGTCAAGCCCATCAGGCTTCACTCTGGGATACTTGTAACTGGGAGCTGTGGGACCAGTTCTTGGCTCCACAGGGAAGAGCCTTCACTCAAGCTGTGCTCTCCCAGGATGGCCATCTTTTCCTGGCTTTGTTAGACACCTGCACCTTTGTCTTGGTGTGGAGGGTCAGCAGTGGGGAGTGTGTCCTCTCCTTAGAAACAAACAAGCAGCCACACACACTCCTCAAAATGGCCTCAGATGTCATTTGTGTCAGTCACGATGGCTGCCTGACAGTGTGGGACTCTGAGATGATTGATGCTGCAGGAAGTGCACAGAAAATGGGCGGTGGAGTGAAGGAGGTGGTGGTGGAGCAAACAGGCGTGTGGTTCTACACCAGAGATGGGTCGGAGAAGGTGTGGAAGTGGAGTCTAGACACGGGACTTCCACATGTTAACTTCCTGCATATTGGGCCTGTGGAAAAGCTGCAGCTTTCCCCAAACGGCATCCACCTGGTGTCACTCTCGGCTGGGGATATTTACGTGTGGCGGACGGAAACAGGTGAAAATATCCTCCGCATCGGTGGCAGCAGAGCTAGAGACATCCTGATCACCCCTAATAACAACTTTGGAGTGAGCATTTCTGAGCGAGGCCTCTCGCGAGTTTTCAAGATTGCACAAGGAAATATCGTATGCAGCATCCACCCATACCTATCTGACGCTCAGGTTTCACCTGAGAGCACCTACCTGCTCGGCTGTTGCCATGGAGACCTGCTGGCTGCCAGTCTGTGGTCGGGCTCGATTAGCAAGCGTTTCTCCTGCGTGGAAAGCTCTGAGGAGGTTGTCGCTTTCCAAACTCTTTCACAGCACCCAGAATTTGTGGTTGTGATGGCGGCCTCGGGGACGGTGTACACGTGGAAGGTGGCAGAGGAGACTGTGTGCTGGCACTTTCAGCTGCCACACATGTTTCACTGTCAGCCTGAGGACTTCCAAATGTCCTCCAATGGCAGCTATGCACTGCTGTCTATTGACAGCGGCGCCATTAACCTCTTAAATCTGTCTCGAGTCACACTGTGCTCATTCAAAGTCGAGGGTCCTGTCATTAAAGCCTGCCTGGACAAAACTGGACGCTATGTTGCTTACATAACCACGCCCTCCGGGCTGGAGGACGGCTGTGACTGCTACCTGCATGCGAGGCCCATCCTCCAAGTCATGCGACTTTCAGATGGGGAGAGATTAGGAGCTGTGCATCTGTCTAAGAATCCACTAGCTCTGGTTATTTGTGAGCAGCACTGTGTGTTTGTGGGCTTTGGGGACGGGTCTGTAGGTGTGTACTACATTTCAGATGTCACAGTCGATGAGGATGAGCCAATCAGGTGCTGGGAAGATCCTAGCGGTCAGCTGAAGCAGTGTCCCTTTGACAGGATGCCATTCAGCTGGTTTCCTCAAGACACACCAAATGTTACATGGCCTTAAGATTATTATATGATTCTGGACAAAGAATGTGCAAATTTTAATATTAGACAAAGATAATCTGAGTCAATACAAAATGCAGCTTTTAATTGACAATTTCATTTATTGAGGGAAAACAGCTATCCAAATATACATGGCCCTGTGAGAAATAGTAATTCCCCCCTTGTTAAATCGTAAATTTACCAGCCCTGATTACTACCAGACCTGCTGAATTAAGAAATCACTTAAACAGAACCTGTCTGACAAAGTAAAGAAGGTTTAAAGATCCCAAAAAGCAAAGAAACTTCAGAAAACATAGTCACTGACATCTATCAGTCTAGAAAGGGCATTCGGACTAACACAGAGATACATCATCCACAGCAGTGAACCGTTGAAGGAGTGGACGACCTACCAATGACTCATCCAGGAAGTCACAAGACACAAACCCCACCTTTCACAAACTTTTCGTGGGATGCAGAAGGCTCAGAAAGGTTTCTTGAGGTCAAAGATCCCTTTAAAAACACGTGCGAGTCGAGCGAAACACCCAGGAACATCGAGGGATTCGTCGCACATCAGAAAAAGCTGTCTGTGTGGTGGAAAGATGAGATGTTATGACAAAGGGTCGTCTCACATTTACCAAAGAACGTCTCGATGATCCTCAAGACTTTTTGGAACATGTTCTGTGGACTGATGAGACAAAAGCTGAACTTTTTAAAAGGTTTGATCTGGTGTAAAACTAACACAACACATAAAAAAAGAACATCAAACCACAGTTTGTGGTAGTGTCATGGTGTGGGGCTGCTTTGCTGCTTCAGGATCTGGACGAGTCACTGTAACTGATGAAACTATGAATTCTGTTGTTACCAATTAATAGGTTAACTTTTTCACACAGGGCCAGATAGATCACACAATGAAGAGCGTCATATTATAAATTCTTGTATGTACATAATACTTTAAACTATATATATATAGATGTATAAATATTAAACATATGTTTGGTGTATGCTGGCACAGGCAGGAGGTTTGCTGCATTTATCTAAAACCAAACTGTCTGATAAATCTCTTTTTGTGTGTATTTTGTAAACACAACAGCACTTTGGCATGACTGCATCATGGTTTGTATTCCCAATAACTGCTGTTCTCTTAAATAAAATTAAAAATAATTTATAAATAGCTGCTCTGTGCTAAAAGAACTTATTGTTACTGAAAGTATACACAGTAGTTTATTTATTTGGTACCATCTTCCTCCACATTCATTCGTGATGCCTTCAAGTTCAACCTCGTAAAGTGGAGCACTTATTGGTTTTGCATTAGCTGCTTTTGGAAAGAACAAATTGTGTACCCTGAAGCCTAGAAATCTTTACTATATTAGTTAATTAATTAAATAATCGCATTAATTACAGTTTTAGACTCTTTAGCCCTTATGAAAAAAACATACAATATGCTACTGAATGATCGATTTCTTTACGAGGTGACTGTAATATCTCCGACAACCCTCGAAGGCAGCATCAGCTGAGCTAAATTGCAGCACAGAGCCCATAACGTCCTCATTTGAGACCAGGTGGAGACATGCAGCTGTTCTGTTGGGGAGACAGCTCCAGCGGACAGTTCGGGCCACAGGCGGCCCCCAGCCCCGTGTCCTGGACCGTCCCCGGGGTTATAACTAAGATCTGCTGTGGGGATCGGCACACTTTATTTCTTAATGCAGACGGGAACGTGCTGTCATGTGGACACAACTCTCAGGGACAACTTGGACGACAGAAGAAAAAAAATGGAAAGATCATAGGTGAGTAGGCTGTTTAGCTGTTTTCCTTTAAAGGAAACAAAATACGTGGAATAAAACAAAATATAATTTTATTATTTAAATAATTGTTTTCTTAGTTTCTTTTCACGGGTATATTTATTTAAGGTGGGATTTGACCGTGTGGTGCAGGCGTTTAATCAGATACTGCGTCCTTAAGAAGCGATAAATATAATCATCTCTTGAACACTTACTGCCTAAAAAAACTAAATGCGTCAAGTTTCAGTTTCGTTTCAGTGCTGTCGGTGCAGACAACGAAAGTTAAAACCTAAGAAATCTCAGTGTTGCTTTCAGAGTTTCTAGATGTAGCAAGAAATATGAAATATGACAGAAGCACGAACACGGACAGTCATATAAATCACGTGCAAAATGTAAGAAATACATAACAGACAGGTTTATATTATTATCTCATATTATATATTTTTTGATACATTAGCATGTATATTGTATGCATGTATGTATGTATTGTGAAACCTAGAAGCTATAACTGGATTGAACCCAGAGAAAGTGCAGGTAAGTAAGGTGAGCTGTTTGCTGCTTTGCAACACTATAAATGAGCAGCTTTGCACAGGTTTTAGCGGATGTCCCAAACTTCCCTGTTTGTCTTTGTTTATCATTAAGTTCTCATTAGGCTGAAGTTATTATGGTCAGACATGTAATGTGTGTGCAATTTCTCTCGTTCTTTCTAAGCTCAAGTGGAGGCGCTGGGCAGTGTGGTGGCGATGGCTTGCGGTCAGGACCACTGTCTGGCTGTGAGTGCATCTGGACACGTTTTCTCCTGGGGGGCAGGAGAGGATGGACAGCTAGGGTTGTTACCAACACCTTCAAGCAGTCACAGACCAAGGTAATCACTCATTCAGTGACACGTGAATAAATACGCACATGTATCACTGACTTGTTCAAAGCTTTTTGCCACATTTTTACCAATTGTTGTCCATCATCATGCAGCAAGGTGCCTATCCCACTGCCCATACCGATAATTCAAGTTGCTTGTGGAAACTCCCATTCCCTGGCCCTGACTAAAGGTAAGACACAACTTTGTGTGTTCATATGGAACAAGGGGAATTACAGTTTTCCCCACACATGATAAATGATGATGAATTTTTCCTTTTTTAAAGTGTCTTTATCCGTGTTGTAAAACCAGTTTGCCCTACAAGTGTGATGTATATTGTTTCACGTAGCTGACACTATTTGAAGATATTTCATTGGCCAGAGGCTCATTTGGCAAAGAGAGTTAGTCCATTTAAACTCCAGCACTTTATCCAGCAGTATATCAATAAAAAGGTCATGACTGCACCTGAATTTCTAATTTGTTTTACATAATTCTCACTTATATAATATATCCATGCATCCTATTTATTCTACTTCTAATCTATGTAAACTATTCTGTGGTGATTGAGGAATAATAATTTGTTAAACTAAATTAATGATTAGTGTTTTGTTTTTGTTTTTAAAGGTGTTAATTGAACATTTTAAAAACACTTTTCACCTCTCTCCAGGAGGCGATGTCTTCTCGTGGGGTTTAAACAGTCATGGTCAGCTGGGCCTGGGGAAGGAGGTGCCGGTGCAGCATACACCCGTCATAATTTGTGCTTTGGCTGGAGTAGCAGTAACCCAGATTGCAGCAGGAGGGACCCACAGTCTGTTCCTCACCCTCGCAGACCTGGTGTACTGCTGTGGGGCCAATAAATGTGGTCAGCTCGGGGTTAACAGGGTGGATGAGAAAGGTAGAGCAAGCTAGTGACTCATAAACTTCGTGTATATGTGTGTGGCATCATTTTGAAATAAAGCACTCTACTTTTTATCTGTTTCTACTTTAACAGGCAGGTTCAACATCTGCATGGTGCCTGCGCTCAGACCGCTAAGTGTCTCCTTCATAAGCTGTGGAGAGTCGCACTCTGCTGTGCTGACAAAGGTATGACTTCACTGGTTCATCCAGGTGAATCATTGATTAACAGTCAAAGTAAAAACTACGGTTTTATCATACGATGCTGTGCTTTGCAGGACGGTAAAGTTTACACTTTTGGAGACGGAAGCCAAGGTCAGCTCGGTCACAGCACCTCTGCTAATGAAGTGAAGCCCAAACTGGTTGCAGGTCTGGATGGTCCTGCTTCCCAGATTGCATGTGGCAGGTAAAAACCGGGATGTTTTGTTTTTAAGCACTACCATGGCTACCATCATGATCATTTATAGCGTTTCACAGTCTGTGTGCTGAAGATCCCCGTTGTGTTGTATTGTCAATGTCAACGCACCTAACCATAGAGAAAAGTGCTTGGGTGAATGAGGTGTGTCTGATAAAGCAGTTTGAGTGCTATATAATACCCACTCCATGGACTGTTTTTGGTCTGCCAGGCATCACACTCTGGTTTTGGGCTCTTCTGGTCAGCTCTGGGCTTTTGGCAGTGGAGCTAAAGGTCAAACTGGAAATGGGCACAATGATAGCTGCCTGACTCCCACTCTGGTTCAGTTTCCATGGACCACTGACGATACAGCAGCCATGCCCAGTGGTATGTATGTGCGTTAGATTTTGCTAGTATGATTAATAGTTTAGAATCTCGATTGTAAATTAAGGTTATGTGCTTTATAAATTTTGAAATATTTAGATGAAATTGTTTGATTTTTGTTTAAGCAGACTTGAAAATAGCTGCTGGGTGGAACACCAACTTTGCTTACTCTTCACCTGCAAAGGTAATAAAAACACTTACAGCTTTAACTGCTCACAGAAAACTTAAAAAAAGGAAACGCGTCATCCTGCCTGCTCACTTCTTCTCTCTTTTATTTTAAGAACTCGGTTCACAAACAGATAACTGGACGTCTTGATGAGACAAAACTCCAAGAATGGCTGATGATGGAGCACGGTAATGTGGAGGCAAAAAGGTAATTCATCATCACTCTGTGATTTTAAGATTTATGTGACTGCAGTTTTAATATTATTTATATTAAATATATGTTCCAGATCTTCACTGTCTCTTAGTCTCTGCTGATGTTTCTTTCTCTTTGCGACAGAGAAATAGGATCGATGTTTCTGACAAGTTCAAGTCTTGTTGCAAGTTTCACAAAAGCCAAGTAAGTCCTTCACTGATGGTTTTGTCTGGGTTGGGGTTAATCTAGAAATGTAAGATTTAAGGACTGAGTGGTTGGTGATGCCGCTCACCTCTCTGTTTGATATCAGTGGGTTTCCACTGGAAGCAGGCGACTTAACCGTGGACCTGGAGGCCGCTAACCGAGCTTTCGACCAGCTGTTCACAAGACAGTGGATCAAACAATCAGTTAAGAACATCCTTTAAACAATTTGAGATATGACGATTTTTTTTTTAACTTGTGATCTCATACAGTAGGTCTCCTTTCCATACAGGTAAACTTGGTCCCTGTGTGCGACTTGCTTTACTTGTCAAGAACTGCATTAAAATCTCCAGAGATCATCCTGATTCTTCTGACCTGCCCACTTCTTCAAGAGGACTCTAATGTCATGAATGCAGTTATCTCTGTGGCCATCACTATAGCAGAGATGTCGGAGAAGACTCTGGAAACATTAAGTAAATAACGTTTGTCACAAGATTGGAGAACAAGCTTGTTAGTCAACCACTCATCAGGTTTATGCTGTAAATGCTTTAAATCAGTGGTCCCCAACCTTTTTTTTTTGCCACAGACCGGTTTAATGTCAGACAATATTTTCATGGACCGGCCTTTAAGGTGTTGCGGATAAATACAACAAAATAAAATGATACGGCCAAGACAAAAACGGTGGTATTTTGTAAATACTTTTAAATACCCTTAATGCTCCCTGGTCGCTATGGTAACGTGTAAATATTTATTTCAAAATAAGACGCACAAATACAAAAAACAAATATAAAGTACATGAAAATATATAATTCCCCATAACACTGGGGAATTAAGTCCCCCCAGACTGGAGCTCAGTCTGGGGGGAGTTATTTTTTTTCTCCTTATCTTTCCTCATGTTGTGCTTTTCCATGTTATACCCCTCTGACCTGTCTTCCCCATGTGATGTTTGTGTAATTTATGTATGGTCGGAAGGGTAAGACGGCGCTGGCACGGCTGGCAGCCTTAATCCAATTTCCCTCGGGATGAATAAAGTATGATCAATCAATCAATCAACACTAAATCAGTAAGAGCCCTGTGCTTGTTTCCCTGCAATGAGACGATCCTACCTGGGAGTAATGGGGGGCAATGACACCCAAAGTGTGTTGCTTATGCTCAGTCTGCTCCGAGTTTTGTTTTGGTAGCTGTAACTGCAGAAATCCCCGCTTCACACTGTTCAGTCGGATTAAAAAAAACGAAAATAATGTAAGTTTTTTTTTTTTTTTCTGTGTGGCCTGGTACCAAAAAAAATAAATAAATTTATTCATAACACACGGGAAAAGATCCAGGGAAACAGAGTTAACGATAAAAACCATGAAAACCGTAAATTGCACACCCGAGCCTCAACTCTCGCGGCCGGGTACCAAACAACTCCTGTAATGGTTAATCTGCCAGGATGTACAAACTCTTTAATTAAAATGAATTTTTTAATGTTAAAATGTAAGTACTGTTGTTAACCATGAGTTTTCAAATTTAGCATTTAATGAAACAGCAGTTGTTGTAGTTGAATGTTAAATTCGGTTTATATGCATAAAAAGTAACAACATATGACAGGCGGTCTAATAAATTGGTTTAGCCCAGTATAATGATCGAGTTTACTGTGATAACTCACAAATTTTAAAAGTATTTATTAAATGTAAGACACTGTTTTGTTTTAAAATCTCTTCAGTTTGTATAATAAGTTTTTTGGGTTTTTTTTTATTGCTAAATAATAGTTTTGGAGATGTTAGCAATCCAATTTATGCAGTGTAAACTTAATATTTCTTTGTATTTTTTTTGTGTGTGTTCTGCAGGAAAGTGGTGGAGTTCACTGCCCCCCTCGATACTGATGAAGCACATCATGGTCTTCAAAAACGCTCTCGCCTTCATGCTAAAGAATGGCCTCTTAGAAACACACAACCCAGGAGTCAAATTCTTCCTGGAAGCCCTCAAGCTGCTATACAAAGTCAGTGCTGTGTGCTTTACTTCTGTTTTTTAATGACTGTTAGATTTTGGGTATAATTATGAAATATTGGTTTCAATTAACAGATCAACTGGAATCTCTTGTTAGTAAAATATGATCAGTTCTAATAATTGAAAATCTTAAACCTGGGATAGAAAAACTGTTAAAAATCCGTTAACAAATGACAATATTGTTTCTGTTTTCTTGATATAAAAATGTTTTTTTTTCCAGGCAAACAAAGCTGGAAAGTCCTACAAAGTCCCACTGAGCACCTTTTATGTAGAAGAAATCACCAATGCTGTGCAGCCTGAAGTGGACATCATGCTTTGGTGGCAATTTTCCAAAAAGGAGGTAAAAACAAACAGTACAGTAAACTCAAGTGCTTCAAATAAACAATGTGTCCATTTGTCCAGTATGGATTTCAATTTCTGTCAGACTGCTTTTTACTGATATTCATTATTAAATGACTGATTGTCTTAAAGGATGACGTGAATACACCAGCCATATTCTCCCGCTACCCATTCCTTTTGACCCTGCTTCACAAAGTTGCCATATTTAACATCTATGCAGCCACAGTGAAGGTAGACTGTGCATTCAGATTTCATCCTTTTTTAACCATCTGCAATTACACAGGAACTGATTTCTATCTTTCAGCAGATTTCTTTGTAATTGGGGTTTTTTGCACTTACAGGATGTGCATCGATTTGCTCATCGAGTAGCGTTGGTGCCCGATCAACCGCACGCACCAGACTCTCCACCTGCCCCAGTCTTCCAGCTAACCCTGAGACGAACTCACCTGGTCGAGGACACCTTCAGACAGCTCGGTGCAGCCGACCACTGTGCCTTCCAAAGGGAGCTTTTGGTAAATATGAAACTTTACTTTTACTAGATTGCTAGGGTTAGCACTGTTGGCCAGCAGTGTTTCGTTAGTGTAAAAGAGGACCCAAGTGTTTAGATGAATGCCCATAAAATTACCTCAGTAACTTTAAAACCCTGCAACCCTGATATCGATAAGCAGAAGAGAATGGATGGATGAGTGGATCGAGGATTAACCTAACTGCTCTATAAAATCACGAGTTGCAGGAACTAATAGAAAAATGATTTTTTTTCTGTCCTAGGTGCTGTTTGTGGAGGACAGGAAGGAAACAAATGTCAACAAAAGGGACTTTTTCCTGCATGTGTTTGATGAGCTGATGGCTCCAGAATCTAAAATGTTCATCTATAACGAGAGCCAGACTGTGGCCTGGTTCCCTCCCAAGGTAATACCAATGTGCTGCTTTAAAAAAAACAATAAATGATATATGGTTGTTTAAAAAAAAAAAAAAGTTAAATAAAATAATGTTAGATGCATTGCTTTATGCATGCTGAACTAAAACAACTGGAAATATATGTCAAAATATGACTTCAGATGTAAAAAGATGTAAAATTGAGTTTTTCTGTATCACAATTTATTTTTATTCACCAACCAAACAGCCAAAAGTAGAGGAGAAGACTTACTTCCTGTTTGGCGTTCTGTGTGGCCTGGCTCTCTACAACCACAACATTATCCACCTGCGCTTCCCACAAGCTCTGTTCAAGAAGCTGCTCAGGGTCAAACCTACGCTGGACGACATGAAGGAGTTTGACCCTGTGCTGGCAGAGTAAGACAGACTTTAAAAACACACAAGTGAAACATGTTCTTTCTCACATGACATGACAAAAGAAATTTATTGATACATAGATATTTCCCGTGCATTTAACCTCAAATAGACTGAAAATAGTGCTAACAACAGTATCAAAACATTCATCAGTGCTTTTGTGCCTTTAGGTCTTGGAGGATCATGCTAGAGGACTACACCCCTGATGTTGTTCAAACGCTGGACACTACTTTCACTGTAAGTTTACTAACTCATGTGTTTCGTGTCTGTTTTTCTTTCATACTTTTTTCACCTGACAGAGTGATTATCTGTGGTAGGTGTCCTGGGCTGGTGAGACAGTTGAGCTTGATCCAAATGAACCAGGAAAACTTGTCACCGGGTCAAACAGGTGTGTATAAACAGTCTACACAGCACTCCTTTTCTGCCATCTAACAGCTACATCCACACTGTGCTCCCTTCTTTATAGTTGCAACATGCCATTACACTGGCTGGGATATTGCCAACACTATAAATCAGTACATGTATACTTTTCAATGGTTTTTTTTCATCAATAGGAAAGAATACGTAGCTGCCTTTGTGAACTACGTCTTCAACAAATCAGTGGAGAGAGTGTTTGACGAGTTCAAGAGAGGGTTTTTCAAAGTGTGCAACATGGACGTGGTGGACTTCTTCCAGCCAGAGGAGCTGCAAGCAGTGATGGTGGGCCAAGAAAACTACGACTGGGAGGTGTTCAAGAAGGTGAGGAGATATAAACTTGAAGAGATCCAGGAATATTGATGCTAAGATTTTTATTCATAATCTGATTTTCTTTAATTGATTTCATTTAAGTTTAGTGCGCTATGCTATGAATTCCCTAAAACACCTGAACCATATGTGTCACCATAGTTTAGTTTGACCAAAAGAATACAAAAGAATAGCTGACTGTGTGCAGACTTGCAATGTAACATAAATCAGGAATTAAATTTAAAGCTTGCACTCTGCTTATGAAATTAGCAGAGTGACACAACTGACACCTAGTCTGGAGTCGGTGGGATAAAAAAATGTAAATGACACAGATATTTCATATATTCTTATTTTGATGTTCCCAAACAGAACACAGTTTATGAAGGCGAATACCATGATGAGCATCCAAATATACAGGTCTTCTGGGAGGTGTTTGAGAGCCTGACAGCAGAGGAAAAGAAAAAGTTCCTTTGTAAGTATTTCATCATTAGGCTTGCTGTCATTTCCATTTACGTCTATCAGTTTTAGCTTACTTGACATTTTCTTTCGTCCTCAGTGTTTCTCACAGGCAGTGATCGCGTACCCTTCCTGGGAATGGAGAGCATCAAGATGAGAGTGGCTGTGCTGCCCGATGCTTCTGAACGCCATTTGCCTGAATCGCTTACCTGCCATTTCCTGTTGTTACTGCCCATCTACAGGAGATACCCAGTCGAGAGGACGATGCGCACAAGGCTTCTCAAGGCTATCAATCACAACAGAGGCTTCTGGAAGAAGCGACGCACCACAGAGTGAAGCAGCAGGGGTTTCGTTGTAAAGAGCCCACCTTAGCATTGGCTATTTTTCAGCTCTTCTTGCTTTACAATCTGTGCGATTAATTTTGAGTGATATTTTTTATTGTTATTACAATTTTTTTGTGCTTTTAAAATGAACACAAGCTTAAATCTTCAATAAATACAGTGCTTAGCAAATTTCTTACACCGCCCAGTTTATGGATTTAAACCACTGTATTGGTAATTAACAAAATAATGTTTTAATGGTTCTGTAGTGGTTAATCCACCACTGTGGACAAGCGCTCAAAATTGTGATTTGTAATGCTACAATATAACCATTGTTATCTGTGAATTTTCAGATTCACAGTTTTGCAAATAAGCGTCAAGTTTATTTATTTATTTTATTTAGTGTCAGGGGTTGAATTGTATTCTCAGAGAAGTCCTGTGTGCCCGCTCAAATTTGGGTAAAAAAACATGAACCCACTTTGTTGTCTGCCAAAGAAATAACAGTATAACATTTAGTTGTAAACAAGTTTTTGACAGATTTCTATAATATTTGTGTAAGAAATTTGTTAAACACTGTATGTCATACATACTTAGAACATACTTGGATTAGGAAATCACCTTTTCTTGCATTTGTACCTAGTAAATCATTTTAATAAATTCTCTGCTATGCTGCCTAGTAGTTTATTATTATTTTTTGTATTATTACCACTTCTCTGGAGATGTGTTACACTCTGACAGTGACACCTTAGGACACTATATAACAGTACAATAACAGTACCTTCATTACAGTCAATTTACATGGTTACAATAATAAAACTGAAAATGATAAATTACTTGACTCCTTAGAAGAAAGAATTATCTTCTGGCTCTCCAAATACACAAACTAAATCCTCTTAATTGGTGGAGACTTTAACATAGCTTTAACATCGCTTTAGATAATACGGTTGATAGATGGCCTCCAGGGCAGCGGTCTTCATACAGTACAAACTTATTAAATTTTCCCATGAAATTTTTTGTTGTGGATATTTGGAGAGGAAAAATTTCCAGACGATAGACTGTTTACTTGGAGCAATAAGACAGGATCCAGGCAATCACGTATTGACTTCTGGCTTGTTTCTAATTGTATTGATAAAGATAATATTACTGTTAATATACTTGCCACCCCTCTCACTGATCATAGAGCAATTCACATTAATATCCAAATGCTTACACTGGGTAATATACCTTACAAATTCTCCTATTTGAAGTTAAATAATTCCTTATTAAAAGATTCTTGAGAAGATATGGGACTCAAATTACTAAATTGAGGAAGAAGTGATAAACAAAATGGCCTCTTATTACCAGAAGTCCCCAGACGAAATCTCGGAGGAAGATAGATTAATTTTACTTCAAAATAGATTGGATGGTTTATACTGACGCAAGGCTGAGGTAAGATCCAGGAAGAGGTGGCTGGAGGAGGGAGAACAAAATTCTGCTTACTTTTTCAGGCTTGAAAAATACAGATCAAAAACAAACTCTATTCATCAAATGAATATTAATGGTATTGTCTCTGACAATCCTAGACAAATTTTTGTACCAAATTCTATGTTAAATTGTATAACTCAAAATATGAGGACGTTTCAACACTATTTCTCGATAATATCAAAAACCTAAAAACTATTCATGTGGAAGACAGGAGTCATTGTGACAGCCCTCTGACGGTGGAGGAAGTTTCTAATTCCATTTCTGCACTTAAGGCTAATAAATCTCCCGGCACAGTTTTATACTGTGCAGAGTTTTATGCAGTTTTATAAATCATTTTCTAATCTCCTGGCTCCGTTCTTACTACAGGTTTTCATAGAAAGTATAGAGAATAACACCCTCCCTCCTACTCTTACTCAAGGGCTCATAACACTTATTCCAAAACCAAACAAAGACTCACTTTTTATTGATAATTGGAGACCCATCTGTCTGCTCAATAATGACTATAAGATTATGGCTTTAGTACTTGCTAACAGAATTTAAAGAGGTCTTGGACACAGTTATCAATGAGACACAGTCAGGCTTTATGAGAAATAGGCACATTTCTAATAACATTAGACTAGTTTTGGATTTACTTATTTACTCTGATTTGGTACCAAATCAGATTTCCATGTGTGACAACTGCAAGTGTCCAGAGTGAGGACAGACCGAGGGCCTCACTGCTGCACATCATCTGTGAGGCTTTGCACCCCTGATGATCCACCAGGACAAACTCAGCAGTGTGTGAGGAAGAGGAGGAGGAAGAGCCAGCAGCAGCTGACAGATGGAGAGAATAGACAGACTGTTCCCTTTCTGTGAAGGACTGCTAGGAAAGTTTAAAATAACTAATTGTTTGTCCTGAATCAGTCTTACTAGGTAATGTTCAAATAATTTTATCATTCAAGTGTTTTCAGTGTGGGAGAAAGTACTCAGGGCCTTCAAGTTACACACTCTGAAAGGCAGTTTGCAGTTTGTCTGAAAAGCTGCAGTTGCGCTTTGGCATCTTTTAAACATCATCAGGCACGCTGGTGCGTGCTGTCTAAAATGCAGACAGCCATCATTTGAATGTGATTCTGAAGTGTAATACATGTTTTGTATTGTATAAGTGTGTATTCAGTGACTGGTTGGTGAGTGGTTTCGGGAGGCTAGCAGCACTCTCAAGGTGAAATTAGTCACAAAGACGTATAGTGCTACAGTAACAAACTACTTGTGGAGTATTAGTGAAAATGTGAAACGTACAAAAGCAAACCGGAAACACTTTCTTTCAAAGTTAAAGTTGATTTTACTTTGAAAGCAAAAATTATCCGCTTCTGGTTTATGTTGCACACTTCAAGTTTTACTGCCTCTCCATATGTTGTGAATTATACAACATATATTTTCAGAATCAATACAGAGTGTGTGAACAAAGATGTCCACTTTATTGTCCATGGGAGTTAGACATTATATGACATTTATAGACGAGTTGGGTAACCCTGGTTTCCAGATAGATGTTTTTACTCATGCTGCCGGACATTTACAACCATTAAAAAAAACATTAGGAGAAGGGGAAAAGCTTTCATCATCCAAACGTTCAAGCAGAGCCAGTTGATCATTTTCAAACCCAGATTTGAGTTCTTTTTATTAAGTGGACGGTCTGTCTGAGGTTAGCACTTTTTCTTGGCTCAGAGATATCGCTCATGAAACATCTGCAATAATACTCTTGCTGTACACAAACATACATACATAAATACTCCTAAAAAAACAAAAAAAACAAAACATAATTAACCAGTAATTACACAGTAGAAAAAACTTAAAGCCACTTGCTTTTGCTACAAAATTGCGAAGACTTAAAAAAGGCAATGCTAATGAAATGGCTGTGCTGTGAAACGGCGGTAACGCCTCACATCTTCGCTAAATCGTCTTGTAGCGTATGTTGTTCAGCTCCACACGTACATGGAGAGTCTTCATGTCGCTGTGTGTTTCATCCAAGTCCAGCTTCTTTGATATGTGTGTTGTGTTTATTTTCTTTTTTCAAATTTTAGTCAGGTGAGATGACGAGTTCTGTGTGCGAGTGCTGGAGTTTTTATCTGACGAGGTGGAAAGTGAGCCAGTACATGAAAATGGGCTGTGCTGCTGCTATAGCCATGGTGAGGTACATCCTCAGTTGGTTTCTGGCTCCTCTCACTAGCTTCCCTTCTGCCGCTGCTTCTGACAGCAGCTTCAGACGCAGAGTGCGTATCTGAGGAGAGACAAGCAAAAGATATTTTAAAACGTTTTATTTGCAGCTCTAGATTTTTTAACCTGAGCATCCACCAAAGTAGCTTTGCAAAAAGACAAATTTATCTTATACCGTCTTAAACTGGTGGGTTATATAACCCCCTCAGTTCAACTGTCGGACACAAAAACTCTTTCAACGCTTCTTTCTTTAACGCTCGTCTCCCTAAATTGTCTTTTTCTTCTGACTGGCTGCTCCTTGCCTCGTCAATGCAAACACAGCACAACACAACACATTAGGAAATTTGTGCTAAATAGATGTCAGGGTGAAACAAGAGTACAGGAAAAACAAACAATACAAAAAAACTTGAAGGCTAAACGTCTGGCTCAAAAGGATTATTGCAGTCTCTGAAACTTCGGCCATGTTTAACAACAGCACCCCCAAGTGGGAAAAAACGTTAAGTCTGCAAAGTACCTGACCTCCCTAACTTTTTATCTTTAAACATGACTACTCCAACTTACAGGCAGTTATGATAAAAATCACAAGGAATTTATTATCATTATTATTATTATTGTTATTATTATTATTGTTATTGTTGTGATTATGTACTAAAAAATACAGAAGGATGCATTTGCACAGTTTGACGTTAGATCTATGAACCTTTAAGGCTTTCTGACATGTGTTCACGCCTATAAGCATCTTCAATAATTTTTCAAAAATAAAATCTGCACACTAAAACAAAATTACTAAACATAAGTAAATAAATGTACTCACCATGAAGATAAAGATGGCAGCACAGCACCACAGCAGAGACAGATAATATGCCGGCTTCCCAAACAAAAGGCCCGCCACCAAGCCTACAATCATCCTACAGAAACAAAAGGAGAGATATACACATTTTAGGCATGACACTGACAGATTCAGAGTAATAAAAGGCAAACAATGACACCGATCAGTACATACCCAACATATTTATAGCCAGCAAAGGCCAGCAGGTCTATAGTGGTAAGGTCTGTGTTTACAGTGACAAGGTAGAGCGACAGGAGGACCACCAGGACTTCCATGATTAACCACACCAAAGCTGAGCTTGCCTGAACTCCCAGCAGCTCTGGTGAAAACCTGAGGAAGGCACAAAATAACAGAGTCCATAGAAATATAACAGAGAATACTCTAAATCCTTTATTATGAACCTGTGTTGATGTTCTCCATTTTTGGCTTTAAGGTTTGAAAAGGACAGCCTTTAAGAAAATGAAAAGGCTTAAACCAGAAACACATAAAACTACAAGTCTCCAAAAAGTGTTTAAGATGGTCATAACCAGAGCTTAGGGTCATACTCAAATGTGCATCACTCTGATAAAAACATGGATGCAGATGTACCTGCTCTGTGTGCCGAGGGCCAGTCCGGCCACCAGGATGTATGTGATGAAGCCCATGGTAGGAATGTAAAGATCAGGAGCGTTCACATCAAAGCGGGGAGCCACAGGAGTGTCCTGCTGGTAGCTCACCTCCCAGTTCTGCAACACACATGATCACACACTAACTTTCAAAGACGTAAGACCCACAATAAACACGTTTTTAAAAATTTGGGTCTATGTGAAGATATTTGAGACACGTTACTTTTCAAGACAGACCTAGAAGCAGGTATCTTCTTTTATCTTAAATATTTATGGAAAACCACAAGCAATCTCTACACATATCCACCAGAATGATTGACATTTAGCAGGTGTAAAGAGACTCACTTCGTGCATATATGGGAAAACTAGAAGGCCCAGCTTCTTCCCGACGTACACTGTGTCCACAGCAAAGTAGTACTTTAGCTTGGAAATTGGGATGAATCTATCCAGCTGAAACAAGCAAGCATGCAGACATAAATATGAGGCTCTGACTAATAAGGGCAATCACCATTATTATGAGATTAAACATGAGCAGGATTTTATTGGACTCATTCCTGTTAAAAATCTGTGAGCTGTTCTTACGTTCTTGTCGACCATTTCTCTCCCCTGGGATGCCAGCGAGCTGCCATATGCCATGGCCAGATTGGACATGGGCTCTGACAGGAGGGTCTGACCAGGAAATCCTGCAGTTTGAGGGCCGGCCTGCTGGTTCCTGCCAATGTGACACAAGACAGGGGATCAGCTTGGTGAACATGATGATCTAATCAGCAAAAGCAATATTTACAACACATGCAAGCAGAAGATATAACAGACATGAGCTAGATAAAGTAAAACATGAGGTGTGGAATGTTGTCGCCCCCTTCTGGCACTGAGAGTATTTGTAAAAACACAGTCAAAGGCTTCTTCTTAAGAAGGAAAAAACAGCTTCATCCTCATTGGCAGGAGTCCCACCTGTATCCTGCCTGTGGTCCAGGCCCAGCTCTGCTCGTATCCTCAAACAGCTGACTGCCATCTGGACCGTCCCCTGGACTATTCCTTAGATGCATACTGGGCTCTGTGTAAAAAGACAGAGTTTGGAGAAGGAGAAAACACTCATCATGGATGTACTTATACTTAGGATAATCGATCTGTCCAGTTAGGAAACATGAACTATTGTGAACCCATTTCACCTGTTTTGGTGAATACAGGTGCAGTGGAGAGACAGCAATAAGAGAGCCCCTAAAAAAGACGTTTTAAAGAAAATTCTGCATTTAACTGGGGCCAGTGAAGTGACTTCAGTGCAGGGGTAATATGTTCAAGTTTCCACATTAGTGTAAAGACACTGGTTGCTGTAATTGGGCCAAAATGAATCCGTCTTTCTGATGATTTGGATAATCTTGTAAATAAAGCGTTACAGATGCATGGACTAATTTCTCAGAGCCGGTTTGAGATCTGGATTTTACTATTCTTTAAGTGGTAGAAAAATGATTTAACTGTTCTCAGAAGGGGATTTTAATTATGAGGAAAAAAAAATCTGTCTCTAAGTTTTTGGACTAACAAACAAATATTTCCATCCTGTTTCAGTTCAGTTCTTAAAAGTTTCGAGACATCCAGCAGTTATTATGAAGAGGTGTTAGATCAGAGAAAAAAGACAGGTACAACTTTGTATCATCTGCATAAC
Source organism: Oreochromis niloticus (assembly GCF_001858045.2). NCBI lineage: Eukaryota > Metazoa > Chordata > Actinopteri > Cichliformes > Cichlidae > Oreochromis > Oreochromis niloticus. The sequence continues at coordinate 18,384,084 of NC_031979.2, forward strand.
AACAGTAAAGTATATTATTATTATGTATGATAGCAACAAGTGGGATCGTGTAAAGGTTAAAGAGTAATTGATTAAGAACACCCAAAGTTTTTAGACCACAGTGTGTTGTTGAAGAAGCTGGTCTGAACTAGCTATAAAGAGAACTGGTAAGGAAAGTAGTCTATTTACACAAAATAAATTCACAGTATGAAATCTAAGTAGTCCTCACCAAATCTAAGTCATTTCACTGAAGTAATATTCATATAATCAGACACTTATCACAAGACCTGATTACTGCATCCTCAGGCGCCTACTGCTTGTTTAGACCTTGTTTTCCTCTCCCGTGTAAAGAGCAGTTCACGGAAAAAAGAAGTCTTAAGAATGAAACAAAGAAGCTAAAAAAGTGAAACAAATATGTAAATATTACAAAATTGTTCTACTTTAATAGTAGAGGGTCTTCTGCAGTGGCTTGATGATGCACATGTCTCTGCTCACACATTTTTAAAAGCACAAAAATAACCCTGTACATTCATTACTAATCATTAAACTGACCAGAGTTCAAATAAGCACTGTTTACTGCAAGCTGTGGGTCCTAAACAAACAAAGCTCAGCACAGAGGGAGCAATAAAGACTCCAATAAGTAACGTCATCAGAGGGGACCGTTAGCCAGCCCAGCCCGTGCAACGGCAGACGAATTAGCTAGTTAGCAGTGTCAACACATATTGTCGGCGCTTATTATATAATTAAAGCTCTTTAATTAAAGTTGAAAGTTAAGCTTAAATTCACCGTTTAACTGTCCGTGTTTACACAAGTTGTTTAACGTCAGCAGCTAGCCTCAACCGGCTGATAAGAGCGAGCTAACAGTAGCTAGCATCAAATGTGTGCATGCACCTGGCAAACGTATGAACTGAGCTAATGAGAAAATTACGTACGTAACTTACGCTGTCTGAACCCACTTTGAGTTGCAGTATAATCCATTCTAGAGCAACCGGGCGCTAGCGGCAGCTGTCAAACAAGGAACACTACTCGGAGGAAGTTGGTACTAGTTAGCGAGCTACACTGTGACAGTCATTCATGAAATTTACACGGAAGTGAATGCGCTCTTCTTCTTCTTCTCTTGTAAATGTAACGATGAACGGACGTGAGAGGTGATCACCGCCGTCTGCTGTGTCGAAGTGTCTTCACGTCTATGCCCACGATAACATTTCTATTGGTTTTTGCTTTGCTGCATTAATCATGGGCGACTGTGACTATGTTAATAACCTTCTACACATAATAGCACATATTTATCCACTATGTTTATTTTAACAGCAGTGAGTAACCAGGTAATTATTTTGACCACAGTCTTATGAAGTAATTATTTTATACATTTTTATTGTGTAGTTTTCTAAAAAAAAAAAAAAATACACGATGTTCCTGTAAGCTATGGAGATGTATTAGTAATTTGTACAGAAACAGACACCCCCTTTTACATGCACACCGCATGGTTATTTTTATGGGTTGATAAAATTCGGTTCATATAACAGGGCTGATATTTAATAGTAACTGGTGATTGGTTTTTGATCTAGTATGGATAATAAGGATATGACATAAAATATAATATCAGTAGCAGTAATGTTATGAAAACTGACACATTCAGATTTCTTCCTTTCTGGAATTACCTCAAGGCGTGCAATTAGATTAAACATTTAGGCCATTACATAACCAGTTATCGGATGATGGGGGCATTTATAGACAGAGCTGGAAGTTATATTAAGCTAATAAGTTGGCTCATTAATTTAGTATGTGTAGTGAATGTGATGACCTCTCTCTTCATAGCCGTTTGAACTTCCCTGCATACTGCCCATCTGTAATGTATCTGACAATAATCAGTCATTTGTCGTGTTGTAATTGGTCACACTGATCTAAAAATACCTATCCATGTTGGGATCTTGGAGATTATGTAAAGGTGATGATGTGTATTTGAGTGAAAGTGAGACTGAAATGACTTTAATAAGACTCTAAAACTGTACTAAATGTATCTTAAAGTGACTTTTAAAAAATGGACTAGTACTTAAAAAACCCATTTTCTACTCAATTATTCACACAAGTACACTCTGAACCAACATTTACTTTTTTAGTTGCTTTTCTGTGTTCTGACTTACTGCAGAATAGACAAGACTTGGAATGTGATCACACTTGACTGCTTGGCTGCCCGAGAACTCTGTAAAACTATCACCCGTAATGCCTTGTTTTTATTGGCACGACAGGAAAGTGTGACAGAGTATTAGGGCCACATTAAAAAAAATATATATATATTATTGATCATTTTGAGAATATGGACAAAATTTCGACATTAAAGTTGCTGTTTCAAGACAAACTGCTACAGTTGCAACACTCTGAGTTAGTGAAAGCAAGCGAAGACGCATGCATGAAGTCATTTAAAGCCACACCATTTAGTAACTCGTTGTTTTGACTGAAGACTAGATGGTTAAAAATAATGAGAATCTGGGGCGGTGAGCTTAGTCAGAGATGTGTCGCTGACTTCTTTCCAAATATTAAACAAGAAAATCAAACAAGATGTATAAAAGTGTGAATTTCATGTTACTGTCACTGGCTTTATGAAGTTAGCTCCTGTTGCACATTCCATTTACAAATACTTAGCCTCTATGCAGTATTTAATGTGCCTAATACAGGGGTATCCAACTCCAGGCCTCGAGGGCCGGTGTCCTGTAGGTTTTAGATGTGTCCTTGATCCAACACAGTTGATTTAAATGGCTAAATTAGCTCCTCAACATATCTTGAAGTTCTCCAGAGGCCTAGTAATGAAGTAATCATTTGATTCAGGTGTGCTGACCCAAGATGAGATCTAAAACCGGCAGGAAACCGGCTCTTGAGGCCTGGAATTTGACACCCCTGGCCTCATAAGAGTGCATCAGCAAAGACCATCCTAGAACAAGACACTCTCCGTGCTTGGTGACATCAGAGTGTGCAAAGGCTGGAGGAGTGGTGAATGGATGCAGGCTTCCGTTGATTGACACTCCAGGAATTTATGATACAAAGTACACACAAGCTGAAATGATGAGAAAACTTAAAAAATACATCTCTCTCTCAGCCCCTGGTCCCCATGTGTTCCTGATTGTGTCAGATTGGGCAGATTTACAAGGGAAGATCGGAAAACTCTTGAACTCCTGCGTCTGGTTTTTGGTAGACAAGCTGTAGCTTACTGGATGGTTCTCTTCACACACGGTGAGCAGCTGGGGCGCACAACAATTGAAGAATATTTCAGCAGATCTGAACAACTGAGCAACTTGATTGCACAATGCAACTGGAGGTACCACGTCCTCAGTAATACAGTTCCTGATAACCGTCAAGTAATTCGGCTGATTGAAAAAATAAAACGCATGGTGCGTAACAACAGAGGAACATTTTACACAAAAGACATGCTCCAGGAGGAAGAGAGAGCAACCCGAAGACGAATGGAGCAGAATATGAGAGCCAAAGCTGAGCAGAAGCGCAGATACGAAGAAAAACCAAAGCTAAGAATTCAGGGAGAACTGCTGCAGAAAGATGAAGAGTATGTGAGAAAACCCAGAGACAAGGCAGAAAAGAAGAACAGATTAGTTAAACTTGGCATCATTGTAAAAGGAGCTGAAATAGGCAGTGCAATTGGTGCTGCTGTAGTTGTTGGAGGCCCTATTTGCATGGGTGTTGGAGCAGCAGTGGGTGGAGCCGTTGGGGCTGTAGTGGGACTAGTGATACCAGCGGGAGTGAAAGGAGTAAAAGCTCTGGAAAACAAGTGCACTGTACAATAAAAGATACCTTTTTTTTTATAACACACACACACACACACACACACACACACACACACACACACACGTTTTAGAGATAATCATAATCTAATTGTAACCTTGACAATAAAAAAAAAAACACATTTTGAGTCTCAAAAAGACCTTCAAACTCATGGGGATGATCATTTTAACCTCACAAGGGACTGTTGATCAGTACAGTAGCATTCCAACTTTTGGTCCCCACAAAGATATCTAAACATGGTACACATACACACGCCTACATATATCTATATGCTTGACTTTTCCGGCATGGCTCGGATTTGTTATATATCTAATAAATACCACAATAATTTTCTAGTTTTGAGATTGTTTTTCACAGATTTCTGAAATATTTGTGCAACCCCTGAGTCGATGAACAGGGTTATTTTAGCTAGTTTCAGATTTTAGTTTTGGTTTTATGACCTGTTAGTAAATATTTTAGCTCTAGTATGTAGCTTGTTCTCATATATACATAATATCCTATCTGCCCAACACCGTATGAGATTTTATCAGCTGTATCAGTAATTTTATGGGTGTTTTTGAACACACCTCTTCTCGCTTGATAGACACTTGATGGACGTGTCACTATGCATTATCACAAAAGATAACTTTCCTTTCTTTCCTTTCCTAGAACACCCAGCTGTGTCTGACTGGAATAATACTTTTTTGTGGGCTAATCAGTGCTTTCTTTTACGTTACATACATCATTCAGCAAATGTGTTCTTCAGAATGTTTGACGACAAAAGAAAAATCTGTCTTTTATTCACTTTTATTCAGAGAAATACGATTAGTTTAAAAGCATTTGGGGAGTTTCCAGACACAGCATTGGAGATGATTTACATAAAATAGCTTGGCCTTTACAGGAATCAAGAACAGCCAACACCCAGCCCCCAGAATGCGTTCCACGGCTGCTTACACAGACAGTGAACAAAAGATGCGGGGGTCACACCATTCAGAGACTGTGCAGCAACTCTACTGCCCCCAAGTGGCAAAAATAAAATAAAATAAAAAAAATCAAGTAATGCACATTTAATGCATCACTCTTTAAGCGCTATGCTACTGTCAAATAATTTCCCTCATTTTGTGTAGTCTATGAAAAATGATTATGCACATATTAAAAAGATTAAAAGAAATGTAAAGAATTTACTGTCTATATTTGAGGTTTCACAGTGTTTATTATATAGCACTTTTCATCCATTCATACAACAGCCTTATTAAAAAAAGAATGTGTCAAAAAAAGTGTGGCTATGATGTCTTTTTTATTGTATTTGTCAAAGTGGTGTTTTACAGTGATTGGATGTGGAAGTGTGATAAAGAAATGTACCCAGTAAAACCACATTTTTTTCCTGTGGGTTTTAACTGATAAACACGATGTGAGCACACAAACTAATTTTGGCAGCGAACTGATTTAATCTGTGAATCTGCTTCCTCTCTCTCTAACCGTACACATTTCAGTTGTCACTCTTTTGTTTAAGATGACTTTGTGTCTCACTCTCTCCACTGACAGCTGGAGTCACCAGCCCTCAGGCACTGTGACAAACTCTGTACTGCACAAAGAAGCTCTGAAACAGCACAGCCTACACATGGACATGCAGGGCACATAAATGTGGAGTAATTTTCCCACGCTAAATTATCACACACACACACACACGCACGCACGCACGCACATGCACACGCACGCACGCACGCACGCACACACACACACAGGGACTATTTTCTCATACATTTCAAAATTACTGCAAAGGGCACAAAGTACTATAGAGGTCTACAGTCATCAGAGGCAATTTGTATCATCATCAAAAAGTATCTCTTTGTACGGCATACAGCGTCCCAGCTAGTGTAATTATTGTTGTTGCACTCTGGTACATTTGGAGGCGAAAACATTATTGCTGAAATAATCATGGGGTACATAAAGCAGGAAACAATTAGCTGTTTCTGGACGTTCATCAGTACTTAGTTTTTGAAAATAAGAACTGAATAACAGGAAAGTTATTGCATTTTGTTTTTCAGAAATTTTTAACAATAGATTTAAATGTAATCTTTAAGATATTGTTACCCTACCTAAATAAATATAAAACATAAAGAGGGAATCTTCTAAGAGGCTATTTTAAACTTTGTTTTAGGACCTTTCTAAACATGTAAATGCATATTTAAATGTGTGCTGCATTTCAAAAGATACTAAACACAAACCAGAAATGGAAACTTTTGTTTATGGTCAAAGGTTTCCCTCAGCCAAAGAGCCAAAGAGCCAAAAATTAATTTTTAAGAGACACTATAACACAATAATAACCTATAACACAAAAGGGAAATATTTATTATCTACATGATTTAATCACAGCCCATGACTTCTTTATAATGGGGTTAAAAAAACAGAACATGCATGCAATACATTCATAATTCAAGGATCCACCTTTGGGATTATGGGGTTCAATCCAAAGTAAGTTGTAACAGGAAGACGTGGAGTTTCGTGCCAAAGCCATATCAGCATGCTTTATGTGCAACATCCACATCCACAAAGGCAGAGAGAGAGAGAGAGAGAGAGAGTGAGGGGGGGAGAGAGACATGTATTGAGAGAATAAACTCTTCTGTGAAGCATGAAAAGCATTCACAAGTACTCTGAGTGAAGCACAGCAGTGCCGTTTTGAAGCCCTCATACTCGTTTTTCTTCTCCTTTTATTTTCTTTGCTGTCAGCTGTCTGACTTCTACTTTAAAGACCGCCTTCTTTAGACGCTCTAGCTGGCAACCTTTGACCCCGGGATAATGGAATTATCACTGATGTCTGCACAGGTAAGGAAGCAGAAATATGGTTATCCATGTAAGCTCTCACTTTATGACTTTTCGATGGATATTTAAAAAGGCTTTTTTTTTTTTTACTAAAGATGAGATAACGAGATACTGAATCATGGTAGAAACGGATTGAGACGATGTGATTGTAGGAGAGAGCACTCCCATCAGGATAAAAATGTGTCATCATAAGACAAAGAGGTAACACTTTTATAATACTTACTTCCCCTGTAATGAAATGGAATTTCACTGTATTTTGTTTGAAATTAACATGTATTTATATTTACCTAGAAGTACTTAAAGGCTGATTTGTTACCCTAGAATAGGGTACACAAATTATACTGTAAGAAATTTGAAGTACTGCATAAATTCTGGGCAATTTTGCTTAAAACAAACAATATTTCTCAGTCTTTCGTCATAAGCACACTGTACTATATGGAATGGCTTAACCTTGGCTAACTTCCATGTGTTTTACAAGCAAGAGAAACCTCTGTCTGAAAGTTAAATTTAAACCACGACAGTGGAAGAAAAAAACAAGTTAGAATCGGCTCCATCATTATAAAGTCACATAGACTTTTACCTTTTACAGGTATTTTTTTTCTTGTAAGCTGAAAAACAAGAATAGTCCTTATCACATTTATATTAGTAAAATAAAAGTACAGTTGACTAATAGAAAATACATCATACACAACAACATAATGAATCTTCAATAAAGGTAGTACAGTGTACATTTGATGTCAGATGGGGAAATATTGTTTGTTTTTCTGCAAAATTGCCATTAAACTGCAAACTATTACTGTGGTAAATTATGAAATACTTAAATGTCCTTATAGTATTGATTTGTTTAAGGTAAAAACCTGATTTGTGACCCCCTTACTCTTACCTTTAAGAATTTGTAGGTAAATATAATGAAATTGTAATTTAAAATTAACATTGGAATTCCATGTAATTAAAGGGGACTTATGCCTTTAGATGACCTTTATTAAAAACTGGTTATCATTTAGAACAACTTTACACTGATTTACAGTGATCATGCCACCAACTTATGTTACAGCCACTGGATTCCCTGGCTGTAGTGGTCAAGTGTTCATATGTTGTCCAGTATAAAACCATTAAAAGAGCCTGATCTCATAGTAATCAAGGTTTTCCAGACATAGTGTATTGTAGTGAAATTATTATAAAAGTAGACAAAGTACAGATCCCACACTGTCTACTTTTATCGGCCTTTATTATAACTTGGGAACTGTAGCTACAGTGTGTAGACTGAGTCACTGAATCATTAAAAAAGTTTTTGTACACTGAAGAGTACAAAATTGCACATTATTTGTACAGTTTTAGACAGAGCACACATACAGATATGAGTCAAAAGCAGTCTGTGCAGTAGCTTCTCCCAAAGTAGACACGCGAGAAAGGACTCACGCTTGATTTAAACAACTGAGTCACGTCAGCGCTGCTGTTTTCCCGTCTTTCTGTCAAATCTTAACAAAGTGGAGTGAAGCATCCATGAGCCATACACTCACGTGGACTGAAATACAGTTGAGAACAATTGGGGATACAGCTTTGTTCACAAAGACATTGTTGTCCACGAGGGTACTGCTCACATGAGTCAAACTGAATGCATATTCCTTTGCTGTATGTTGATTTGCCTGCAATTGTTATAAAAACAAAAACAAAAAACCCCATAAATGTCAGATAGAGGGCTTTCCATTTTCATGATGCATGAATGAAGCACTTTTTGCACATCAGCAACTCATCATTTTACTTTTTTACCAGTGAAGCTTTCCAGTCCACTAAGTTCATATAAAAGTCTTTCATTAAAATAGCATCCTTGCATCTGCAAAGAACAACATACTTAAAAAAAATAAAAACTTCTAGTTGGTTGGACTTCTTTCTTTAAAGGTTAACACAGCAGCCTCTATTCTGTTACTCTCAATCATGAAAGAATATTCTTCTCTCATTTTTTTCCAGCCTCTGAATTATGATCTTGAGCTTTAGCTATAACCTGAGGGCAATGTTTTATGTTGCAGTAGTGACCTGTTTGGGCATTGCAGGGCTATAAAGCCTACAGATGTGTTTTGCAATATATCCATAGGCTTTTAAGTGCAAGCACAGTAAAACTCCTATTTTCACTGAATGTGCTCTTTGAGGAACTGAGTCACTTTTACTGTAGTGCTTTATTTGCAATAGGAAGCATCTATAGTGCATCTCCAAAGATGTTTTTTACTTTTCTCATCAGAAAATAGTTTAGTGACTAGGATGTCTATTAGCTTGTCCTATGTAGTTTAAAACAAAACAAAACATAATTTAGTGTCAAGTATTTAAAAGATACATCTTTCTTTATGTGGAGAGGATAAATGAACTTACAGATATGGCGGATCATTTTTAAAGGATTTTTTAAGGACTAAATAGTGTTATTGAGACTTAGAAACCATTTTTTTTACATGTCTTTGGACAAAATGTAAAAAATATAGTGGTTGTGACAGCATTCATTCATAACAGACACAGTTTAATAGACTCCCGATGAAATATGCCACAGAAGTATTTATTTATCACATCTGAAAACCTGCTGTTTGGGGAAATAAATAATTTTTCCAATTTGGCAAAAAAGAGCTTTCATATATCAAACAGTATGATGCTAAGGCACAAAGAGGAGATGTCATTGTATCACACACAGTAGTTTTGGAGATTGGGTACCTATTTCCTGATGGGTACCCTGTTGTGCAAAGTCTCCGGTTACCATCTGCTTATGGGCACTAAATCAACACACCCTCTGTGCAAAGACATGCTCAAGTAATGGCAACAGAGGCTCAAAGCTTTTCCACACAGCTGGTTAGACTTTCTGAATGTGTGCTGTAGGTTAAAATATAAACTCTTTCAACCAATAATAAACACTTTTATGTCCCTGAATTGGGTGGTAGTTCCCTTTAATTCTCTACTCATTGAGCTTCTCTGCTCCAGACGTGAACTCTGTCTGGCTGAAGGAGTTTGATGGAAAGCCTCATCTGATAGCCATCTGTTCTTAGATAGTTCATCAGATGTGCTCAATGTGTGGTCTTTAATCACCCCACACTAACTGTCAATGTCGCAACGCCGTCGCTACCTGAAAACCACGCATCTCCAAAACTTTGTTTAGAAAAAAAACTGGAAAAAAGTAAACCAAAAACATATGTTGAATGTCTTTTCAGCTGAAAGGCTCAAGGGTCATAACTGAGCCGATGAGGGATGTAAATATAATCTTTCCACTACATTAAATATGGCACAAAATATAGTGTCAGCAGCCTGCTAAAGAAATCAGTTTCATAATCCACCTAATTCAAGGCTGACCTTTCAGAAAAGTAAGGAAAATGGAAACATTCTGGGTTTTTTTCATATGTATTTGTCAAATCCTGTAGATGCTGAGTGTCCTTGAGCAACAAACCTCCAAGACTGCTCTTCTGTTGATGACCCTTTTCCTCTCTTTCAATCCCAACCCCCTTTTTTTCTTTCTGGGAGTGACTGTTAGACTGGTCTTAATTAAGCAATGCCAATCAAAGTGTGTGCGATGTAGATATAGGTCAGATTACCATCTGCTAAAGAGTTTATCAGATGCTTTGGAGCGACATCAGCGCACCACACACAGCAAATCGGATCCATCATGAGCAGCTCGTTCTTCCAGTTCATCCAAAAGTAGAAACATGGATCAGATTTTCTTATTGCTATTTGTTTAACAAATAAGTTACCCACATCCATACAGTGATCTATACAGAACTACAGGGCTGTAAAGTAAAGCTATGCATGTAGTGTATGTAATACCGAGAACTAAAACTACTAATACGTTTGCTGTTCTGCCTGAATACACATTTATGACCAAAATATGTGATCATACTTTTTTTTTGTATTTTGCTTTCACCATTAAGAAGTTCCCTGTTACTGATGTCCAGTTGTCCAGAACTGAGGACAAGTAAAACTACATTAATCTAAGTAGTTTAACTGCAATCATATTTGATATTTCTTTTAAATAATGATCAATTTGGGGCCACAATAGGAAAGGAATTAGTTTGTTTTTTTAAGTATCACAACTTCTCTCCTGGAATTGACCCCCACTTCCTTTTCAGGCATGATCCTGACTGACTGATGCCCGGGCAGCACATTAGTCAAACAGCTACCACCCGTTACTTGACCTCTGTGTACAGCATACGTCATCAGTATTCAGGGCTCACATCATCCCAAACAACATGGCTAAGAATCACAATGGCCTTAACAAATACATGACATTGGCAGCATCATCAACTGCACATGTGACTGCTGGACACAAACTACAAAGCTAAAGCTGAGCTTGCACAAAACATTTTTGTGTTATACTGAATTGATGTTTATAAAATGTACACACACACACACACACACACACACACACATCTATCTATCTATCTATCTATCTATCTATCTATCTATCTATCTGTCTATCTGTCTATATGTGTGTATATAAACTAAGTAAAGCTTTTTTTTTATACATAGCTTAGGTTTACCAAACTACATTTAGCTCCAAGGCATGTTTGGTGTTGTTCATTTCATCCAGTGTGAATTATTTGGTAGTCTGTGCTTTTAAAGTGTTTTCTCAACCATGTTTTGTCAGCAAAAATGAGTCAGGAAGTATGAAAGTGAAGCTGTATATAAACAGTTTCTGTAGCAGTTACACTGGCAAGTCATGCATTTCTTTAATACCCAGACTTTCTATTTATCAGACGCTGAAGTGCTGACATGAATGGTTGTGTAATATTTTGCTTTTCGACTAACTTTCTGACCAACTTCTACAACTTCTCAACCCCTACTGTGTAGAGGTTGCAAAGCAGTACTCATAGTATTTCATATATACTATGACAGAACATGATCATATACTACAGAGCATGTTCTGTTTTGACATAAATATGGAAAAAGCATTAAGGTAGCGTGCACTATAAACATGTAGCAAGCTTCCAGAGAAAACTTCTGCAGTGTCTTATTTTTTGTCTTGGTTCTTTATTTTTACACTTCCTTTAAACTGGTTTCCTTGATTTTAATTTACTTTACAAAGTTTTTATGTTTTGCACTTTAAAAGTGTTTTTATTTTTTTATGCAATTATTATGTAATAATGTAAATCCAAACAAGCCATTGTGTATGAAGTTTCTTTTTTTTCTTCTTTGTGTGCTTCACACTGTTTGGGAAGTCTTTCAGTTGATTTCAAAGAATCCCTGTATGTCCTTTAACAATGCATGAAGCACCTCACGTGTTTGTTCCCCCAGCACAGGGTTGAGATAACCTTGAGAAATAAAAGAAGTCATGACAAATAGATGCAAGGAGGGGAGGATACATAAATGCCCTGCGGCGTACTATAACCTCTGTGATGCTTTATTCATTCACAATGGTTGACATGACAGATTAGTATCACACGCCAGACATGAGACAGGATGGACACAACTGCACACTGCTACATAAATAATTCAACTGTCAACTCACACTTCACCTTAGAAACTTGATTATTAATTTCAGATGAACAGTTCCTATTTCCTATCCTCTATTTAAGTTCAGACTAAATATATGCAATGAACATGTCATTGCATAAATGCATGCTTCAAAAGCTTGCATATATATATATATATATATATATATATGCATATATAAAATGAGGGATTAAAGTGGATTTGACAGGTGGGCTGATCATAAAGTAATGCAAGCTCCTGGAGATTTTTCTTTGTGTACAGGCTGTAATCAGCTGACCTGTGCTGCTAGTTCAGTATTCACTGCTCTTTGTGGACTCGCCTAATTGACTTTAACAAGATATAAGTAGATGTTTCACAAGATAGATGGCTGATTTTCAATCCCTAGACACATAAAATTAATATAAAATTTTTAAAGTTATTTATTATTTATGTAACTTAATATTGACCATGAACGCCACAGCCTGCTCTGCACCAATCCAACACAGTGCATTACTGTAAACTGTACAACAATACTGCAAACTAAATAGTTTAGCCTGCATTAAACTGTATCAGACTCCCTAAAACTTTCATGCAGCCTTTGAATAACACAAAATTTAGATACTTCAATTTGATATAAAAAAATTAATAATCACAATGTAGAATCGAATATCTTATTTAAAAACTATAAATAAATGAGGGCATCAGATGTAAGATTTAAATTTCCTTACCTTTTGAAAATAAAAAATAATAATAATCTTCCTACCATATCCTCAATCTTTATCTCTCAGTGTTGCACTTCTTTGTCTTCCTGGGAAATTCAGACTTTGGACATTTTGTGACAAATTGCAAAAACAGTTGGCATGTTTGGTGATATTTTTGGAGCTGTTCGAAAAGTTTCATGTGAAAAAATGTTACGCCTTTTATGCTCGCTCCTCTTCTGTAGCACTTGCTATTTATTGATGCAGAGCAACCGAAGCTTCATTTACATCTTCACCTGGAACTTTGGACATGGAAAAATTGATGTATTAAAGGTGTAAGTGGAGCATGGGTTGTCATTATTTTCTTATTCCTGGGCAAGCATCAAGATGCTGTCGTTCTGGAAGCAACTCCTGGCTAGAGCACATGAAAAAAAGAAAAGCAATCATTCGACAGTGTTGTGCATTAGACTGTCTAGCACTTCTCTTCTCTGTATCATGATGGTCTGCATTTATTCACATTACCTAGGCTTTAAATTTTAATGCAGTGACGTGTTTCATTCATTTTCTATGATACCCTGGCAGTGTAGTATAATCTCCAGTGCAATATTTCAATGTTTCCTTTTATGCATTACAGTATAACTTGGCTTCATACAAACGTCAGAAGCATTCCTGATAAGGTCAGATGACCTATGAGGTAACACATTCAGTAACCCATGCACATGTGATTCCATGCTCTTTGTTACATGGCAGCGTGACTTGGTTGTTCAAGTGATAACAAGACCAGGATTCACGATGATGGTTGAGTGCAGAGGAGTTCACATGGCGTGCTCCCTGTGAACTCCTCTGCACTCAACCATCATCATGAATAGGAGAAAGACTAAAATACAAACATAATCAGATTATATAATCAAAGGGAAATGACTGACTAAGGAACAAACGCTTACGGTTTAAGGTATAATGTATGATACCTCATACATATATTTTTATGTGTTCATTTTTTTATTGCCTTTGATGACTGTATGTTGTCCTGAGTTTTTCCAAGCAGTTAGCAGAGAGATATTGTCATTCACTGTATGGTTAGTTCAAGGCACCAAAATACTTGGTTAGGTCATGGTTTGGATTAAAACACTTTGGTAATTACCAATGATGAGTACATGCATGTGAGGGAAAACAAAAAAATCAGTGCATGGGTGTTACACAGAAGCTGAAAACTAGCAGCTTCCTGTTAAGGTTTACTTGCTGTGTTTGTTGTTGGTTTGTTGACCCATCTGTCAACCCCATCCTCCTCCATACATGGACTTACAGTTATGGTCAGAAGCTTACAGTCATGTTTCACAGGGATGAATATCATGGTAACTTTGGAGTTTTAAGGATTTCTTTGCGATGTTGTTTTTCCAGGGTGGAATGATTTTACAGCATATGTCTGTGAAGGTTCTCAGTCATCCAGGTCATCGTAGTCTAAGGAGCTTAGAAAGAAAAGCGTCTGGACTTTTTTAAGTTGCTCGAAGACGTTTCACCTCTCATCCGAGAAGCTTCTTCAGTTCTAGGGTCAAATGGTGCAGAGTCCCAGATTTAAGCCATGTGGGAGTATCCCCCCGAGAGGGACAAAAGGACCCCCTGATGATCCTCTACCTAATCACATGAGCCAGGATTGTGAGGTCACAATCAGCCAAGGTTTCGGGTAAACTCATTATGAAACCTAGCCCCACCCTATCATGTGATTTCCTGAGGTCAGATGGCCCAGGATGTGAGTGGGCGTTAAGGCATAATTCTTTCATGTCAAAATTATACATACAGACACAAATAATCATTGACGAGTGTTTGCAAACTTCTCATCACAACTGTATTTGCTCTAACATTATCATATTTAACTGATGAATTCAGTTAAATCCTTTAAACCTTTTTTGCAATTGAATGCGTAAGTTACACTAAGTTACAATACCTATACTGTATGTGTGTGTGTGTGTTTGAAGCACACAATAACTGAGTGAATGCTGCTCTTTGTTTGTCAGTCAGGATTTGAAGCCTCCAGCAAAACTAAGCAAAGATTCAACCAGCCATAAGAGCAGGCTCTTCTGCAGAGTACTCGCACTCGCTCATCACCGAGTGCGATCATCTCTTTTTTCCTTTCGCTCGTCTTCTTGCTCATTTTGTTTCTTTTCCCCCTCTCCTCGCACAATTGCTGCTTCAGTTCTTATCGTGAATTCATTCAGCTAAAGTTCGCCTTAGACTTTTCTTCTCATCACATGGCTCATTAACTTATAAATTATGGAAATTATTTTCAGCTGCATACTACATTTTGATTTAGTTTGCTTGGTGTCATTTATTTCAGGGCAAACCATCATGTCTTGTGTGTGATTTAAAATGAACTCAGTTACACTAGGTTTGTCTCAAAGGCTCTAAGGCTTGCTGCAAGCAGGAGACAATATCAGCAGGTCTGTAAAACTCTACAAATGTAATTTAATTATTTGCATTTATTGTACCTTTTTAAATTTTTATTCTTTTAATCACTGAATTCTGCAGAAAAAACTGTCTGTACATACTAATAACCCTCTACCATGGCCTCAGAACCATAAGCCACTCAAGCTTGCTTTATTACTCCATTATTATTTATTTAAGACCAGTGAACAGGCAAACAGGGAAAGGTGTGCTAAGGGTGGTGGCTGGTATACCTCACCTCTTGACCTATGACAGCTTGAATAGGCTCCAGATCCCCCAGTATACTTAATTAGAAGAATATGGATGGATGGAGAAAAAACGGTCTTAGTTCACAAGGAACTGACTCATTTTGAATATTATTTTCTTTTCTATGCATCTCTGACATTTTTTAAAACGAGTATTTCCATCACTGAACAAATGTCAGATTTATTGTTAAAGAACAACATCTCATAGCCAAGAAGTACATTTTTGGGTAGAAATGTTTGCTGGTCCATCAGATATAAATCCTCTATAGATTGCATGTTTTAAATGCTCTGGATCATGCTAACTAACCTATGCTTATTAGCTAGCACGTCTTCTGTTACAGAAGTGTTTTGGGGGGAGATACATGTCAGAGATTCTACAAACACATAAAGAGAATGATCAGTGTTATTCACTTCACCTACAGGTGGCTTTAATGTTGTGGTTAACCAGTATAGATAACATTATAACATTCCTTATATAATAAAACCATGCAGTAAATGCCTAGTGAGGGTACAGAGCAGTCCAGAGCTAACTGTGCAAACTGTATGAATAAAGAATTAGCTAAGCATCATTTTTCATCTGTATTTTCTTCCCCTTCCTCTGCTTTCACTGCCTGTAATTTTATGACAGATGTTTCACAAAGAAGATGAACAGCTGGATGCTGTGAGGCTGTTCATTCACCCTTTTATTTCTCTCTCTTCTGTCTCTCCTTCTCTCCTCCCCTTTTTCTTCCATCCATGTTTTTTTCTTAAATAAGTACCATATGGACCAAAGATTCCGGTCATGGCAATATCTAACCTGTCAAAGGTGAAATGAAAACATAATCTTCCCAGTCTTTTAAGATATTGCATATAAAGCTGAAACACACTTTAAATATAAAGATGCACTACATCTCTGAAGACGAATATCGAATAAAACATATGTGAGTATGGACCTCTTTATTCTCTCCATCTTTTTTCTCTTCACTTCAATCCCCTCTAACTTTAGATAACTGTGCACTTTCAGTGATTGATGAATGCGTGTTTCTGCAGCATATGTGTGTGCATTCATTTGTGTCTTGTGTGTACATGAGTGTGGGATTACAAAAGGCGCTTTCTCTCCCCTCAGTGTAGAAGCACATTACATAACTTTATAAACCATGCCTGTCCTGGACACATATACATTTACATGTGTATGCAACCGCACAGTCACACAGAATAAAGGTTTACATCTACATAGGCATGCATTTCCTGCACCTGTTCATTTAGAATAGAGACAGACAAATGAATGCTAACACATATGCACATGCAGAAACATAAAGGCTACACATGTGCTTCCTCACTCTAAGCAACAACAGGATGCACATGCAGATGGGCACAGAGAGTAGACTCGAAAGCCAACTTATTCTAAACAGATGAACAGAAGAAATGTCTAATTCTAATATATATAGCTATATATCGGCAGTACTACAAGTCCTGCAGCACTGCACGCTACATCATCTAGGGAGGGATGATACTATCATGCTATGGATCGAGAGAGTAAAGTGATGCACAGGGAAAACAGGGAGAGATGAGAAAATTCATGAAAGGAGAGTGGAGGCAAAAATAGCAGGTTAGACGATGTGAGAAGGAAAACAAAACAGCAATGTGTTAATTTTACGGGTGATATCACTAAATTTGAAGAGCGAGAAAGATGTAGAGGAGGTCAAAAGCAGGGCATAAAGATTTGTAGAGGCAGAAGTCTCAGGCAAACATCTGGATAGAGTTAGGAGGATAAAAGTTTACATAGTACGGCGTGACGGGTGGGAAATGAAAAGTTAAGAGGCAGAAGACCTGCTCTGATTCTTGTGTTTCTTTATTTCTCTGCAAGCATCTTCTCTTTCCATTCCTTTACTTATATGTTTCTGTTTTGGGGCTTGTAACTAATAATATAGTAATTATTAGTGAATTACTAATTAAGTATTAGTATTAGTGGTGCAGCGGTTAGCAGTGTTGCCTCACAGCAGAAGGTCCTGGGTTCAAATCCACTGACCTTTCTGTTTGCAGTGTGCTTGGCCTGTCTGTGCCTGCATGGCTTCTCTCGGGTTACTCTGGTTTCCCCCCACAGTCCAAAGACATGCATGTTAAGTGGTGACTCTAAATTGGCCGAGTGTAAATGGTTGTCTGTCTCTCTGTGTTGGCCCTGCGACAGACTGGTGACCCGTCCAGTGTGTACACTGCCTCTCTAACCGCCATGACATGTCCAGATCCATCTTAACCCTGAACTGGATGAGCAGGAGGCACTGTTGCTGTGTGTGAATGCAAATATTTGACCAATCCTTTGTTCATGTTTTAACAAAAAGTATGGTGGTCTTAAACAATGACTGAGACAACTTACACGTTGAGACAGTTGTCTTCTGCATGGATTCACAGAGCATGACACACACAAGCTGCGAGACATGCTATCTTACACACATGTTCTCTAATGTGTGCATATGGTTTCACTCGTACATGCCGATGAATGCTGTTAATATTTGTACACGAGCTCCCGAAATGCCAACATGCATTTGACTAAGCAAGCTGAGTCGAATGCCGAGTGCTCACAGTGCCGCTGGTTCAAATCTGTGAGTGGATGTGTCTCAAGTCATTCATACCTCCGCCCTATTGCTCTTCTCATTTACCGCTGAACGACATCATTTTTCACTTTCCTCGCCGTCCGTCAGGGCTCTCCTTCACTGATACATAAATAGTCTGTCAGAGTGAGGTTAGAAACCTCCAGCTCAGCTGTTTCGGAGATGAAACCACTCCCACCCTTACCCACGCACATTTTTATACCCATACTCTCACAGTGGGATCTCTATAGCTGTAACACACATGCTCTCACAGTGTACACTCATCTCTCACTTTCACTGGGAAGGATACCTCTCTCTCTTTCTCTCTCTCTCAGTGTATACTGTGTCTCTCTCAGATGCAGTTAAGTCTCTCATTCTCATGAAGCGCAGCTCCTCTCTGTTTCTGGATGCACTCTAAGTCAGAGCGTAGGACCAGACAGACCGCATCCTAAGAACTGGTTTCTTTCTTCACATACAGCCGGCAGTAGGTACAACTCTCTGTCCTGTTTTCATGCTTTCTTTCTAGTTTGTTTGTCATTATATGCTGTGTTTTAGAAAACATAGATTTTTGTATATGGATTCCTGGAATCACTTGGAAACTTTTAATTACTCGTATGATCTTAATGGAGATTGCTCTTAGTATCAAAAGCATGACAAAATGTCCTGTGCATCAGATGCAAGGCATGATAAACTTGGAGGATTTTATAGACACAGAGGATCGAGCATGTGTAAGGTGCAGTCTCAAATTCAATATCCCAGCAGCTTTGCACTTGACTTGTTTTGTTACTTTAGAGCGTTTGAGAGTAAACAAGAAGGTGATCTGTATTTTCAGGACCAGCAACAGGCTGAATATGATTGTCTATTTCTTGAGAGTTAGACATGCATTAAGATTATGTTTATTTATGGCTTGTGTATTATTAATTTAGGGTTCTATTTAGCTTTTTTCTTGGCTGAAGGTGTGTTTCGATCACTGCTAAATCACTTTTTCACTGGGTGTCTGGAACTGATTGGTATTTCTTCTAAATGTGTGTGGTCTGCAACTAAATCTCAGTTATCTGGTACTCAGTCCGTGCGGTATCCAGTTAGAAGAAGATTAACCTCACTTATTATATGACTTAATTTTTATTGCAGTGTTTTGTATCAATCATATCATACTGATCAAGATAAAGTTATATATCAGCGTATTTGTGGAACCACTGCAGATGAATTTAAAGCAGTTTTTTATACCACGTCTACTATAGAATACTAAAAAATGAAAGCAAAACAGTGAGTTAGATAAATCCAATATTTAACAGAAAATTAACTGAAACAATTCTGATATGGTTCACAATATACATTCAATGTCTTTCTTTAGATTTCTTTATTTACAGTTTGCAGTACAAGCTTACATTTTTTTAGATCTTATAATACACAATTCAGAAATAAACACAGTAGTTTGGAGACACAAACAGTTCTGAGATCGGGACACAGTGAAAATGTTGAGCTAAACTGTGAAAAACAGCACTTAAAGTAAAACTATGAAGATGTTGTAGCACTGAAAGAGGTCACTTCCTTATATAACTTTAATGTGACTGAACAGATTGCTGCTTTTTCACACTGCTCAGTGCAGTGACTGTAAGCATGTTGTGTGTGAGAGTAGATGTGTGGTTAAGTGTGTGTGTGTGTGTGTGTGTGTGGCTGGTTGTATGTAAAAACACTGCTGAAAAGTATTGTATTTGTAGTACAATACTGCAGTGGATGTCTTTGGTTCACATCTAAGAGCACAGCATTTGCATTTGCTGCGGTTCATTAATTCATTAATTTGTAACTCATTTGCCGAATCCTTTCTCGTGTCGCCACAGGCTTAATATCAGATTTTCCATGCAAAGACTGAGCTTTTTTGCTCAAATAAACAAATAAAGATAAAATGAACAAATGAAAAAAAAAAGAACTAAAATCAGAAATTAGATTACAGTGTGTTGGCACCCATACAGTAGGACCCGACTTCCACTTTCAGTTGACCACGCCGAGTCATAGCGTACAGTATATATTAAACTATTTGAATTTAGACTGTCTCGTCCTAAAAACAAACTCATTATATCTTTGGATAGTTTGTCCTCCAGCCATGTGGTGTAATAACACTTGCTCATGCTCATGCTGCTTTTCTTGATGACCCTTTTCTTTTACTCGCAGAATGAGACACTGCCTGTGGGCTCAGACTTTCTAATGAAAAAGTGAGCGACTTCACCGCTCCCATTGTTACAGTATGCTTTGCCTTCATGTATATATATATATATATACATATATATATATATATATATTATATATATATATATTATATATATATATATATATATATTATATATATATATATATATATATTTGGTTAGATTTTCTATACGTTTCAATTACACGTTGGGTGCTTTATGATAAATTTCTCCAAACCTGCATTCACTTGTGAAAAATCCCAGGAGGCAGTTTAATTAAATATAGATATTAAATGGCGTCTGTGGGCACTCACAAAGTTTTCTCATGAATTATGCTGACACATCTTAATGGTTGCAATGTTTTAAACTCTTCCTTTTTTTAAGGAAGGCATGAAAACATGCAGCTGCTTTTGGATAAGATGAGACAGCTGGGATTGAATGATCGTGTATATTGGAAAACATCCTCATACTGTACATCAACGGGATTTAATATGTACACTACGAGCTCTGTGATCTGCTTGGCTGGGACATGTAGACTAAGCTCTGCTTGATCCCCATGTGATCAGTGGACTTTTCTATATTGGAATCAAGGATTAGCTGTTTTATACATAATTATCCTCAATATTTGTGCTTGAATCTGGATTTGTTTGGCGTTTTTTTGTCTTTGCGCCCAATAGCTGGTCAAAGAGTGATGAGATACAAAGATAGTTCATGTCAAAAACTAAAATAAAACCAAACAAACATTAAATCTTGTGTACTTTATCTGGTGTGAAGACAGAAGAAGTCTTATTGGTTAAAACTAGCAGGCATTTGAACCATGTTCTCATGTCATGCTTCAAATGACTCATTCCTCAAAATTGGCGTTTAAACTTCACAGAGGCAAAAATATCCACTCCATTGTACAAACTCAGGTGGAGTTCCCTTGTAAATATTCAGTGGTAACAAAGTGAGTTCTTAAAAACCAAAAAAACCAAAAACATCTGTATGAGTGAAATTTGCCCTGAAGTCACATCTGCAGTTAGGTTGCAGAGAGGGTACATGGGGACATAAACGCTGCCTGAGAAGCTCTTGGGGTCAAACTGAACCTGATGTTTGAAACATCCCAGAGCCATAGCTGTGTTCACAATCACAAAGGTCTGACCTCAGCTGCAGTCACAATGACGCAGCGTCAGAAACATTTATTCATCGCATGAACGTGACATTTTCTGCCGGGATTTAAAGAGCTACATTCAAATCATCCGTCCCCTATTCCAGTGGGGGTGATCGCAGTGATCAGAAATAAATAACAAACTAATGAGTATAGATAAGAAGTAATGTTTAGTTCTTAAAAATATACTATTGTTCAAATAAATGAACATTTCCAGTCACGGTCAGATCTGACTCACCTTTTCGGACAGTCAATTTTGAACATTAGGTTGCTCAGCAATCACAGAACGGCTCCTTAACATGCCTAAATACCTACAAGTCAAAGGGTCAAACTCAGCTGAACTTTTCATCTGTCAGGGTAAAAACTAGAATTATTAATGGTCACTGGGCTGTCTGTTTGTATCGCAGACTGTGCGGTCTCTGCTTTAAGAGTATAAGACACCCTGTGTGGTTGTGTTTGGGTGTTCTGGTGAGTTTGTGAGAAACGTTACAGCGGATTACGCCGACGCATCCTGAGTTTCAACCTCGCGTGTGTGCGTGTGTCACACCTCCGGGATGAAGAGTGACAGCAACATAACCTAAGCAAGTGGCTAAAACTTGAGGTGGCTTGGACCGCATGTGTGTAAATGTGTGTGTAGGGCAGGAAGAAGAGCGCAAATATACATGAGTGTGTGCTCCTATTTCTATGAATACTGGCTGCATCTCTTTCCTGTCTGTTTGATGGGATAATATGGAAGCCCACAGAGGACAAACACCTCCACCTGAGACTAAAAATGGGATTCATTTTGCGCCTTGTTTGCTTTCTGATTTTCTCTGCAGCTTTTAGTAATGTGAAGCATGTGACGGACTGTTAATCCGTCTGAGAATTAATCCCTTTGAGATGCTGCGTTCTCTTCACTGTACGCTACAGCTCTCCTGAGACCAGGAGCAGCTGTTTGTTTAACCTGAACAGAAAATATCATTTTCCAGTAGTGCCTTTCATCAGTGTATTACTTATGTTGTACTGGAAACGGTGCTTACTTGCAATATTTTTCATTTTTATAACACCAATTCATTATTACATTGTAGGTTAAAGACCTTAAAATATTACGTACCACGTTAAAACCCTATTTAATCGCATATTTAACCTTGTCATTCGTTTTGTTGCACCTGACTTTATTAATCACCCAGTTTTTGTTTTTCTTTCTCTACTTGCCTTGCAGCAATTCCCGGCTGTGAGCGGGGCCTTCATGGATTCTCCGTACAACGGCAACACGTCCTTGCAGACGTCCACGTCCAACCTCAACGCCGGCTATTCGCGACCCTCAGAAGCCGAGGATGACGGCAAAGTGTCCAGTGACACCATTTGGCTGTGGATTGCTGTCCTGGCAACGATTGGCAACATAGTGGTGGTGGCTGTGGTTTGTGCCTGTGCCTTCTGACAAAGTAGAGGAGTGGAACAAAAAAAATCTGCTGCTGTCGGACATGGCAACTCTTGTATATTTTGAAAATATATTTTCTCTAGAAACGTTGTAAAATAGCCTTACTTTAAGACTGATCCCATGGATTATTTTTCTTTTAAATGTAAGCACCAGTTTGAGTTTTGCAGGGGAATTTGCATGGGAGTCTTTATTCCCACAGCCCCGTCACCCCGCTCCTTTTTCAAAATTTAAAATCAGCGATCATATTGAAATAATTAGCTGACAGAATCTTTCTGTTCATTTGTACAGTTCAACAACCACAAAAGGAAAGAGAGATAAAAATGTGATTTTAGCAGTTGGTACAGAAGTTCACTTTAACGTAAAATTATGACAAAATGGCTCATTGGCCAAACTCAGATGATGTGCATGTACATCGTGTAGTTTGTTTCACATTTCATCTGACTGAAGATCGAGAAAGTTACACGATGCATGAACTTTTCCCCTTTTTTAAAATTTCCAAAGTGAAAACTACATATTACAGTTAAAAACAGACCTTTGTTCCCTTATGCAACGCACAGATTTAAAGACATTTCTGCTGTTACCCTTGTACTGCCTGTTTCTAGAGTGCTTCATTTGAGAGCACCATCATAATTCATTGGTTTTCTTTGTGTGTAACCTGTTTAATATGCATTAAAACCCATGGCTATGACTCAGTTTTAATTCTGCGTACTTCTTTGTAAACAGTTCTGATTGTTAAAGGCCACAGAAACTTGTCCTCAGGCTCGCCCTTTAAAGCTGAAGGACTAAAAGTGTCACAGGGATGTTTATTTTAGCCTCCGTGCAAACAGTGTATTAGCATTTTCTACCAGGCACTGCTACCTGAACAAAATAGGAAATTTATTATTTATGAGTTATTTATTTTAGGCTCTGGACAGAATAAAAGCTATAGTCCTAAAATAGTAGTAATATGCTTGCACGGGTCAGTTATTACGTAAACTGATTTTAAGCTGGTTACTCTGCAGGCTCAGCAGAGGTCAGCGTTACAACCAGAAAGATTAGATAAGATCAAGAGCCCGATCTCTTACTGGGACCAGAAGCCAGAAGGAGGTCAACTGTTTGAAGCTTCACACTGACGAGTTAATGGTCAGAGGTTTGAGCAACCAGTGCACCGATGAGTTTTTATTTTTATTAGCAGCAAACATACTGCTGGAAACAATCAATCCTGCACAGTAATATGGTTACTGTGATATGACCCATTCCTCTGTGGATTCACACTTCATTCATTCATTCATTCCCCCCCATGGTGCTGGAGCCTATTCCAGCTGTGATAGGTTAAGAGGCGGGACACACCCTGGAGAGGTCACCAGTCTAATATCTACTAATACCTGCTAAAATAGTTCCAGATTGATACAAATGAATTAATTCAGTGACTAAAACTGGAGCACAAGTGTCTTACATCATTAAAAATGCTCCAAAAGGCACCAGCATAATATACAAGGTCAAGGCCAGTTTAGTGACTAAAATGAACTGAAATGACCCGTAGCAGGGAGCTAGTGGCAGTTTGGGTAACAGCCTATTGCTTAAGAGAGCCAGACTCCTACTGAATCATATTTAGGGACATTTTAGAACTTAAAGAGATCAGTTAATGAAAACAAAATTCATCCCTCTACTTCTTGGAAATTAGATGATATATTTTGCATATTAACATTATGTGTTTACACTGTTTAAACATTTGTTTTTGGGTCTGAATGTTAACATGTTCAAAATAAGCCTGGGACAACTGGCGTGCCAACTTTCTGAGCTACTAATGTGTATATTTTTAGGTTTATAAAGATATCTTTCAATCTCTCTCACTACAGCGCCGTGTTTACTGTTTGCCCACACTGAGAAATCCAAAGCATGCTCAGCAGCACAGCTGTAATGAACAATCAATTATGCCAGTTTTGAGCTGCAAGAACAACTATGCCATGACTAAAGTGCTTTTTACATTAGTCAGGGCTCCAGCAAATTCTAGTTGTCCCAGTGTGTTTTCTTTCAAGAAGCTGTGGCACCCTTTAAAAGCCCAGAGGAAAGAAACTCTTTGTAGAAAGAAATGGGGCTCAATGGGATTGAGCAGTGATTTGTTCAAATTTAACAAGCAGCAGAGGTCATGCGGAGGCATATCTTTCGGTCAGGGTTACATTTGCCCCATTATGAGGATGGATACATCATTTAAAAAGTGTAGTGCCATTTGCTTTCAGCTTCCTTCCAATCACTGAGATTGTTAGAGGAGGAATTAGCTTCAATAAAGGCAATAGTGAAGAAAGAATGACAAAAAAGCAGAGAGAGGACAAAGAGATAAGAAATCAGAGAGATGAGGAAAGATCACAGGAGGTCAGAAGAAATGGAAAGAAACTTGAGACTTGAAGTTCAGTTAAAAAGAAAAATCAGAGGTTCACCTGTTTCCAGGATCTGAGGGAAACTCCAGAGTC
The DNA here is from genome assembly GCF_001858045.2 of Oreochromis niloticus. Classification (NCBI taxonomy): domain Eukaryota; kingdom Metazoa; phylum Chordata; class Actinopteri; order Cichliformes; family Cichlidae; genus Oreochromis; species Oreochromis niloticus. The sequence continues at coordinate 18,409,245 of NC_031979.2, forward strand.
TGGTGATAAAATGTCACTTAAAGTGAGTCCATTTACATACAAGTGTTCATGCATTAAACAATTATATAAAAAATAATTAAGTGCTGTTTTACCCAAAATATAATTGCAACCCACAATTTCTCTTAACCTTGATAATGACATAATTTCAGCTAAAAACAGGAAGCTGAGGCTACAATATGCACAGTTGACCAGAATTGGACAACAGAAGATTGGAAAAACCTGGTTTAATAAGTTTCGAGTGAAACCATGGACCATGAAAGCACGGGTCCATCCTGCTTTGTACCAACAGTTCAGGCAGCTGCTATTGGTATAATAGTGTGAAGGATAACTGAGCATCATTAAAATGCTCATCATTTAAATGGTATTTAATATTTCTGCTGACCACGTCCATCCCTTTTTGACAATATGAAAGCAGCAGGGGGTCTAACCAGGTACTGGTACGGTGTAACTTATGAAGTGTCCAGTGAGTGCATGTATTCTATGGCCATTCTTCTTGATACTGTTTTGTCTTGTACTTACTTATCAACATGCTGTTGTGCACTGTGTAGTTTTAACCCATCAGTTTTTTGTCTTTAATTGCATGTGTGTGTGTGTGTTTCTACATATGCATGTGTTTGCATGTGCATCTCAGCATCTCTCTGTTAAAGATTTAGAGTCTAGAGTGAATTGCGTCATTGTCCTGTCAGTCCTCAGCAGACTAATGAGCTGTAATGTGCCTCTTGAGCTTCCTACTCATTTAAAAAAAAGAACTTTTTCACTTCCTTGCTTGATTATCCTAGAGGGAAGTGTTTCCCCACAGGCTTTGGATCGGTCACAGTAGATCAGCTCTCTGTGGCTAACTTTATTAGAAGATGATTTTGCAGAGAGAGCTGCCAGAGTCCAGAGAGAACAAAAAGAACAGAAATGAGAAAGACTTTGTAATGATAGTCATCAGACGCAAAAAGGCGATGAGTGACACAAAAAGTAAAAGAGGAATATGTGGATGGGAAAGGAAAGATAATGAAGGTGGAAATGTCTCGTGTTCATTTCTTGGCATTAATAAACTGACTTCAGACACCTGACAAGGAAAGAGACACTGGATAGGAGTGAGAGAGGAAATGAGAGGATAAGAGCGATGATGGATTAGAGGAGAAAAAGGAAGAATGGGAAGAGGTAGTGTGAGGAGGATGATCTTTGAAAGAGTGGTAGTCATTATCAACCTCTCGTGTCAGGTTGAGTGGGAATGAGAATAAATTAGTAATAATTAAAACTTTAAAGTGAGATTATGGCAAGAAAAAAATCTAGTGGGGTAAAAAAATAAAAGGTATGTTTGTACAGGAAAGTAAAAATTATACAGCACATAAAGGCCGGCTGGCACATTCATGCTATTCTAATTTTCTTTTTTGTGTATGACTGCTTTTCATTTTGAAGCTTGGACCTACAGTATTAGGCCAAAAGATATCATCAGTATGTTCTTACCCAGTGATAACAAGCTTAGCCTGACTCACCTGATTCCACAAAGACATATAAACTTATATATAGTGGAAACCCACCAAATAGGAAGACTCTTTGTCTGTCTTTGTCAACATCCTCATCCTGCTTTCTAATTCCCAGTGCTTAGTAACTCCAATCTCTTAACTACAAGATGAAAATCCTTTAACTACAAGTGTTTAATGTAAATGTCAAATATTCTGACGTCACACGTGTTCTCTTGCTGTTATTGTGCTGAGCGATCCCTATACTGGAGATTGCTATAGTTCCTAGAAAAAGAGGTAGCATAAATAGGCTCCCATGCATTGCTCATTTGCAGCAAGTAAAATTAAATACATCCTCCACACTAGACATGAACCCAAGATGGCAGCATAACAAGCTAAATGATCCATAAAACTGAAGCGCAAGAGGAACCGAGCAGCTGGGGTTCATCTCAGCTCCTTGCAGAGTCTGACCCTGAATATATCAGCTCGAGGGTTTTGCCCTGCGTCAGCAGGGTTAAGTTAGGTTAACTGTCAACCTTTTTCTTACTGTAAGCCTTATTCTTGCCTGCCTTGATTAGTATAGTTTGCATATTTCTGTTATCTCCTTTTGAGAGGAGCCTAAAGTGTTATTAACTACTACGATGAGAATCTAAAAAGCTCAACTGGCGTTGCATAATATACACCGCGGTCTATTCCTCCTTTGTGTCACGCTGTACCCTCTGTTCTTCCCCTTTCATCCCTTTCTCTGTCATCTCTCACATCCCTCCTTTCATGCATGCGAGGCACCAGACCGTGAAATCCACATTGTGAAACCCCTCTTTTGTACACACACACACACACACACACACACACACACACACACAGACGCATACACACACACTGTCCTGACCAGACCCCTGACTCGTAACATTTTTTTTCGTCTTGCTTAACTTTTATGTAACTCAGAATTTACTAATTTTGCGATAAAGCTGGTCTCACCGCGATGTGAAGCCAACCTAAATAACCTAAATCACATAAACCTTTTGACAAATAAACATAAACAAAACTATGGGGGCAAATTTCCCTTTAAACTTCAACTTTTAACCTTTGGCTGAATCTCGTTGGCTCCTGCATGTTCCCTGTATACGGGAGAAGAGCTTGATGAAAGAGTTTGGACAGAAAACAAAAGTGCTCTGTTTTCATTAAAAAAACTTAAAAAGCTGGGAAACTACAGGGTAGCTTTGATTCCCTTTACTTTCCTGGTTCACGTACCATTTCATGGAAATACATTCACGTCTTGATGACCGACTTCAACATGAAAAAAATGAACACTTTTGCATCATGAATGATTATTACAGTACTATTACTGTTGCAGAGAACACATAATATGCACAATGTGATTATGTGGGATGCTTAGAGGATGACTGGACAAAAGAAAGATGAAGAATAACAACTGTCTGATTCCAGATGTTCAACAAAGGTTATCTTTGCTGACATGTAAACACTTCTATTCGCAGCTATGACGAGGACCAACAACTCGAAAATCCATTTCCTTTCTATTATAACACTGACTAACATTTCCCTGTCTGGAAAAGGCTATTAAAACATCTGGCTCAAATGATGAAGCCATTTATTTGTCACTTGCAGTTGCCTGCAGCAAAATTAGACCTATTCCGACAATACATACAATACACAAACATCGCATCAGGTAGACAGGTCAGAACAGGCAGTATAAAGAAAAACAATCAAATGTACAACACAATAGGGGGATGGAGGAGAGACAAAGAGAACTCTTCTTACACTGACCTCCTAGTAGGAAATCAGTATGAGAACAGAAAACCAAAAATGGCAGTAGAAGTAGTTTTGTGGTGTGTGTGTTTTGTTTTTAATTAAACATAGTAGTCCAGTAGTCATGCTACTGGACTACTATGTTTGAAGACCACTGTGAAATGTGCACAGTTGAACTGGTAAATTTTGTTGTAACTTACAGAAGTTCCCAGCCAACACACACATGTGGGGCCCAAATGGGGAGAAGCAGGGCTAATATTTGGGGCCCACTTGGGAAACCCACCTGGGACCCAGCTAATTTTGTCCCTAGTTTCCATGTCCTCAGTCCTCAGTTTGCTCGCTCACACCTCTTAATCTTTCAAGTCAGGCGTTTTCAGTCCCAATGCCACAGGTGTATGAAATCAAGAGCCTAGCTCGTTGAGTCTGTCAGACCCACTTTATTTCACAGAGACCTTTGTAAAAGAATGGGTTATTCTAAAGACTAACTCGAGTATGGTATTGTAACAGGATGGCACTGAAGCTATAAGTCAGCTTTTGAAGTTTCTTCCATCATTAATATTCCACGATCAACCGTAAGTGGAATTATGGCAAAGAGAAAGTGTTTCGGAACCACAGCAACTCAGCTACAAAGTGTCAGACCAAATAAGAGAGAGAGGGGTCGTTGAGTGCTGAGGTATATAGTAAGTTGCCAGTGCTTTGCTGACTCAATAACCGCAGAACTCCAAACCTACTCTGGAATTAACATCAGCACAAAAACTGTGTGCTGGGGGCTTCATGGTATGGGCTTCCATGGCTGAGCAGCTCCTGTAGGTGTAATGTGTATGTGACCCAGTATTTTTGTCCATATTATACAGTAATATAGTCCATTATGCAGTAATATAGAGCCTAATGTCCACTTTTTTATTGTGCTAACACTGTAGCAGTATATAGTAGTGTGAAAAATGTTTGCCCCTTCCTGATTTCATATTTTTTGTATGTTTTCTCACACTGTTTCAGATCATTAAACACATTTAAATATTAGACAAAGAAAACATGAGTAAAAACAACATGCAGTTTCTAAATGAAGGTATTTGTTATTAAGGAGAAAAATCTGAACCTACATGACCCTGTGTCAAAAAGTGATATATATATATTTTATAAGATAAATCAACTTTGGTATATTACATCAATGGAAGGTTTTCTCTAGCCAGGCTTGATTACTGCCAAACCTGTTCTCAATCAAGAAATCACCTAAATATGACCTGCCTGACAAAGTGGAGTAGACTAAAAGATCCTCAAATGCCAAGATCCAAGAAAAAATCAGGAACAAATTAGAAAATAAAGTAATTGAGATCTCTCAGTCTTGAAAAGGTTATAAAATGATTTCTAAAGCTGTGGGACTCCAGAAAACCACAAAAAGAACCATTATCCACAAATGGTACAAATATGTAACAGTGGAGAAGCTTCCCAGGAGTGGCCGATGAACCAAAATTACCCCAAGAGCACAGTGACGACTCATCCGAAGAGGCCACAAAAGATCCCAGAACAACATCCAGAGAACTGCAGGCCTTACTTGCCTCAGTTAAGACAGTTAAGTTACTTTGGAGTGACCTAGTCAAAGTCTGACTGAGATGCTGTGACATGACCTTAAAAAGGTGGTTCATGCTCAAAAACCCTCCAATGTGGCTTAAGCCATTTTCAGGAACGTTCTTTTTACAGTTTCAGTCGTGTCATGTTTTATAGTTCTTCTCTCTTTAATAGGAGTTTTGTAAAGTTTGTCCTTTCCATTGTATGGCTCTTCTAGCACAATCTTTGGGGTGGTATGATCATTAATTAAAGAAGAATTTTGAAAAAGGCTTCTCAGGTTCAACTTATAGTAAAATCATGTTTTTGCATTTCTTTAGAGAAGTCACTAAACTTTTACTTTATTATCAAAACCAATAAATTAATATTATTGTTATGTTCCACTATTTTTTGCTATATGCATAATATACATTTCCAATATTATCTTAAAAGATGAACGTAATCTTGCATAATATGCAATAAATTGATGCTAATGTGAAATTATGGTTTTCCAGCTGTGATGGCAACCAATGTAAATGCATGAATGCGCCACAACAATGATGATTTCAAAGACATTTTCTATCTCTGCAAAGTAAATATTCACTTCACTGTTTGATGAAAATGAAATGATGAGAACTATTAAAGACAAGCCAACCCAAACTGTGGCATGGGTAACCATTAGTGCTAATAACCAGAGATTGGAGATTCTTGCACAGATAATTAGTACTTGGCTTTGGTTGAGTGAAACAATGAATTCAAAGTGACCAGTCTTAATATGTACTTATAAATGTGAAATGACAGGAACTTTATCTGCTAAACTGACTAAATGTCAGTTTAGTGCCTGTTCAGAATGGGCCAGCTGCAGCTTTCTCATGAACTGCTTATGCAACAACGTCAAACTTTACTACTTCTTTGGTCTGATATAGTTGTATGATGTTGCACCCCGGAGGAATGAATACTTCTTTGAACATGTTGCAAATACCTCATGATGATGAAGATCTTGGGTGCACCAAAACAACCACATAAAGACCCTTTGGAGGAGGTTGTGTCGGTACGGTTTCAAATGAACGCCAGAGCAGTTTGTTTATGGTGTGAACGTGATCCGCACCAACTACCAGGTGTAAGATACAAGTTTGAGCTAAAAAACGTCCCATAGCAACATATGCTTTTCATTCTCAGTGTGGGAAGGTGCTATAGCTCTGTAAAGGTCTTTAGGGGCTGCCAACTAGCCGTGAAATCAACATAAATTCTCTGTTTTCTCACACAGCACCTTCTTCCTGTATTTACTTTTGATTCTCCTACGTAGGACACATCATCTGATGAGTGGACTAGGCATTGTCATGTGGTTTGTAGTGACGCACTTTGGTTCACCTTGGCTCACTTGGAATTTTTCTTTGTAAAAACAAACCAAAACATGGGGAAAAACTGCAAGTTTACAGAGTAAATGAACTATAACCTAAGAGGTATACGGTGCTGCACAAAAAAAAATCTCATTGGGATTATTTATGTAGCGAGTAGATTCCTGCAGTTGCCTGTAATTTGCAAGAAAGATGGCGACTTGTCTGCAAACACTTGGTAGCTGTTCGCTGAGCAGTAGAGAAACTGAAACGGACATTGCTTTCTTTCAAAGTAAAAGTTGTCCCTTTTTGGGGGTTTTAGCAGTAAGACACAACTTTTACTTTGATGGCAAACATTTTCTGTTTGCAGTTTGGACTTTTTAAACGTTCACTACTGCTGGGGTTGTAATTGGTGAGTGTTTGCTCACAGGTTGGCAACTTCTATGCAAACTCTGGGCAACCACAGCAATTTGCTAGCAACCAAAGCAATTACAACAAGGTTTTTGTAGCAGCACTCTTTTTGCAAATGATTTTACCTAGCGACAGCCAACAACCATCACCAACTGGTCAGGGAATACACATCTTTCCCTAGCAACGGGAGGTTGCCAGTTCGGTTGCCTACTGGTCTCAAGACTTGTGGAACTGAGACATGTGAAAACCTTTGAACTTCTCACTATGTTACAATCTTTTGGGTCTCCAGAATTACAATTTCAGTATGAAGGACAATGAATGGACTGTTGTCAAACACCTAAAAACTTTCTTTCCTTATAGTTACAACTGAAGCTCTATTATACAGGCATTAGAATTCATCATTCTCCTAAAGTAGCATGCATTATCTAAATCTGACATGAAAGAAATCCTCAAAACTTTGTAATAGTACTCATGTATTTTTTATAAGTTCACTGACTCTTAAAGTAACATTAAATAAAATTGCACTGAATGCATGCGAAGAAGTTGGAATAATGTAGTCTTAGAAATGCTGATCATAAAATTTTCATTTTATTTTAATGGAGTGTTGCATCTCTTTAACCTGTCTAAGGGTATTACTTTAATGTAGCCTTGACAGGCTTCTCTTCCTCCGATAAGTCATATAGAGAACTGAAGGGATGAATTATTTGTTCTCTGACTGAACGATGGCACAGAGTACTTAAGAGACAGAAGTTGTTGCAGAGGTCTTGCTTTTTATATTTCTAATGAATCACAAGAGGTATTTTTCTTCTTCTTCTTCTTTTTTTAAAATTAGCCTCCGTGCTAAGACATTGTATAGATGTGTTACACTCAGTTTGTGTTTGTATGCATATATGTGTGTGTGTGTTTGTGCATGTAAGCAATTAAAGCCCTCAAACACAATCCATCTGTAGTCCTGCCAGGGATGGCTATCTTTGAGGTGTTGAGAGATCCTCAAATACACACCAATGAGTTAATTCGTATACACACAAAGACAAAACCTTTCTACAAACAAAAGCCTTCCATATTATTTAACATTTAGTTTCTATTTTGACTTTCTATTTTCTTCTATCTAATAATCGGTTTGACCTTTTGACCACAGAATGTTGTTTTATTTTGAGGCGAGGATACCTAAGGGAGGACATCTCTTGCCGATAAAATGAAAAACATAACAGTTTGTAGGCTTCATAAGACACAAAGACCGTAAGGAACAAATCTATAAGAAAATTCAAAGCATTTCGTTTCCTGGAAAGAAAACAGAAAGTCACCACAAGGCAGGAAATTCTCATATTACTGTTTTTCCTGCCAAAAACAATGATCACTAGATTTTTGGCGGTACATTTAGTTTACAAGAGGGGATGGGCAGGGAAAGGAGAGGAGAACGGATTAATGACTGATAAACACAGATTTTAAGAACTAGACAGTCGACGGTGTCATGATGACTGTTTGCTTAAGAGCAGGGCTGCCTGACCTAATCCTAACAGAGAGCTATGCAAGATGTAGATTACAGCATTACTGTTTACATTATGTTATCATTCATGTGTCATTTGACTTTTAAACCATGAAGTTTTCATTTAATACTAGTAGATTCATGACAAGGATTGTTTTAAGTGGAACAGAACTGATTTAAATGAGAAGACACTGTGTCTGTGAAAAAAAAGGAAAAAAACAAGTTTTCCAAGCAGATATCGATGACTTTATTTTCTGGGCTCTGATTTGTGCGCACACACACATGTGCGAACAGATGTACTGGCAACAATGTCTATATTTGGTGTGAGAAGGGCAGAGGAAAACAATGAGGTAAACTTGGTCACAGTTTTCATTGGCAGATTAAAACTCGAAGACCCTTCAGGCATACCCAATAGTGTATAAATATAGATACACTTGTATAGGCCCCCTGCACGAGCACACAACCGGATGTAATGATGCAATGATGTAATGAGGGCAATGCAATGCAAGCAGTACAGCAGCGACTTGTCATTTAAACCCTAAGCCATACCATTCTCTACTGTCCTCTTGAACTTTCATCGGAAAGTATAATTTACAAAATGTATATCAAGTTCACTTCAGTACGACCAGTAAATAAAATATTTACTGAGGTTGTTGACCAAAAGAGCTGAAGGACTGAGTTTCCACAGATCAGCAGTTCTAAGCAATCTTCTTTTTTTTTTAGCCAGAAAAGTCACCCCCTTCTGTCCATTAGGAAGAAGACACACAGAAACTGTGACCAAGGGGTAGAGTGATTGTCTACTAATTGTAAGGTTTGATATTGGTGTTGTCTATTAATTTTTCTTTAACAAAAAATAGTATAGTATATAAAAAATACCAATATAAATTTTTCATTTTGAACACGTTTTTGATAGAAAACCTCAACAATCAAAATAATTGCGTTTTCTTGTTTTTATGACAGGTAGTCTAATGAATTTGTTCAGCACTATGTAGGTACAGTAACACATATAATTCGCCCATCATTTAGTTCCTTTGAACAGAAATTGTAGACTTGCCTATCAGATAACTAGCAAGATGTACACTGATTTGAAAACTTAGTTAGCCCTTAAAAAACGTAAGGGCAACATTGTGTGAGTTCCTGTTTGAGCGCTATAAAATACATAGTTTTCTAGAAAGTTTGATATCTACCAAATTTGTGGAGTTTTTTTTGTTGTTTTGTATTATGTGTCGTGTTTCACATCAGCTATTCAAAATGTGGTGCTTTTCTTACTTTTTATTTATTTACGTATTTCATCACTACCAGCTGGAGAAAAGGCCACACTTGGTGGTTTGTTTAGTCACCAAACAATTTAGCGGGGTTTTGAAAATGATCATGGTTTAGGTTAAAATAGATGCTTTCACAAGGCTAACTACATGTTACAACGCTAAACTTTTAACTTTTGCTAGGTTGCCAGGGTAACGTGTCCCAATCCCCAAGAACACGCCCCCAAAAAACCACCGGTACTTCACAATTCCACAGACTTGATTGTAAAACTGGTACAAACTGGGACCAGCTACAGATTTTTCTGTGAGACTAGTCTCCTGCAACATTTGAAATATTTATTGTGTATGTCTGTGGGTGAGACAACAAAACAAGATAGCAATAATCAGAAGGTCAGCGTGCTAGGCTGCTTAGATAGCTCAGCTCTGTGTCTGAGTATGTCTGAGTGTCTGTTGTTACTTTTCCAGTAAATTATGACTCACTCGCTTCGTCATTCAAGTCATTTTAAAGATTGGAGCATTATACAAGCTGAGCATAAACACAGTTTGCAGAAAATACGTTAGTCTTTCACAGCACAGGTCTCGTCACGTCTCTGCAGATATGATCTACTATAAGAGTCAGCATTGTGTAGACTTTCATTTCGTCGTGAAAACAGCCTGTACTGATTTCACTTAGCATGAAATGTCCAACATCAGGACATACTACAGGTATCTGTACTGCAAACTGAGTCTGTTTCACTTCCCTTTAGTAGAAAATGCTTTACTTAGTAGTAGACCTGATTTGCTATTATACAGAGCTCTTTTTACTACGTTGATCTATTAGCTATGATGGATTATGCAATTACATAACATTACATAATGCAAAGTGCCCATTTACTTAATCCAAGGAAGGTCTGGCTGTAGATTGTTTTTGCCTATGAGTGCAGAGTGATAAAGTGTCTGACAATCAGCCTGCCAGATGGGAGTCACTCTAATCTAAAAGGTGGCTCAGCAATAATGAGACACAGATGGTTGTGGTATGTTTATATAAAAACACACACAAATCTCAACCAACCATGAATCGGTGAGTGTGAACTCTTTTTTTAAATGTTTGAGGGAAAATACATTTAGATGAATATAAGTTCTTATTACAGATAAAAAATACTTCATATGTAATACACTAAAACTGCAGAATAAACTTGCACTTATATCTGTTACAATATTTGTCAATGACTATTTGCATCAGAAATTACTGGTTATTTGGAGATTTCGATTGAATTATCCTATTATTTGATGTCACTATTTTAACTTAAATACGGCAAACGTGTTATCCATTATCCTACCCAATCCAATTTTAACTAAAGAACACTCTTTTTAAAAACACAACAAATCATTCATTAGCATTCATTGTTGAAATTCTGTCCACACATCTGGAAATCTAATCTTCACCATTTTTTGCTTTATTTCAGGCCTAGAGACAAGTCATTAACCACCTGGACACGACAGGTCGCTAATGAAAAGTGTGGTTGCAGGCCGGCACTGTGAAATCAGTTGCTAAAATCATCGATGCCTACAGACCTATCAACCCTCTGGCAGTGACCACTCACTAGGGAAAAACCTAACCAGTTGGCCTGTGGTAGCTGGAAGTTCTGGTTGCAAAGAGGATATCAAATTTATATGGAAGACTTGACCTATCTGTAAACCAACTACTCAAACACATTGGATACCTACTTGCCAAGTTTTACTATTACTTGGCAAGTAGTTAGCCAATGTCTGCAGACAAACTGGCATCTTCCATGCTTATACTTCTTTGCAACATGTTTCACCTGGTGACTGCTAGCAACCACTCACCAACTGGTAGGGGAATAACAATTTTTTCTTAGCAATCACGAGTTTGCCTGGGGAGTCACTGAGCAATCTGTAGCACTGTGTTACTTGGATCCCGGTAAAGACGGTAAAGTGTTTGACCTCTAACTAAAAGAATGAGCTGCAAAGAACCTGAAGACTCATATTCTGTTGATTATAATGCATTAGAATATAAATGATACAAATCTGAAGCAAGTCAAAGTAGAAAAACATTGTATATAAGAAGTTTAAAGGTCTTTTAACTGTTTTCCCCCCCTTTTAAAAAAAAAAAAAATTCCGACTTAGGAAGAAGCTATAATTCAACTAAAAGTATTCAAACAAATTAGTCGCAAATGTTTGCCAGTTGTGCTCTTAAACATAAGATTCAGGCTTGGAATAGTGCCTGGAGAATCCATTGGTCTCTGCTTCCAGCACACGTCCCAGTTCATCTGACCACACACACACACACACACACACACACACACACACACACACACACACACACACACACACACACACACACACACACACACACACACACACACACACACACGACCTCACCAGTGCGAGTAAGTCTGTCTGGAACTGTTAGACACAGAGAGGAGGTCTGGGAATGCTGAAGGTGGGGGAGTTCAGAGGGAGAAGAGGTAGAAAGTTGCAACTTCAGGGCAATATGGACCGCATGCTATGGGAAGGAATGCATGTGTCTTTGTAGGAGAGTGAAAAAGCAAATGAAAAGAAGAGAGGAGGGGGAGGAGGGGGAGGAGGAGGAAAGAAGCAATGAGGGAGGGATCTCAGCTAAAGCTGCAGCGTGGCTGTGTCTGAATGAAAGGACCTCTCACTCTCACTTTCTTCTGCTGTCTGTCTGTCTGTCTGTACCTATGGCTTCTGCAAACGAGCACGTCCAGAGCAAACACAGAGCAGAGACTCTCCGAGTGACTTCAAGCTAGAAGTAAATATTTTTCAGAAACTGTGGCTGAAGGTGCAGCATTTTCCATTGCTTTTTGTAAGGTTAGTCCCTCTTTCTAAGAAGATTAGTTATTTCCTTTATTTGCTTTTAGTGCAACAACAAACTTATTTTTGAGAACCTGCAGTGTGATTAATGGTCAGTTTCAGTGACGGGAACCTTATCTCTTTCAGGAGTTTCTGCTGTGACGTGCAGGCGTTTATGCAGATATGACTGAGTAAACTCTTCTCATCACAGAACTTTGGGACATTGGTTGGACAGACCTTCAGGACTGCTCTGCAGTTCTCCTGAGTAAAATAATTCACTGGATCTTGGATCAGATTTACTATATTTTACCTCATTTTTGTCTCACACATCTTGAGGTTAGCCTACCATGTGAGTGTGTTGTGTGAGTTAGATTTAACTGGAGCTATCCTGAGTATTTTGTAGGTTTCTGGCCAGCTGGCAGGCAGCTGTGATGGAGGGTCAGTGTGCTTCATACACACATTCACACCTCTAGACATAAGCACACTGATGGCTGCCTGAATCTGCAGAGACAAGCACACCAAATGAAAACATCAAACATTCCACTTTAACTTTCAGTTTCACATCTGCGCTTTATAGACGTGATGTAACCTGTACACTCATTTCCTTTTCTTACCTTTTCTAAATTCAAATGCCACATTCACACTGACTTCATTTACTACAATACTGGGTCAAGAGACAAACTGTCCAGAACTGAGAGAGCGTATACTTACAGCACGATGATACAGACCTGCAATTTGGTCACCAGATGCATCTTGCAGCACACCTTCTCCCCTCACCACCTTCTCCCCATCCTGCTGTTGCTCCTCCGTATCTGGTGGGGGAGCTGTCACCCTCAGTGTTTGGATTACAAGCCTCCATTTGAGCCCAGGCAGCCATTGGCCTTCTGCAAGGAGTATTCCAAGTTTGGGTGCTGTGATGTGGAAAAAGATGAGGAGATATCGGGCAGGTTTTACACCATTATGGAAAACTTTGACCATTCAGGTTATGCAGCCTGTGGCAAATACGTACGCAGCATCCTCTGCCAGGTAAGAGAAACATTTATTCTAATTTGATTTGATCTCTTTGATTTGATGAGTATTAGGTACAAATATTCAAATCAGACTATGTGACACATGTTCAGTTTTGAATCCAAACTCGTGTTTTCCACTGTATGTTATAATAACTAGATTTTATTATGCTGTCCTCTAATCTAGCATCACCATTGTGACTTTTCACATTTACATTAAAGCAGATTCCCCTCTGGTTTGTTTTAGCAGGTAATAAATTCCACTACATATTTCCAAAAGGAAGATATAAGTGTGTTTAGTCATGTGTAAGAAGCTCGTCATAAAGGAGAAACAACAAAATATTTTAACAGTTTAATGAATACATGATGCTTTTAGACAGCAGTTACTCATACCAAAAGCCAAACCAATGTGTAAATTGAACATGGCGAATATAAAGCCCAAAAGCCTGGATCATCCAGGAAATAAACCCTCCAAAATCAAGAACGGGCTGCCTTTTGCTAAGGGAGTTGAAGATGAATGATTGCGTTGGGTTTTCCTTCCCACTGTCACCAGAGCACCTGCTCATGGGGGTCATATGATTGTTGAGGTTTTCTCTGTTTAATTTGTATTATTGTGGGGTCTGATACAACCCATGGAGTGACGTGTATCAGACATCTGGCAAGATATAGCCTCATTTAAATGTTCATATAACACTACGGTGGATTTTTAAAAAATATGTTAGTAATTCCTTTACTGTACCGCATAACCGTTCGGTTTATTGTTGCTAACTTTTCTTCTTTAGACCCTGGGTGATGAAATGACAGTACACATGGGTGTTGAATAAAAACATAGATATCCAAAAAATTCTGCCACAACTTCACCAACTTCTAAGGTTCATGGAGAGGGAAACCTGTTGAATAAAAACAAAAAGTGCGCCATTGGTTGGACTTCTTACCTGATACATGATGTTCAGGCTTGTAAAAATTGTGGATTCTTCCAGTGAATCCTGCTATTTGATGTAGACACAAAATGTCTGGGTCCTTGGAGGTGATGTTGCATGGTCATCTGTTTGCAAACATGTACTAAACAAATCACAGATTAGTTGTCATTGTTTTTTTTAAAAAGCCAAGAAAGTTGAAATGCACCGATCGACTGGAAATCTGATAATTTGCAGTCTTCTTGGTCCTGACTGGTGACCTGTCGGCTAGCCTCACGTGCACCCAATTGTGAGATGGTCCTTGTCATGCAGCCACCCGCTAGCATTTGGCTGTGGCCATTAGCGAGTTCTTCACTGTGAGTAAGGAAAACACAAAACTGGCAAAGTAAATTTGGACAGAACCGGCAAATGTTCTTAGCAAGAGACCTAATCAGACACTTAAATCACCCTCACCAGCTGAAAATGGACATTTTAAAGAAGCTAATAAAGGTAACGTGGCTACAGCTAAAGTTAACGAGTTTAGATCCAGCCATAAGCTAGCAGCCTTGGTATGAGAAAAAGGTCAAAGCAGTTACGAGGAAAATTATAGAGATGGGTGAGAAAGACAAAAAGAGTCTGTGTCATCTTATCTGGTTAAGTTATAAATATACTGAAAAATGATGCAAGTACCTGACATTTGTATTGTTATATTAACCTGTTTCACCTGCTTCTCTTTAGCAAGATAAAAAATATCATGTAAATTCTCAGTTTATTCTCAGTTGCTTCAATGAGAGAAGAACCTGCAGCTAACCTGTAAAGTTTAACAAGTTTAACAATTCAGAAAAGTTGACTTTTGTTTGTACATGCTGTCAATGTGCTGTGAGTTATAGCTGTAAGTATAGTTTTAGAGAATCGGAATTGGCGGTTCACTGTCGGAATTGGTGCATCTTTACTTTGATATCTTAGTTATAATGAACAAGACAACTAACATCAGTTTTCAGAAGCCCCTCTCTCAACAAAAAGTGTTTGCTCTCTGTTTAAGTCTGGTGGTCCATGGTGATATTCACAGAAAGATGTGAAATTTTTCATACTGGAACTTCCTGGGAAATATCTAAAACTAGTAAAAACGCAGAAAGAAATCCAGAGGTGCACGAAATCTTGACCTTGAAGGGAAAGATCGCCCAAATTCAAATTGGATGAGGTTTTGGTTTTATGGACAAAGACTCTGAACTTTGTCATCTCACGCATTCAGCGTGAACTATGTGCCAGAAAACTTTAGTTTCTCAGATGAGGCACAGACATAAGCATAAGACAGACAGTCTCCAGAGTTTGAACCAGAACAACTGTATGAAATTGCAGAACAATTTAACAGCACGTTCACTTTTCCAGTAATCTCACAAAAATATGCATTAAGGTTTTAACTACACCATCAGAAGACTTGGCAATATTTGAATGAAGTGCCTGTGCAACCATTAGGTGTGGACGGGACCATAAGGTAGAAGTAGAAGAAAAAGAAGCAGTAATCCCTAGGTGAACACAATAATTTTTTTTCTTCAACTAATATTGTTTTAAATAGCAATGACTCATATACTTTTTGCATGAAAAAAAACTTTCCAAATGCAAGCATTATTGTGTTATTCTTGCAATGCAGTTCAATAAAAAATAAGATTAAAATAAGATATGAAATACTTTCCTTATCCCATATTTAGGAAATTCTATTTTTTTTTTACAATAGTTAATGATGATGATGATGATGATGATAATAATAAAGTGAACATGGAGAAACTGAAAATAAAATAAATACTCAACATTCAGTCTCTGTTAATAGTTTTAGATATTATTTATTCTAACGAGTCTTTCTATTTTAGTGTGACTGTGTTTTAGTTTCTTTTTTCAGCTCTTTAATCTTAAACAGATCCCAGTGCTGAAATCCAGCCCCTCCCTTCCTGGAATAACCCTTGAAGCCATTCCCACTCACTGATGACATAATTAGGCCCTGACTTTGCAGCTTAGACGCTTACTACGTGCAGACCCAGAGCACAAATTAAACGATAGGTGCAGCACAAATTTGGTCATGCCCGTATAACTGAGATAAAAGCTTCACTATACAGCAGCCAAAAGAATCGGGTGGGTGGCTTTACCATAAATAACACTTTAATTTTTGATGTCAACAACGAAACAATGAAAACTAACAAACTTGGCGGCTTCCCGGCAGTTTCATACATCATACGTTATGTAAAGATGGTGACAAATCGTCCAAAAATATAGACTTATGTTATTGTGGTAATTATAGCCTGATGTGGTTCTTACCAAGCGGTGCAGGCTGGATCTCGAGTAAAATCGCAGAGCTGCGACTCACGCACCATTTACAACTGCTGGATATAGGTGGAGCTCAGAAGAAATATACATTCAAAAAGTTTAGCATGATACACATGTGCTGTGTAGAGTGGAAAAAAAGCCTTTGAAGAAACTCTCATTTACATGAGCGCTTTATGTGAAAAGTTGTGTTAAAAGTAAAGAACGCACTTTTGGTTCCATTTGATGTATGTTGATGCTTTTGTGTACTTTTTGAACATTTTTCCCTGGGGTGATGATGGTCCGCTCTGTGGTTTTCAGCTCCCAAGTTCATAATTTGAGGTGAAAGAGGCCCGGTAGGCGGTCAGGTTACCCCGCTGCCAGGGTACTTAACCGGGGTAAAAGCCATACACTGAAGCCCTCTGTTCCAGCTGCAGAACGGAAGCTTCCTGGCACTGATATCAATCACAGCGTGAAGAGAGAGCCAGGCAGACACATATTAAAGAGAGAGACAGAGTGGGAAATGAGTGTGTGTGTGTGAGTCAGGGAGACGGGAGGAAGACTGTCATTGTTCTTTGCTTACTTGACCAAACAAACAACCATTTCCTCCTCAGGCCAGGGGTCCAGGATATATCAGGTTGCTGCAAGAGAGGAGCAGAGAGAAAAAGGAGGAAGAAAAGCACTGGAATAAGAAGAGATGAATAAAATCAGTGAAGATAATGTCAGGCATAAAGGAAAGAGAAAAACAGATGAATTAACTATAATAAAAACAGACATAGAGATAATTTCAAGGGCATTCTGTTGCCCTTGAGAAGCGTGTGCATTTGCGTGTTATAGTTGCAGTGCTCTGCTTTCACGTGGCTTTCTCGATGGGTTTTCATTTATTTTGTCATAAAATAAACCATTAGCAGCACCCTCAGTTCAACAAGACCCATAAAGGGGCTGTTTGAGGATAAAAACCATTCAGTGAGCACTGCATCAAGCAGCAGAAGTCCAGATTAGTTGTTTCCCCTCTTGCATTTTTAATAAGCACTTTTGGTACCGTAGCGATGTCTCTTAAAAACTCAGCTTGCTGAGTGTCGCTTCCTCTGACAGGGTCACACAAATACCTGCCATCTGTTTACCACGACTCTTTTCTGTCTCTCAGCTACAATAAAACACCAGCCTGTGGAGCAGTCGGTGGAGAATCGGGAGCATGTGAGATGACAGGAATAAAATCTCAGTCTATTCTGAACTTGACGGCGTAAACACCAAATTATAGCAGCTTGAAGTGGTCGCGTTGTTAGAAACAGCTGCTTGTAGCTGCATGCCTTATTTCTACCCTATCATAGTGGAACCGAAATAGGACAATGGCTGGTATTTCAGCATGACTCGGTCAAACAAAAGATCATGTGCAGTATTTGCAGTTTGCCTTTTTGCCAACACATGTCTCTCATTTTCAAGCAAAGAAAACATCTTCATAATCTTGCCTTAAAATGTATACTGCATATTGAAGAAGATATAGCTTGAACTTATACATTTTTCATTGAAGGTAGCATCTGCCCACCATGCCTGTTTACTGCTTTCATCAGCAGTTCCAGCATCTCAGACTGAACACAGCTTTTGTTTGGCCCAGTAGAGAGAAATCCATTTCAGAGAACAGTCTGATCTTTTCCACAGTAGTACTATCAAGATGTTCAACAGGAGTCTATGTTGACTGTTTTTGCCAAACTCCCCACCTCCCCTTTCTCTGTGATTTATAAAAGTCAGTGTGTCAGTTAACACTTGGGTGGAACAGCAGTTTAAGCCATCTGTGCCCTAAAAGACAAAGACAGACACAGAAACGTAAAGTTTAATGGACTACTATACGACCAGCAACTGTGATGAAACATTTTATGTGATACAGTAAAAAAAAACAAACAGACAAAACAGTGTCCAAAAAGTATTGATAGTTATGGATTTGTCACACCTTTATATTTAAACATATCCATTTCAGTGTGGGCTACAGCTTGAGTCATGTTACCTACTGACATTGTGAGTTTGTCCATATGTGTGTAATTGTGGTCTAAAAAAAATCTGCTCACAGGAATATAAACTAACCACAAAAGATGGCCTTGTAGTCTTACAGGTGGTATTTAGGATAGAAATCAAGGTTTTAAGTTCTGGTCAAAGCTGGTCAAGGTCTGACTGACTATGCTTGTAATAAGGCAGTAATAAATACCTACATGCCCAAATGTTTAAATGTTGCCCCTTTGGCAAATTGTAAATATGACAAAACAGCTATTACCCACAATACACTGTTCAAACTCTAGCGTCATCTTCCTGGTCAAAACTGGTTTTTGTACCACTGGAAAAATTGAACTGGAGACAGTTAGTTAATGGTACTGTTTCTACATAGAACAGAGATTAAATAGAGGTTTGCATATAGAAACAAAAATCAAACAATTATATTAAAATAAATAAATTTTAAATCTTTACATTTTGCCCCAGACTGCACTGAGTTACAGGATCTTTTCTTTCTTTAAACAACTCTAGAGTAAAGTGCTCTGCTGGTACAAATAATTAAATATGTTACTGCACATCCATTTTTACCTGATATACTTACCAAATAAAGGCAGACACAACAGATTTATATAACAAAAAACAAATGGCAGGTGTTTACATTATTTTCCAGTAGGTAGATTCACTAGATAACAGGACATCACCCATTTATTTTCCTTGTAACTGCTTTGATCTTTTTCTCATAATGAGGCTTTTCCTACATGTACCCAGACTGTTTAAAATAATAAAAAAAAGACGTTTACATTTATGCACATCTGAATGCTGAAGGTAAGATTTTTACAGCTGTTGCATCACTGCCTTCAGTGTCAGCATCAAATGCAATTGTTTGAGTGCAAAGTTAAAGAAAGGAGCCAGAAAGCCTGTGATTAAGAGGTCAAGAAACCACTGAAATTTCTTTTAGCGAATATCTCTTTTTGTTTCATTCTAATCAAGGAAGAGATTGCAAAAGGCAATTCTTCAACACAAACGTTTCTCTCACTAGAAAGTCAAGCAAAGACGTCCAGGCAACTTCTGTGAGGTTGGTTCATCTTTTGGAGACTATTTTTCAACCAGGGCTCGATGACGACAACAAAACCTTAAAATTTTTTTTTAGATAAAAACACATAAGTACATGTTTTCATTTACCAAAGTCCTTACAAAAATGTTACAGCAAATAATTACCGGAAGAGACATTGTGATGACAGGATTAAAATATGCAAACAAACAAATAAACAAAAAAACAACCACAAGTGCTTTTGAAACTAAATCCACCCCTTACATAATCACTGTAATTATCTCCTTGTATAATAACAACTGAGATTAAGCATCAGACTGTGAAACAACACAAAACAACACAAAAATATCACATATCTGCTGTTCTGATCTGTGCTAAATGAGCTAAATCTTTTGCAAAGTTATTTATGTTTATTTATTTAAATATTTACTTTTGTTTAAATACCAAAACAGTTATTTGGAAAACTTTACTGATGTCAGAAATAATTCAGTGCGAAGTGAAAATAGGTTTATGAGCCCTTACAAGAAACAACACCAAATTTAATCTCAACATTCTTGATCTACCAAAGCTTTTCCTATGCCGGTTTGTTGTTTGGGATTTGTTTACTGGATCAGTTTGGTTTTTCTGGTAAATGAAAGCGCACCAGTTTGCATGATGATGGTTTGGGTGCCATGGCTCTTTGTGCCTAAAGCACACTATTCTGGGTGTGGACAGTGTGGTTGTGACTTAATAACTGAGTGGACCTTCCTGGGATCCATTTATACCAGGCCGCACTCAGACAGGCTGGATATATCTCAGGCTTGCCCAGTCAAAATGAGGCCCAGAGGCTGTGGAAGACCAAATACACAAATCCATTTATCTGATTCATTACTGAATCTCACACATTTCTGTAACTCTACCTTTGATATTAGCCTAAAAAAGTTTTACATTTTTAAATCATATGTAATGAAACAGTATCTGTTGTCCTTTGAAGGAGTGTTCTCCATATGCTGCCCACCTGTATGATGCCGAGGACGCTAACACACCCATGAGGGTGCTACCTGGACTCTGTGGGGATTACTGCTCTG
Organism: Oreochromis niloticus; assembly: GCF_001858045.2. Classification (NCBI taxonomy): domain Eukaryota; kingdom Metazoa; phylum Chordata; class Actinopteri; order Cichliformes; family Cichlidae; genus Oreochromis; species Oreochromis niloticus. The sequence goes on from NC_031979.2 coordinate 18,429,617, forward strand.
ACTACTGGCGGCAGTGCCGGTACACGCTCGGCCTCCTTCTTGAGGACGTAGGGAACTCACAGCAGTTTGCAAACCTGACTGCCACAATTGAAGAAGATCACAGAAGGTTTTGTGAATTTCTGGTGTTGAAGGACAAAGAGTATTGCTATCCTAGTGTCTTGACAAATGCAGGTATGGGTTACATGTTGTATGAAGAGGTTAAAAAAATGAATCTCAGTGTAACTAGCCCAAAAAAGGTTTAGAGTATACAGCCTTGGTAGCTCTGCAGCTGTTATTAAACAGATCAATCTGTGAGCTAAATGTCAGCGTCATATCAAAATGATGCTCCACATCAGCATTTTAAAATCATTGTTGTGAACCAGCTAGCATGCTTAAAGTGAAATGTTTAAAATCGTTAGTACGAATGTTACTGACTACATAGGCAGAAACAATAGTGTGGATGCAAACAGTCTGAACTGCATGCATGAATTAGAAAATATCGGTGTCTGCACTGTCTCACCAAAAAAATCATTCCAATGAAAGAAAGTGTGGGTGGAAGAGCTCTTGATATTGATTTGTAACTGCCTGAACAGAAGCTGAAGGTAGAGTGGATTGTTGTAAAATAATTACAGTTTTAATTTGGTGCAAGTCTCTGCAAGTTTGATTGCAACTCAGTTTGCGGATGTGATCAGACACATGTCAATCTACTCTCCCGTGTCTTTTTTTCCTCACCCTAAGAGTTAAATGCGAACCTGGGATTGCTAAATGAAGATCCTGAAGGATGTTTGGAGCTGTGCTTACAGGAAGTTGCCAATGGACTCCGTAACCCTGTGGCCATGATCCATGCAGACGATGGAACTCATCGCTTTTTTGTTGCGGAGCAGCTGGGTTATGTGTGGGTGTACTTGGCGAACGGCTCTAGGATCGATCGACCTTTCCTCAACCTGACTAAAGCCGTCCTCACATCCCCGTGGGCTGGAGATGAGAGGGGATTCCTCTGCATAGCCTTGCATCCTAGGTCCATCATTTTTTAATCAAAATATTAGTTTTGTCTAAGGGATATATCCACATCTAAACAGCAGCATTTTGTTTTCAAAGGAAAAATTCACTGTGCCAAAATGTGAAATACAGCATTTCCATTGAGCCTCTGTTTGTTCTCAGGTTCACTACTGTCAGAAAAGCCTACGTGTACTACTCTGTGTCTGTTAAGAAGGAGGAACGAATACGAATCAGCGAGTTCACAGTATCAGTACATGATGATAATCAACTAGACCATTCTTCTGAGAGGTGCTGTATTTAGTCAGGTAGGTCCTTGCATGGTCTTAAACGACACAAATACATTCATCATCTTCTCATCTCTCCTGCTGTAGAACCATCCTGGAGGTGGTGGAGCCAGCATCCAATCATAATGGAGGACAGCTTCTTTTCGGTCACGATGGGTATCTGTACATCTTCATAGGTGACGGTGGCCGTGCTGGAGATCCTTTTGGAAAGTTTGGCAATTCACAAAACAAGTCAGTACTGTTAAACTAATGCGTTTGCATGTTTGGATGCATGCATACACTGACAATGTTGATTTCACGTCTTGTGTTAAACAAGATGTGAAATCTCAAATAACACGCAAACATAATAGACATAGTTGTGATTGTGAAGACTGCTCATCTTTTTAATCTTCACGAGGCCTCATGACGTTGTCGAGATGTTGACTTGATAAACAAAATACCAAAGTCGAGTCGGAGCAGGCAAAGCGTCAGAGAGTCCTGCCAAAAATGAGTTCCAGATAGTTAAATTCCTCTCAAATCAAATCTAATGAAAAGGATCAAAATTATGAGGAACGTTTCTGCATTGAACAGAGGGCATTATAAATGATAGTTTTGCAAAGACTATAATTCAAAAGTGACGAGTGAAAACGTTGTTTGCACACGTGTCATAAACAATCATTCATGATAACTGCCAGGTTTTGTGCTGTGCCAGTTTATGGAGATTTCAGTCTTTAATTTACAAAACACTTCAAATAGGCGTTCCTCCCCTATGGTTTATCATTATACTGAGAGCTGCATTGATTGAAGTTTATTATTTTTGAAATTTTAGCACAGAAAACCTTTGGTTGCAACTCACAAAGTTCAGCCAATAGAAAAAGAGTCAGGAAGTTCAAATATTGCTCCTCATTCTTCGTAAATCAATACTTCATCCTGTGAAATGCACCAATAATGTCACATTTAATAGGTAGGTTTGCATTTTAGGGCTGACAAAAATAGCGATCTATCTTTAATGTTTGTATAGAGAAAGCAGGTAAACTTCCTCCAAAACTGGGACTTCATTTAGAGCTGTTAGCACCTTTTCTCCAGAGATGGACAATTTAGCTGTTTGTCTCTTCCTGAGGCTGTTTTTGACAAGCCGTAGTAGCTCTTCTGGGAATGCAGCCTGCCAAGTCTAATATTGACACGACACACTACACACATCATGGACCACCACACACTGGAATGTGGAGGGGAGAGAGAAAGTGAGTGAGAGTGACTGCAGGGTGGGAAACACTAGAAAAAGGTCATAAATGGTCATTAATGATATTTTAAAATTATTATTTATACAGAAATTACACCCATTTGTAAAGGTAGTTCCTTATTTCCTTAAATTTCTAAGCAGATGAAACAACAAGGGAGAGAAAGGCAGGGAGAAGGAAAGAAACAGCTCATGCTCATCTTGATGGTCAGTGTTATGACTCCCAGTGGATTCAGATCACTACTGTCCATTGTTCATCTGACTGCTGATAGACGAAGTGTCCAGAGCTATACTCTCTGCTCAGATTCATTCAAACAGAACTGCAAAACTGATCTGACCGTGCTTTTTCTGGCTTTAAATAAACACTTAGGGTTGAACCATTTAGTCACCACAGTCTTTATGATACTCTGAGTCATTCTTCCTTTTTTGTCTGGTCGTTGCGTTTAATAGGTCAGCACTTCTCGGGAAGGTGCTGCGTGTTGACGTTGACTTCAACGATAATGGTGCCCCGTACAGCATTCCCTCAGACAACCCATTTCTGGGCGAGAAGGAGGCACGGCCGGGTAAATGAATTTCCTGTTTGTGTGGAAGACTGTCATCATGTCTGGTGACTTTGAAGATGACTGAATGGCGCACTTATTTATGCTAATCTAGCTTAGTTTTTCTCTCATAATATTGGACTGCGGTGGGACTGTGTTTTTCTTACTGTGCAAAGCTGGAAAATTACTGTTCGTGTCAGAAGTGCGCCCTCACAGAGGATGTCATTTTTGTTTGTGTTTTCCATCCACGTATTTCTTTCTTTGTTTCCCTGCAGAGGTTTATGCCTATGGAGTTCGCAACATGTGGCGTTGCTCCATTGACCGCGGTGACCCCGTTACCACTGAAGGCAGAGGCAGGATGTTTTGTGGTGACGTGGGCCAGAACAAATACGAAGAGATAGACCTCATTGTTAAAGGTATGATAATTGTAGTTTGAAGGATTATTTTCCTTTTCTGATATGTTGACTTCTATAGTTTAACAGCTTACTAAAGTGAAATTACTTTTTAATTTTATCAGTGTATAATATGGTCACAACTGTTATTTCAAAGCCTGGATCATTACAGAAACACTTCCTTCCAAATTTCCTTCCAAATAATAAAACAGACTCTCATGTATTCAAAAGAGGACGTAGAATAGACATTAGAATTACTGCTTGAACACCAAATCCATTTTTTTCAGCATAAGGAGTACATCAAACAGCTTGAATACATATAAATTGTAGAACTTCTTTTTTCCTGAGTAATTTTACTGTGTTAACACTTATTTTTAAGGAGGAAACTACGGATGGAGAGCCAAAGAAGGATTCAGCTGCTACGATCGTAAACTCTGTCAAAACTCATCCCTCGGTGAGTCAACAGCCTGGGTTACTTAAAGTCCATAAATTCAAGTATATTTTACCCAAATTATATAATATTTATACAGATATTTATTTTGTAAATTAAAGTGTTACAGCACACTGTGTATTCCCTGTAAGAGAATAAAAAACTGTTGTCAACTCAAAAGAGATTTTAAACTTCATTTGTCATTCAATTTCATGAGCTCGGGTTTCTTACAGGGTACAGTATATTTCCTGTTTGTTACAATGATGTAACAGTGACACTGAATAATTAACTTTGTTTATGTGTTTGCAGACGATGTCTTGCCAATCTTTGCCTATCCACACAAGCTGGGCAAGTCTGTGACAGGAGGATACATCTACAGAGGCTGTCAGATGCCCAACCTTAACGGACTCTACATCTTTGGGGATTTCATGAGCGGGTGTGTGTTTGTAAAATGAAAATTTCAAATGAAAACACACATAACCTTTTTTTGGTTGTTTTTGTGGATTTTTAAACAATGTCCAGTCAGTGTGCTGTTGAACTGCTCTGCACAGGGTTGATTTAACCATTTACAGTAAAAATGAATTGATGTGAAGCTTTTGGACTACAGCTCTTGTTATGCGTAAACATTATATGTATCTCTGTTTCTGTTTAGGCGTCTGATGTCTCTTAGGGAGAACGTTATCACAGGTGAATGGCAGTACAATGAAATCTGCATGGGAAGAGACCAGACCTGCAGATTCCCCAAACTTATCAACAGTTACTATAAATACATCATCTCTTTTGCTGAAGATGAAGCAGGTAATAACTGTGTGGGTCGGCGTGTTGATGTATTACTACCAGACACTGCATCACTTGTTTAATTAGGTACATTTATAATGGAAAGATAAACTTAAGCCTCAGTTACACACACCTACAAACAGTCCATGAATCCCCAGGCAGCTGCCAGATGCTTGTGGCAAATGTGTATTCTCAGACTGGTTGGGGTTGCTAGAGGTTGCTGACAGTTGGTGAATAGGTTGCCGGTTGTGACACCGGCAGCCAACACTATTAAAAAGGTGTAACTTTTTTTCTGTTTCCAGTTTGTGTTGCACATTTCACACTTTTAATACTGCTCAGTGAGTAATTGGCGAATGTTTGCAGACAAGTAAGTTTCTTGCATGAGAACTACAAGCAGTTTTCCCATATGGAAAAGAAATAGAAAAAACTTATAAAAGACTTGCATAACATGTGGCCTACTTCATATAGTGAATCATATAAGGCTTACATGATTTACTCATGAAAGTGGCCACTTTCCCATTACTTTCATATATTGTTTTAGGAAGTATCCAAAACATACAAGTTTCATTTATATAATTTTTCAAGGGATCTTATATCTGTTTTCACTCTTGTATGTTTTTCATACAAGTTTCACACAAGACAGATAAAAACTCTATCACAGTAACATTGCGCTTATTCCCAACCTAGTTGTCAAAATTGGCAATCCACATTTAAAAATTATAAAGTTTTTATACGGTCGCCCCGTGGCTCAGGCGGTTGGGAAGCGCACCTGTAACCGGAAGGTCGCCGGTTCGATCCCTGGCCTTTCTGTCCTGGCCTTTCTGTCCTGGTCGTTGTACCCTACCGCCTACTGGTGTTGGCCAGAGGGGCCGATGGCGCGATATGGCAGCCTTGCCTCTGTCAGTCTGCCCCAGGGCAGCTGTGGTGGCTACAACTGTAGCTTGCCTCCACCAGTGTATGAATGTGAGCGTGAATGAATAATAAGCACTTTGGGTGCCTTGAAAAGCGCTATATAAATCCAATCCATTATTATTATTTATATATATCTTTTCCATATGGGTTGTCTCTTAGTAACCAAAACCAATGTTTTTGGTGTAGCCCCCTCTTTAGGACTGATTTCACATAGCAAGAGCAAACACTCACCATCTGGTCTGGAAATACAATTTATTTTTCTACATGTCTTTGGTTTCCAGGGGATTTCTTACTGGTCTCCTGGTCTGTGTGGCTTACTGTGAAAAGAAAGAATTAGTACACATGTAGTTTGGTATCTGAAGTACCAAGGTGGATATTTTTACTGGTATTATTATTGTTGATGAAATTAAATTACTACTAAACTGCACGATTTCTAAGTTAGGAAACGTTTAGGTTTGTTTTGGTTTAAAAAAAAATGTATTTCTCTTCTTTCCTGATAATTTCAGGAAGCAAATTAGAGACGAATGGTTAAAGCAAAGTTTAAAATATTTTCCCCCAGAGTAGTGTTTTGGTCTCTCTCTTTCTCCCCATTTTGCTATTTTTGTACCTCTTTTATTTCTGTCTCCCGTCTGTTGTCATCATAAATATTTCCCTCTGTTCCTGTTGTTTAAATTTTTTTTCTTTTTTCATCTCCTTGTTTTCTTGCTCGCTGCTTTCTATTTTTAAAAAAAAAAATCTCCCCATTTGTCTTTTCACGTTCTGCCATCTCTGCCTGCTGCTCTCTTTCTCCATTTCCTCTGTGAATTTTTCCAGGTGAGCTGTATTTCTTAGCCACAGGAGTCCCGAGTGCAACAGCCAGAGGTGGCGTTATCTACAAGATAGTGGACCCTTCCAGGTAACTTGCCAGTGCAACACTTTACTTCATCAGCAGTTAAATGCTCATCAAACTACATGGATGTGTGATGTTAAGGTGTGAGAGTGTGAACCCAATAATTATGTATGACGGAGGTTTTAAGAGCTGGAATGCTGCTAATAAAGTGCAGTCCAGAAAAATGTTAAAAGAACTGGTCAGAGCACAATCATTTCCATCCCTCTCTAGCCAATCCTGGCAAAAAGAAAGAAAGAAGAAAAACAGACTTTTTTTATTTTATTTATTTAATCTATCTTCATTTACTGTATTTCACACCAAAATTAAAGTGGAAGCTGCTAAACACGATAAAAAACAAAACATAAAAAAAAATAAAAATGAAAAGATACATATGTGCTTATAGTACCCATCACTGCATGTGTACTAATCTTTTCTGTCTTGGAAACAGGAGAGCACCACCAGGAAAATGTAGCATCAAGCCTTCACCTGTTAAGATAAAAGGAAAACTAATTCATTTCCACCCAAAAGAAGGTAAAAATAAGTCTTAAAGTAGTGTTTTTTTCTCGAACTTCCTTGTCCTGCTTCAACCTTAACTAGTGATTCTTTCTAGAAATTGGTGAGTTACATTTCCAGCAGTAAATAAATGGTTAAAACATGCTATTTAATATGCACGTGGTGTCTTTTGGATTGTTCACTTTAATGGGAGCACTGACAATTGATAAATCTACCAAATCAAAGCAGTTTCTTGCATCAGGTATCCAACGGATGGTTTTTAGCACTGCACAATTCTTTTTATTTTATGTTTCTCTTTTTTGCAGAGTATGTAATCAACAAGAAACCAACCACCACAGCTGTTCCTACTACAACAACCACTACAAAACCTACAACAACTAAAAAGAAGACAAGAATAGTAATAAAAAAACCTCCAATGCCAGCAAGAAAAAAACCAAAGCCACCGCCAACAACAGCAGCAACAAGACAAACAACAAGAAAGACAACGTTACCAACAACAACACCGGCTCTCAAAACCACAACAAAATCAGTGTCGACCACAACAGTAAAGCCAAGAACTGTCCAGATGGCAGCAACAACTCCTGCCACAACCTCGTCCACTGGTAGGCCTGCTGGTGTACCCGTTTATCAGGCTAGCTCCACTGATTACCCAACTTCTAGCCAAACCGCTAACCCAACCACTAATTTGACTATTAAGACTAAAAATAAGTCCACGAGACTGGTTCACACCGTGGCACGAGGAGAAGCCAGCAACGCCAAAACTGGTGGTTTCTTCTTCTACATTCTGATTTTGTTTCACATTTTTACACCTTAATTACTAAATTTATGTTTGCTTCTAAGTAAAATCCTTTGCAAATTAGGTTTAAGTGCTAATTAGGTTAGTTTAGCTTTTCTTAGGGGGGAAAATCACACCTGGAATAAGGTAGCTATAAAATCTATGCAGGCTTTCTAATGATCAAAAAGTATCAGCGCTATCCTAAAGGTCATGTTAAAGTGTTATAATTAAAATGTTAAAAAATGTTAAAATGTTATAATTTAATTATATTTCAATTGGTTTTAAGGGTTATTTATGTTTTTCTTCAACAAAATAATTTGCTATATAGGTTTTTGGCCTTTTAACTAATTTTACACACTGATTTGAACTGATTAAGAATATTGTGAATATTTATAAAGAAATAAATAACATAAAATGATTTAAAAAGTTTGATAAATACGCCCTTGGGACATTTTCTCCACTTTGTTGAGGCAGATAAGCCATACTGTAACCTAAATGGCTAAAAAAACCAGAGTAAAAAAAACAAAAGGTGACTTTTCTTAAATCAATATGCATTCAAAAAATAAGTAGCTTTTTAAGAATTCATTTTTGCATCTCACCTGTCTTTACAGTTCAGCAAGTCTGTGCACTGGAACATAAACATGGGGAATGGAAAATAATTTGCATAATTTGCAGAGAAAATGCTGTAAAATTGTTGTTTAGCTTAATTATAACTGAGTTTACTGCCTCACCCTCTTGGCTTAGTTTTAATCACAAGTTTAATTATTCAGACTAAGCCATTTGCATTTGCACAAACTTTTGCCTGACTCAGGTGTCGTGGAATTGACTAAATTGGCTTTAAATCCCAACTTCAGACCTGCTAACATGCTATTCTTTGGCTGGTTCAAGAAGCTAAAGCAGGATAAATGGTGCTTATTTATGCGTTAGGTTTTTGCACTGCTTTAATTTAAATCGGGTGTTTTGGCATAATTTATTATGAATAAATTGTTCTGCATCAGCCTCAGTTTGGACATTCATCCTTTTGTGTCTGTGTCTACGTCCTTCCTTTGTGGTTGATATTATTTTTGCTTTGTCAGATAGTACAATGAAAAATTGTCCTAAAGCCGTTTAACATTTTGGGAAATGTGCTTCCAGCTGATAAGGTCAGTGCTGTGTCTTAATTAGTTAACTTAGCTTAGCTAGAATACAGACTGCAAAAAGATATTACAATATAGCTACCTGCACAGATAAAGCTAGCATTTTAACAACACGATATCATTTTTAAATACCTACATATATAAAAGACAAAAATAATGTTGGTGGTTTTACATTTTTAACAGTTTTTTTGTCTGAATACAGAAATTTGCTAGATGTATTTACACTTTGTTTAAATGATAATATAAAAAATAATGTGTAGTATAGCTAGCTAACTTGCTAACTTTGCACATAACCCCATTCCCAGCAGGCTACTTAGTCGCTAAAATATCCTTATTTATACGATTCTTCTGCATCTGATTCTTAATAACAAACCAACCTCTGTTTCCCAAAATGTCAAACTTTTTTTTAACTTCAGCACCTCATAAAACTACATGTAATCAAATAAAAAGGGTGATTCTGTCTCTTCATCAGGTTATCGCACAACCTCCACGACTGCAGACTCATCTAGGATTGCAAAAAGCCCAACCCTCACCACACCTTCAACAGGGAGACATGGGAGACCCCTTCAGTACCCCCCTAGCACCACCTCACAGTATTTTAAACCACAACTCCTTACTACCCCATCCACAAAATTGCTGAAGCAACCCCACATGACTTTAATCTCTACACCCTATCCGAAAGCTCCTGACCATAGGATGACCACAGCATGGCCACCGTACTTCAGCCAGACGCCCCTTGTACCATCCTACAGGCTCCAGAGACCACTAATCAACACTACGCTGCTTAAAACACAGGAAGAGAAGCTGTGGCTTGGCGAGAAGCTGGAAAGTGCAGGAGAGGGCAACCAAGTGTTTAAGAGGTCGAGAGGACGAGGTAGAGGTCAAGGTTACAAGAGAGTAAGAGAAGGGTGGAGGCTGCGGGTTGGCTCAGTGCGACTTGTAAGCGCCGAAGGTTTGCCAGATCGAGGCAGAGTGGAGATTTTCATCCGTGGCCAGTGGGGTACAGTGTGCGATGACCTTTTCACCATCAAGTCAGGTAACGTCGTGTGTCGTCAGCTTGGATTCTCGAATGCCCTGGCAGTGATGAAGAGGGCTGTCCTGGGGGAGGCGGACGACAGTGTTAAGATATTCTTGGATGATGTGGAGTGTGAGGGTGGGGAGAGATCACTGCTCGAGTGCAAGAGGTCCAGGGTTGGGAAACACAACTGCTCACATGCGGAAGATGTAGGGGTGATCTGTGGTTAACAAAGAGTTGGTTAAAAGAAGAGGAAAAGCATTGGGAGAACTGGAAAAACTGGAAAAATATATGGTACTATCACATACAGACAGTGAATGTATGAAAGATTATTAGACCCTACACATTTTTTAAGGATTATTTTTAATGAATTGCAATTTTCAGAATTTGTATTATCCTGCTTTTGCATTTCTGCACGTTACCTTAAAACTGCTCTATTTGCATCTTGGAGAGAAGTGGAAAAGAAGAGCATGCATCCATTTTTTTCACTGGCTTTGTGTGATCTATATGCAAGTAGCTCCTTCCAAACTCACTCAATCCACAGTTGTAAAGATAATAATCAGTTACAAGTTGAAACAATGATGATTATAGTAAACAGCAACATAGTATCTAAACCATAATTACATAAACACAGTGGTTACCACTCACTAAAGGGACTCTTTCTTAACCCCTTGTGAGTATTGTGCTTAGAAAAAAATGGGAACAAAATGAACATTTTAAAATTAATTTTGGTACTCATCAGTTAATGGTTACATAATGTTCATGATGCAAATCAAGCTAAAAACCAGTCTAAGTGGATTGAGTGAGTTTCGGAGGAGCCTTGACGTTTAAACTAAAAAAAGCAAAATCCTGCTAAAACACTTAGTTGTGTGAATAAATTTTTTTAAATGCATAGTTTTAGTAGATTTATTTTCTAAGGCAGATTTTAAATAATTTGCATGTGGAAACATGTTGAATGTAGTTTTAAGATGAAAAAAATATCTTTAACCAGGAAATGCTGGACATTCTGCACAATGAATGTAATGTTTCCAGGTTTACATAAAGAGATGTTAAAGGCACAGGGGGCCTGTGATGTAAATAAAGTTTACTGCAAAGTGATTTTCTTCTAAGTGTCTTATTTGCTGTCAGTGAATTTTATTGAACAGTGGCTGATTCTTCTTCAGCAACACTTCTCAACACTTTGTTGTGCAAAACAATGAGGATTTATAATATATTAATCTGAAATTTCTCAGACGGTTTACAGAGCATTTGAGCCATTTGTCACTGACTTTTCTTGACTTACACGTAGGCCTTAAACAGGAAATGTTTGTGATGAAACTGTGGAAACAGTCCTTACTGACCGTAAAGATATTTTCTGTGGCCCCAAATAAACATCCACACATTTTATGGCCAGATGGAACAAACATTGAAGATCTTTTTGTTTGCTGATAGGCCATAATTATCTGTTGATGCATAAATAATAGGTACTGCCTATTGTTTTGGAGATGATAACTTAGAGGCAATAAAAAAATAAATAAGTCAGAATAAGCTCTTGCTCTCTGAAACAGTATTTAGCTTTGGGGATGAGGAGGTCCAGCTGTCCAGTCTTCTTATGTGCACGCCTATCAACATTTTAACAGAAGGAAAAACTGATGAGTTGATGAGTTACACTCAGTGGGCTGGAATACACCACATGTCAACATTTTCTTTACATTTCAAATTATAATTAAATATCACGAAATCTAAAGCTCGGCCTTATTTCCTTCGTCTTACTTCCTTCATTCTCACTCTGCATATTTGCGTAATCATTAAAATATGAAAGTCAGCAGAGTGTAAAAGAGGCATTATTACAAACAGTCCCATATTAACAAACAAACAGATGGCTGAATGAACAGAGAGAAGCAGTGTTTGGGCAAATTAAGGAGTGAAGGAGTGAAGGGAAGATGAAGAAAAAAGAAGTAGAACACCATCTTGTGTTGCCTCTATGGATGTGGTTTAAACCGAAGGTGACATGACATAATTCTTCACTATGTAAAACGAAATGTTTTGAGAGTAAAAATCTTGATTCCAAACAATATTTTTGAAATCCGGTTAGCCTCACTGTACGTAATCCAAATTCATTTGTTTTTCTTAATGTGGGTTAAAATGATTTCTACTGTTCCTAGTTGCAATGTAACACTGTTTCCCTCAGATCTGGAAACAAACATCGACTGAAAATATGAACCTGACATGTTTGTCCTTACTGCGGGGCACAAAGCACATCCCACACATACAACACAGCTTACAGGACTGTTGTTGAGCATTTGAGTACAATGAACTTGTTGTCATGTTCATGAAACCAGTTTGAGGTTCTTTGAGATTTGGGACATTGAGTGTTATCCTGCTGGAAGCAGTCAGTCACCATAAAGGGATGGACCTGGTCAGCAACAAAACTCGGGTAAGCTGTGGTGTTTAAATGATGCTCAGTTGATGCTAAGCGGCCAAAAGTGTGCCCAGGAAATATTCTCAACACCATTCCAACATCGCATTCATCAACATCCTGTTGATACACGGCAGGATGGACCCATGCTTACATTTTGTTTACATCAAATTCTGAGCTTTCTAGTCTTGTGCCAGAAGTCAAGACTCTTCAGCACTCTGTGGTTCAGTTTTGGTGTGTCCATGAGAATTGTAACTGACCGGTGTGGCATGGGGTGTGGTGCCATGCCTGAGGGCTGTTGCATTTCTAGATGCTGTCGGTTATTTGAGTTTCTGTAGCCTTCTTATTACCTCGATGCAGAGTGGGCATTCTCCTATGTTCTCTGACTGGAAAAAGGCATTTTCAACCAGAGACCTGCTGCTCACTGGATATTTTCTCTTTTTCGTACCATTCTCTGAACACTATAGATGGTCATGTGGTAAAATCCCAGTACATCAGCAGTTTCTGAAATAGACCAGCCCCTCTGGCACCAACAACCACAGCCACTTAAATCACCGCTCTTCCCCATGCTGTTGCTCGGTTTGATTTTCAGCAGATCATCTTGACCACGTCCACATCCCTAAATGCAATGAGTTTCTGCCATGTGATTGGCTGATTAGATTTGTGTTAATCAGCAGTTCAGCAGGTGTACCTAATAAAGTGGCCAGTGGGTGAAATCATGTGTAGATTAAAGGTGTTATCATTAAAAATAATACAAAAATATCAAACAAGAAATAATAACAAACTAATTATTTATTAATAATAATAAACTAAATATGAATTACTTTTAAATATTTATAGATTTAAATAAAAAATTCAGTGTAAGGTTGAAGTGTACCAGAGTTGTGTAATGTTTACCTGAGAACAGTAAAACAGGCCACATGATTTTTATTTATAAATGGAATGAGCTCCCTTTTGTTAATAAGTATTTATAAACAGAACACCAGGAAGAAAAAAAAGATCACATTTAAATAAAGCTTGCTTTTGCTTCCAGACCACAGGGAGGCAGTCATGTATTATTTTATCCCCACTGAAAAATGTGGAGGGAGCTGTGAATAATACAGTCCATGTTCCCTTGTTATCTATTCCATTAGCTTGCACTATCACACAACTGTTAAAAAACATTTTTTAAGGCCATTGCTTTCATTTTTTTTCTCAGTAGAGCACTTTTCAATCTCTTTCAATCTGTCGCCTAATAAACTCACTCAGTCATGCATGGCAGAGGCAAACTCGAGCCACGAATTCCAAGAAACCATCAGAGGGCCTCAGAGCACAGCGATGACACATTAATTAATTTATCCATATAGCTAGTTCACCTTGTCTTCAGTCTGTGCTAGTTTCTCACATCATCACTCACATCTGTCCTCCAAAGACTGCGTGCATCCTGTCCTCTGGACCGTGACAGCAGCACTTTCCGAAATAAAGGTCCGTCTCTGTAAAGCAAGGCAGAGGCGCCCCTGTTGTGATAGATTATCTTATGTATCTTTTACAGTGAAGCTACTAGAAATGCTATATGGTGATGTTAATGGGAGTGACACTGTACTGTATGCAGGTCTTAAGGTCTAAATTCCAAAGCAGAAGATGAAAGTGATTGTACCATTTGCAGGCTTACAATTAAAATCCTTATAAGTCTCTCTCTCTCTGTCTTGCTCTCTTTGCCTTTAGGCTAGCTGAGCCCATCTGCTTGCAATGTCCTATACTGTGTTGACTGAATCCTCAGGGGAGACATTGTTTCAGACACAGGATTTTTGTCTTATTTACCCAAGCAAGGTGACAGAACACACTTTAGGCAATGGCCTCAGGAAGGAGTCTCTTAGATGTAAGAGAGTCGTAACTATTCACACCAGAGCAGCTCCGCAACCAAGAGACAACCAAGCCATGCTCAATACCCCCTTTTCATACTTCCAAGCACCAAAGCATAGACCAGAGTGTCCCCATGATCTCAGAGGTAATACTTAGAGGCCAAAATAAGCCGGTAATGCACTGAGTTTTGCGTTTATTATTATATTACATTACATAAATCATCCACTAATTACAAGCAGAGTTGTGGCTCAGACTACACCACAAGAGATGTTTTGTTCCAGAGCACCCTGTAGTCCTAAATATCAACACGAGGGAGAGCTGCAGCCCTTGTGCAGTTCATCATCGCTTGTCTGCTGCTGACCCAGATTTACAGGAGAGGGGAACCACATGTGAACCTGTGTAAAAAAAAATAAAAAAATAAAAACTGCATACAGTGGTCAGATGGACACATGTGTAACATTTTCAAGCATGCATTTGCACAACGTGTTTTTCAGACTTAAGATGACAGCAACGCCTCTGTTGTCTTGAAATTAGCTCTATGTGGCGTCAGTGTGCTCAGTCAAGCCGTGTGCATAGAGGATCACCTGTTTATAACTTTGGCTTTAGCTCATGAGTTCATGAGACGGGAAGCTAAAGTTTAAAGAAGAAAATTAAGGACACTGGATTAAAAAGCTCAGAGATAGGAAAGGCAATAAATGATACAGAGTGATGATAATCTTTGCCAGCAGCCGATTTAACTGTGACATTAATTATCTCTAATGGATCTATGTCTTATTAAGACGATATATATTCTTCAACAGGATTAGACCGAAAAGGAACGGATAGGGTGTCCTATCGATCTACAGTAAATCACTCCGGCAGGAATAAAGCACGTGGTGTAAATATCACCGCAGAGAAAACCCTCCCAGACAACAAAAGCAACAAAATATGGTTGTTTTCTCCATTTAATATGATTACCTATGCTTTTCTTAGCAATAATATATGTTTTTATACACTTTTAAGTTCAAATACATTAAAAAAGATATTAAAATAGAGGGAATAGGAAGGCAAAGCAGGAAAGGACTGAACTGGAAACACTGAATTAAGTCGCCTGAGGTTTCACAAGGGGGCTGTAAAGATACACTACATAGAAACACGCAAGCATGCACATAATGCACACATGAGCGCAGACACACACACACACACACACACACACACACACACACACCCATCCTCCAGTGTCTTTTGTTCCTAATTTAGATCTCTTGCTCCCTCCGACTGTCTCTTTATTACTGTCTTAATCACTCATTGCCTGTCTCTTCTCCTCTTGCACTTTCTTTGAGTAGCACTTTTTCTAAAGGCAAGTTTGTTTTTTGTTTTTTTTGGAGAGAGCTGGAAAATCAAACTCAAATGAAAAAAAGTGAGGATCAGGAAAACGATGGCTCGTACCTGGGAATGAGCTAAAAGATTCAGATATCCGTGTGTGTGTGTGTCTGACGGTTGCTTGATGTCAACTTAGGAGCATTTTTTTCTCATTATGTTTTTCTTGCCTCTGTCTGTTTGGTTCGGTGTTTGATCTGAGTTACCACATCTTTTCAAGTATTTAGTGGGATTAACCACCCTGTTAGCTCTGCTCCTCAGTGCATATATTTTTGCACGAGGTTCCTTATCGTTGCCCGGCAAATAGGAACCAGTGAACAGGGCCTACTTTAAATAATCTTGGCGTAAACTGCAGCATTGTCGACACCACTCTATCACATTATCTGTAATAGGATATTTATATCTACTTCTTGAGTTTGAACAGCAGAGCTTACAAAAAAATCCCACAAGTGTGTTGCTTCCTTTATCTTTTGCTTTTTAATCATTACACTGCTCTTTCGGGGATTTAATCTGATCACAGTCAAAGTCAAGCTCAGCGCCATATTGTAATCCAACTCTCAGACATAAGCATCTAAACTACTCATCTGTGGTTCGATGGTCATCTGTCTCCTGCTCATTTGCATCCTGTAGACATCCAAATACTATGTATGTTCATTATTCTCCACACATATCTCCATTTAAATGTGCCAAATTTGCAAGCAAGGGAGCAAGTTTCGCTCTGTTATCAACCACATTTAAGGTGTCTTTTACAGTGGCTTGCAAAAGTATTCGGCCCCCTTGAACTTTTCCACATTTTGTCACATTACAGCCACAAACATGAATCAATTTTACTGGAATTCCACGAGAAAGACCAATACAAAGTGGTGTACACGTGAGAAGTGGAACAAAAATCATACATGATTCCAAACATTTTTTTACAAATAAATAACTGAAAAGTGGGGTGTGCGTAATTATTCAGCCCCCTGAGTCAATACTTTGTAGAAACACCTTTTGCTGCAATTACAGCTGCCAGTCTTTTAGGGTATGTCTCTACCAGCTTTGCACATCTAGAGACTGAAATCCTTGCCCATTCTTCTTTGCAAAACAGCTCCAGCTCAGTCAGATTAGATGGACAGCGTTTGTGAACAGCAGTTTTCAGATCTTGCCACAGATTCTCGATTGGATTTAGATCTGGACTTTGACTGGGCCATTCTAACACATGGATATGTTTTGTTTTAAACCATTCCATTGTTGCCCTGGCTTTATGTTTAGGGTCGTTGTCCTGTTGGAAGGTGAACCTCTGCCCCAGTCTCAAGTCTTTTGCAGACTCCAAGAGGTTTTCTTCCAAGATTGCCCTGTATTTGGCTCCATCCATCTTCCCATCAACTCTGACCAGCTTCCCTGTCCCTGCTGAAGAGAAGCACCCCCAGAGCATGATGCTGCCACCACCATATTTGACAGTGGGGATGGTGTGTTCAGAGTGATGTGCAGTGTTAGTTTTCCGCCACACATAGCGTTTTGCATTTTGGCCAAAAAGTTCCATTTTGGCCTCATCTGAGCAGGGCACCTTCTTCCACATGTTTGCTGTGTCCCCCACATGGCTTGTGGCAAACTGCAAACGGGACTTCTTATGGTTTTCTTTTAACAATGGCTTTCTTCTTGCCACTCTTCCATAAAGGCCAACTTTGTGCAGTGCACGACTAATAGTTGTCCTGTGGACAGATTCCCCCACCTGAGCTGTAGATCTCTGCAGCTCGTCCAGAGTCACCATGGGCCTCTTGGCTGCATTTCTGATCAGCACTCTCCTTGTTCGGCCTGTGAGTTTAGGTGGACGGCCTTGTCTTGGTAGGTTTACAGTTGTGCCATACTCCTTCCATTTCTGAATGATCGCTTGAACAGTGCTCCGTGGGATGTTCAAGGCTTGGGAAATCTTTTTGTAGCCTAAGCCTGCTTTAAATTTCTCAATAACTTTATCCCTAACCTGTCTGGTGTGTTCTTTGGACTTCATGGTGTTGTTGCTCCCAATATTCTCTTAGACAACCTCTGAGGCCGTCACAGAGCAGCTGTATTTGTACTGACATTAGATTACACACAGGTGCACTCTATTTAGTCATTAGCACTCATCAGGCAACGTCTATGGGCAACTGACTGCACTCAGACCAAAGGGGGCTGAATAATTACGCACACCCCACTTTTCAGTTATTTATGTGTAAAAAATGTTTGGAATCATGTATGATTTTCGTTCCACTTCTCACGTGTACACCACTCTGTATTGGTCTTTCATGTGGAATTCCAATAAAATTGATTCATGTTTGTGGCTGTAATGTGACAAAATGTGGAAAAGTTCAAGGGGGCCGAATACTTTTGCAAGCCACTGTATTTGCATGTGGTTAAACAGTCCATTAAAGAGGAATTGCATTAATATGGAACGATCAATCATCTATGACCTGACAAGGATTCAGCTTTTTAATTTTTACACACCTGCAGTTATGGACAAGACTGAGCGATGGAACAAGAAGTGTGATATGAGAAATATCTTTTATGACAAGAGATACAGAAACTGGTTTAAGATTTACTTGGTAAGACGGGGGTGAATTGTGGACTTCTGTTGAGCAAAACTTTGTACAGGTGGTACAGCGGGCGACATTGTTGCCTCACAACAAGAGAGCTCCTGGTTCTGTGTGGAGTCCACTATGTTCTCACGGTGCCTTTGTGGGTTCTCTGTGGTTGTTCTGGTCTTCCTGCATGTTCAGTGATGATGTTTGATGATTCTCAATTGGTCTTAGGTTTGAATGTAGGCTGTACACTGCCTCTTGCTCGATGACACCTGGTAAATGCTGTAGCTCCCAATGACCCCAAACTGGATGGATGGTTAAGAAAGTATATGGATGGAGAAATTATTGTTATATTTTGAGTTTTGGTTTCTCTTTTCTTTTTTTTCGTTTTTTTGACTGTTAGTTTTTGGGATGTGGTTTTGTTTTTGGTATCTATTGTGATTTTCCATTTAAAGTTGTACCTTCCTCAGTCTCCCTGTCTGTGTTTCACTGTCTCTGTGTCATGTTTAATTGTGAGTCTTCTTGTCTCAGTTGTTACTTTGATGTTTTTTTTTGTGTGTTTAGGGTCTTACTCCTTATCCTATTTCCCAACTTCAATTTGTCCTTTCTGTGTAAATATTGTCACGTCCTCCTCTTTGTCTTTGTTTGTTTGTTGCTTCCTGTGTGCTCCAGTGATTTCCCTAGCTAACCTTAAGCTTCTTGTGTCAGTTTAGGTTTTGAGTTTCCTTTTTAGACCTTTGCCTTTTGTTTTGGGACTTTGATTTGAACCAAAAATATGACATTTTGATTCAGCGCTCTTTAAGACCTCTTGTCACTGATTTTCAGTCCTAAATTTCAATGACCTGACTATCAGATACTGTTCATTTGCTGTTCATGTTTTTTTATCCTCCAATAATCGAGTTTCCTCATATTTTTTAGGTAACACCTCCCACCCTACCAAGATACACCAATGTTTTGGCTAACAGCTCTTTTAGAATTACTATTTTGCCTGTCAAAATGGGCTTTCTCCCTCTTTTTTTCTAGATTCAACTAAAAGAAATAGGAACATGTATTTTTGTGATGGGTCAGCGTTAAGTGGCTTAGCAAACAAAAACTAAATCTCCTGAGAATGGTCAGGTATGAGGACTGGACTGAACCTGAGTGAAAAAGCAGCCAGCGGTTAAAGAAAATCTTTGAAAGACTTCCTTCAGTCTAAAGGAGCAAAATATAAATAAATGATGGGTGCTTTCAGACTTTTTGCACAGTCCCGTAGAGTACTTGTGGCAGGATTATCCATCCATCCATGCATCCATCCATGCATCCATCCATCCATCCATCTTCTTCTTATTATAATCAATATGTGGATTCAGGTCGTGGGAGCAGCAGTCTGACCAGAGAAGCCCAGACTTCCTCACTTCCATCCACCTCTTCCAGGGGGGACACCATTCCCAAGCCAGCTGAGAAATATAATCTCTCAGCTGATTATATGTCTCAGCTGGGTCTGCCCTGGGTCTGCCCTGGGTCTGCCCTTGGGCCTCTGCCCTGGGGCTTGCTGAAACAAGTCCCTGTTTTAGCATGAACGCTACAACAGTATAAATACGTCACAATGCAGTGCAGTTGTAATGCACATAACATTCATTTCTGGAAGATGACCAAAGCAGATAAGATCTTGTAGTTTCATTTTGGCAGGTTTTACTACTTCACCACCTTCCAACATGTCTATAAAGTGACACAAAAAACATATTTGTATGTTAAATATTTCAAGTGATACAATGAGTTGTACATAGTGTGAGGTATCTGGTTATTTTGTCATAGACTGCATGGCTTTGTAGTAACCTCTCCTGACTCCTTTCTTTGCATTATACCTACATGATTTGCTTCAGTCACTTAGTACAATCACTAGAGGACTCTGTCACTTGAAAACAACAGGCATGGTGTCACTTAACAGTAAAATGTTACTATGTGGTGGAGGGTGGGGGCGTTGCATCAGATCAGTTGCAACAAATGGTAAGAACTGCTAGTTTGCTCTGTGGACTGGTTGGGTCTTTATTAAAATATACAGACACAAAAAAATTTCTAGAAAAGAAAACAGCACATCCAGTGATCATGTAAATGTTTCCTTGGACACACTCACTCATGTACACACATTTGTGCAGACACAAATGTGTGTACATCCCATCTGGCTGGCAGCACAGATGGTGGCACTGGGTGATGCTAGGGGCCAAAAGGACAGTTCTAACCCGCTACACACAACCACCCACACAACCTCAGCCACACACACATACATATATGCAAGAGGACGATGTGATGCACATGTCATAGTTTACACATATATGCACAAATGTTCAGCACAATGCAACAGACACATGTACATGCAAGCAAACCCACTCATACACTTCGCCTTTCTGATCTTCTGTCTCTTTTCCCCTGGTTACGCAAACCTAATTGTACTGATGTTTCATTTAGTAGCTCAATGAGTCGATCACTGTTTGTCAAAACTGAATTTCCATTTTATATGACATATTTTTTGAAAAAACAGTATGTGGCTGCAGTCGTATGAAAAATGCACTAATTACATTTTCCTCAATCTTTCTTCGATTTGCAGCTATGGTCTGCTGAAGACCTGCTTTCATTCTCAGTGCGTTCAGTGAGCTGCGTTTTAGCACATGTGGCCGGCACAGGTAGCGCATAGCAAAATCCTCATTGTTTGTTCTGCAGGATGTACTTTTGTTTTTTCTCAGTCAGATAGAGTGAAAGAGAGAGACAGAGAGGGAACATCTTTGGAGCAGGTTTTCGATGTGTGCATGCATTTGAAAAAGTATGAACGTACGATGCATGTATTATTCATGTGGCGCGATTGTGAATGGTGTTCACATGTCCTCCGAGCTTTCCCCTCCCAGAGCCTGTCCAGTCCAGTGTGTTCTCGAAGCTTCTCTGTGAGGAAAGGCTGAAAAAAGCAGGCGACGAGAGTGAAAGAAAGGGAGGAGGAAAGGTGGTGATGGAATATATGTGAGGAAAGTGGAGACAGAGGGTAGTGTGGCGGGAGGGGCGGGGACGGAGGAAGTGAACGTGTAAACCAAGTGAGGAGATAGAGGGAGAGACTGGAAAAATAGAGGCACAGACAGAGAAGGACAAATATAGAGAGAATGGGAGCATGGTGGGGGTAGAGGAGGGAGGGAAATTGAGGGAAACAGAGTGGGAGAGACAGAGGGAGTAGGAGGAGGAGAGGAGGCGGGAGGGAAGGGATGCTGCATTTTAGTGATGGCACAGACTGAGGCTGCAGCAGCAGACAGAGAACGATGAGAGAGGTAGAAATTAAAAGAGAGCAGCAGTGCATTGTCAGGGAGAGTACGGCAGGATTCCAACGCAGGTAAAATATCAAACTATAAATGAATGAAATATTGACAAAGCTCATTTAAATACTACTATACTGATAGTTTTGACTAAGAGAGACTTGGAGAGGCCTTTTCCTCTGTGACAGCAGTTAACCTGCCGAACCATTCATCCTTTAAATCCATGCATGTACCCATCTTTATCTTCCTCTGTTCACCATCTTACCCTTCATCCATCCTTGTGCCCCTGTCTTCACACCTTTTCTTGCTAACCATCTTCCACCCACTCACCCACCCATAAGCTTTTCTCCCCCCTTTTCTGAGAACATCTCAGTGTCTTCTTAGAGTGTAAAAGACAGTGTATTTACAGTAAACATGCTTCTGTGCTTTCTTTCCCTCTTTTCAGACTGTCACAAAAACATATTTGGAGAGCCAGCTGTGAGGGTTAAAGAGGAAAAATGGACCAAACTTGCTACAGGGACTGCGGCGAGTGAAAAAGGCATTTCACCAGTGGGAAGAGGAGAAACTAAGCCTTCTGTAATCAAATGAGTAAGACTACTAGCAACAGCAAAAACACAGACAGGATCAAGCATTTAAAAGCAGACTCCTGCCTCTGTTGGGAAAAAGTATGACTGGCTCCTTTTTGTCTTTCTGTTTGACTGTCTATCCACAGGCTGTCCTTCTGTCTGTGTCAGCAGGATGAAAAGGCATCATTTCAGCGCCTAGGACCTAAAGAAATGCTGAACAAATCCTGATGGTTGTTAGAGAAGCGAGGCACTAAAAAAAAAAAAAAAAAACATTTGCAAGCTTCTGGAAGGAAAAGGGAGGAGAGAGCAGTATGACTCAGAGCACAGCAGCTCGAATGCCGCGTATTCTGCATGCAAGAGGAGAGGTGGAGGGAGATAGAGGAACAATGAGGAAGATATAAAGCGGGGGGGGAAAAAAATCAGAGAGGACTTGACCAGAATTGAGCTGTCATTAGACAGAAGAAGGACAGGATGAGGACAGAAGCAACCACGCAGGCAGGCAGTGAGTGATATATAGGCCACGTGAATCAGGTTGCTAGAGGGAGAGGAAGGCAAGAAGAGGGTGAATATAGAAAGTGGAAGGTTTAATTTGACTGAAGCCAGTTGAGGGAAGGTTGAGTGAAGGTTTGCTGCAGGGTTAGTGGATGGAGAACTGCAAAGAAGGACAGTAGGAGGGGATTAAAGAAAGATTGTTTGAGCTCCTTGCGGGCAAGAAAGTCCTGCGTGGCTGTGTTTTACCTCCAGGAGAGAACCTGGCAGAGGTTTGCATATGGAGCAAGTTTCAAGAGGGTTAAATAGAGGAAGGCAATGATGGAGGGTAGAAAGGTTAGAGCAATATTGGAAATACAATAAAGAACAGAAGGACAGGAAGACGGAGCTGAAGAGAAAACACTGCAGACCAGAAAACATGAGATCCAGCGCACAGTGATGGGGACATGGAAACTTTAACTGTGACAGCAGCACAGCAAGAGGTTGCTGTTAAATATTGATGCCGACAGGCCACTCTGGCAAGAACATGCTACTTGCTCCACAGAGGGGAAAACAGAAGAGATGCAACTGATTTTTTTCTCTCTGAGGAATTTTTACACCAGAATAGTCAAGCTGAGCGATATGAAGCAGAGATGTTGGCACAAAATAACATAAGACATGCAAAATAGCCAAGAGTTGGCTTCCTGGAGGTTTTTTGGGCAGCTGTCCAACTTCTTTGGATTGACTGCAATGACTTCCTAGAGAAACGAGGACCTTTAGGAAGAGGACCAATATTTGAACGATCTCATGAGGACCAGAACATTTTCTTCTTTTCTACAAGAAGAACACTGATTTACATTTTGGATTGAAATGCTTCACCTGCTTCTACAGTGCCAGTCCTGCCAGATGAGTTAAGCCAACACTGCTGAAGCATAAATGATTTTCTTGTGTGTTTCCTGCAGGGATTAGATCTGAGTATTTGACCAATAGAAGACTGCTTGAGGAAATATGTGAGGAAATTCTTTGATGAGCATCAACATTGGACTGAATAAAGTCCCAATGCCTCTTGATCTCTAAACATTCAGTAACTGCCATTTCTACAACCTGAATTTCTGATTCCTCAAAACATCAAAAAACAGCAACACAATGCCACAGTCTCCATCCAGCTGCAAATAGTCCAGCTGTGTGTTTATGGGAGGCTGCGCAGGGGGTGTGTAAGGACTGTGGATGTGCTCAGCTGTGTTTGTGGGTATGCTTGTGTGGGGGTGGGTGTAGTGGTGTGTGTGTGTGTTTAGGCTGAGCTTCGAACCCAGCTGTGTCGAAGTGTATTCTCAAAGAGTTACCCAGAACTGCTTGTGTGTGTGTGTCGCCTGGATTCTCCGCACCAGCGACAGCGCTGGACCTGAACAGCAGTGGAAAGAGGGGGGACAGGGAGGGGGAGGAGGAGGAGAAGAAGAAGGAGGCGAGAGAAACCAGCAGGACGGTGGAGAAGAAAAACCTGACAGCATGCTCGGATAAAGAGAAGAAAGAAAGGAGTCTTCGACTGCCCCCCTGGTGCAATGTATGGTGAGTAAAAATATCTGCAAAAGCATGGAATGGTACACAAAAATCACTGCTTGGCATGAACCGTGGAGCCATGGTTTTGGTATATTTTCAGTACGTGAGAAAAAGCAAAAAAAATGGCATCGCATTTTTTTTTCCAGTAACTTAAAACAGGGGCATTTTTAAAATTGTCTAATAGGCTGCAATTCTTTGCTGGCATGCTGCATGTTGTCAGCTGTATGCTACCATGTATGAAAAAATTTAACTGGAAAAAAGTCCATTAAGAAATGGTGAAAAAAGTAATGGTCCCCTACTTTCTTCTTTGCACCTGACACTGATGACACAGCTGTCTTCTTTGAGAAAACTGTGGATAAGCATGTCCAAGGGGACTTATGTTTACAAGTGCCAGTTGCACATGGTGGCAGTTTGTTTGACACGTAGAAAGTGAGCAGAAAAGTCATCTGATTAAGCAACATGTGTCATATATGTTGAGGTAAATTGGTACATTGTATGACTAAGCTGTCCGTGCTTACACTGCTAGACCACTGCCCTGCCAAAAGCATTTCAGATTGCTCAACAATTTTTGTTAATAATTCTCACAGTAATTAATAAGATTCACAGAAAATGCCAAATTTCATGCTTGACCAGAGTTTGGGAACCCCAAATTTCTACTTATATGATATGCTTTCACAGCATCTTTGGACAGGTGTGGCTGTGTGTCTCTGTGTATCACCCTTTTAAAGATCATATTCCCACAGGAGCTTGGTCAAGGTAAAAGGTGAAAGGTCAGAGGTCAGGGTTATTAAGATAGTTCATTTAATTTAATGCAGGTCATGTGATCTGACACACTCCATATGATATGCAAGCCGAGAGGGTGGCATTATGCCTCCATCCACTGATTCACACAGTTTAATGTAGGTCACATGATAGCAGTGCCCAGAGGGTCACATGACATCCAGCCTGGGATTTGACTAAAAAGTGACTCATCATCATTTTTAACCATACAATATTATTTTATTATTATGTATTAATGGAGAATTAAAGATGTTCAGTCTAGGAAATATCTTCTAGCTCTCCTAACGATTAACAATAATTCAGGTAAAACAAATAGAAACAATTCCCCTGAGCACAGTACAAAAATTTTAACGTGACTAACACAAAGTGAGAAAGCCCGTTCTATATAGGTACAGGCCAAAAAAAGAATAATATGTGACATCCTGCAAGCATCACTTTGTTGTTTCTGAGAAGAAGCTAAATATTTATAGCATTGGCATTATGTTTTGATTATTTTATATTTTATTAAAAAAAA
Source organism: Oreochromis niloticus (assembly GCF_001858045.2). Classification (NCBI taxonomy): domain Eukaryota; kingdom Metazoa; phylum Chordata; class Actinopteri; order Cichliformes; family Cichlidae; genus Oreochromis; species Oreochromis niloticus. Next base: position 18,454,742 of record NC_031979.2, read on the forward strand.
ACTTAAATCAAGAACCAACAAGCTCAGTTGAGTTGTTGAGCAGTTAACTCAGCGAGTTCTTGTTATCCCCGTGTTTCTCCGACACTTTCTCACTCACACAGACGCACTCCATCTCTTCCCTTTCTGTCACAAACACATATACACAGTCACTCTGTCGTAAAGCACCCTCTCTGGTTCTTCTTTCCACACAAGCACACATACACACATCATTATTAACACACATGCACCAGCGTGGAGAAGGAAGGACTGTTGCTGAGGAGAAGTGACAGTTGCTTGATGGCCGCTGGCCTTATATTCCAGCAGTGCTGGCCAGCCAAGCCCGTAATGAAGCTGTGGGACGTTTTAGTGTCATAAAGATCTGGCTCCCACACCATCACCATGATGTAATGCAAATCAGCTCAGTGTGTGTGTGTGTGTGTGTGTGTGTGTGTGTGAAAGAGAGAGAGAGACAGAGGACAATGGTAAAATGACTTTATTTGACTATATTACTATATATGCTACATTCTCCACAGCACATGGTGCCCATACATGTTTCCTTTGTGCATGTGCGTGACAGTGATCTAAGACTAAACAGAGTCTCTGTGCAGTGTGGCAAATACAAAAACTGTAAGATTAATGATTGAGACTTTCTGTGAAGTCAACAATTCTACCAGTCAATGACACCAATCAATACTTGCAACTCCTCCTTTCTGTGACCACTACTGGCTATCCAGCCAACACATACAGCACAGCTCACCACAGGAGAACTTAAATCTGTTACTGTATTTGACATTATTATTATTTTATTTGCTTAACAGTGACCTCACTGTGTACAAGGAGCTAGATTAGGAACCAAGAGGTTAGATTTTCTCATAATGAGAAGTCATTGTTGATGAGTTACGCACAGAGAGACGAGGTTTTAGTTACCATAGTTTATGTTGGCATAAATCAGCTTTATTTATTTATTCATATATATATCCATCCAGTTCAATTCAATTTTATTTATACAGCACCAAATCACAACAACAGTCACCTCAAGGCGCTTTATATTGCAGGGCTCTACAATAATACAGAGAAAAACCCAACAATCATATGAACCCATATGAGCAAGCTCTTTGGTGACAGTGGGAAGGAAAAACTCCCTTTTAACAGGAAGAAACCTCCAGCAGAGCCAGGGTCAGGGAGGGGCGGGGCCATCTGCCTGCTGCTGAGGTGAGAGAAGGAAGATAAGATAAAAGACTTGCTGTGGAAGAGAGCCAGAGATTAATATATGTCTCTCTCTCGCTCTCTCTCGCTTTATATACTTTTTACACATTTTTGATTGTATTATTATGAGACAATTATTTTTATTATTATCAGTATGAGATGTGTAATAAATTGCATTTATTTGGAAGTACAAAAGAGATGGTGGAAAGATGAAAAAAGCTGTATAGCTGGTTATAGCCTCCCAGTACCTCCCAGTGAATAACTAGTAATAAATGGCAGCCAGCTACGTGGAGCCATTGTGGCTCAGCAGGAAGCACGCAGATAGTTTTTTATGCCTTAGTCTTCATTCTGAGGTCATCTGGATTAAAAAAAAAAGCAAGTTAATATTATTGTTTCCTATTTTTAATCATTAGTCACATGTTTGGGTCTGAAGGGTCTTTGTTCAATGTTAAACAATACCACCATAATACAGACCATCCATGGATATAGTACCATCTTGTGACACACTGCTGAACAGTGTCAGTATGCAGACTACTAACTAATGCCAAACTAACAATCAATTATTTTTATTTATAAAGTTTCAAAATAATCCTATCACATACACTTATCTCCATTTCCTTTAGCTCTTCTTTTGTACCCCCACAATCCTTTTTAGTGTCAGGTCCTCTAATTGCTTACTTACTGGTTTCAATTGTGACATATTTATTTGTAATGCTGTTGCTCTTTTTAGAACATTAGGATTACCTGACTGGTATTGATGGTTTGGATGCTAACAAATGAAGCACAGAGGTGGAGCCTTGTGGCAGGACTGTCTCTAATTATGTCTGCATCTCTACAATGTGTCTGTCATTTTAAACATTCAAAAATTTCTAAGGTAGAGTTTTACCAATATTGCTTAGTCCATTAGTACTGAGGCTATTTGGAGACACCACTGCCAGCAGAAGCAGTAATTGTTTGTATATGAATAGAGGCAATAGATACTTTTATCAGTGCCTCCACAAATCTGTTATCTATTATGCATTACTACAGCAATAAGTGTATGGCTACATGGACATAACTCTGCGGTAGCGATCACAAGTCTCGTTTACTGTTCTCAATCAATAATTCTACTGGCATAAATATTTAATGTATATTGTTTATTAATAATAATACACAAAACCTCTTTTAGTTATTTTTAGCTTGTTGAGATCATTACACAGCCTCAAAGGAAGCAGTACATACAAGAAAATCAAACCTGCTGCTGATATTGATGTAAAATGAAATTAGTTACTTCTACTGATATGATATCATGCTAATATAAAGCATTCATCCCACAAGCCTCAGTTTCATCTCAGGATGTTTCCATTAGATTGCTTTGGTAGCAAATTGCTATGTGACCTCAGATTCTGACTCCCATATGCACACTGCGCTGTAGATGGACCATCTGTAGGGAATTCATATCACTTCCTATATAAATTAATCTGACAGCGAAATAAGCAGAGTAGCTATCTCCACCAATTATGATGAATTTTATGCATGAGTTTCACGGAGCAGACTGCTTTGCATTGCTCAGTCAGCGGGGAGCCGATGGTGAATTCCCCAGTGTTACTGCACTTTACAGCGCCCTGATTGTTTGGTTTAAAACAAGTTCAGGATAATCGCTATTTGTGAAATAGTAGCAATAATTTACAGATCAGATTCAAATTGTGATTGTTTTTAAAAGGCTTTAATCACATGCTTTTCTAAAATATTACTTTTCTTGCCTCAAAAAAGCTGAACAGTCATAATTAGGGACATACACTCTTTTATTTTTCATTTTTCAGGAGGATTCCAGTATTATACTGATTTATGCTTGCCTATACTGCAGGAATACTTTTTTTTAACAAGCTCATTTCATTAGAATAGGCAAATTAACTGCTCATAGCCGTGGTAAAAGGATAAAATAGTAGAATACAATAGTCCAGTGCAAAAACACATTAGGATATTTCAGTGCTTTATGGTACAAATATATTATAATATTCAAAAGGCTAAGAAATAAATAGGATATTTTATTGCTGCTCCTTCTCTTTTGTTCTTGAAATAGCGGTGAGTTATAGAGGTTTAAATGCCTAAAATATACAGCATGTATTTAAATATTAATTCAAATTGAGTAAATGCTTGAGCTGCTTCAGTTAGTTATAATGTGGGTTCTTAAAAGGAGAAAGGAAGGAAGCGAGGGGGAGAATCTAAAATCCTGAAATAGATTTGAAACTACCCAGCCTGTGTGAACCATACAGCATATTACATGTACAGTATACTAGTGCATACAGTGTGTAAATATATCAGTCAAAAGTTCTAGAACACCCTAATCTTTCCAGGTTTTTATTGAAAATTATGCAGTTTATCTCATTGCACTCTGAAATTAAAGCGTAGTACAAATAAGCAAGTGGACTTTAAAAGGAAATCATGGAATCAATTTATAGATCAAAATGTAATCTAAACTTTTGACTCTTCAAAGTTGCCACCTTTGGCAGATATTACAGCTGAATACACCCGTGTCATTCTTTCTATAATAAAACTCAAATATTCTTCAGAAAGTTCTTCCCATATCTGTTGCAGAAGTTCCCATAAATGTGTGGCATTGTAGGTACGTTTGCTTTCACACTTCTGTCCAGTTCATCCCAAACCAGCTTGATGGGGTTTAAGTCTGGAGGCTGTGCTGGCCACTCCATGTTTTCAAGCTTACCATCTTGTTCTTTTTTCCTAAGGTAGTTCTAGCATACCTTGGACTTATGTTTGGGGTCATTATCTTGCTGTAGGATGAACCCCTGACCAACTAGGTGCATACTAGAGGGTACTGCATGGCGCTGCTGAATGCTGTGGTAGCCAATTTTGGCCCAGGGTGCCTCTCACTCTGTACAAGTCACTGATCCCACACTTCCTCCTCCATGTTTGACAGTTGATGCCACACACTGTGGAACCATCCTTCAGCCTTCTCAACGGCACACAAAGATTCTGAGTGATGAACCGCAGATTTCAAATTTTGATTCATCAGCCCATAATACTTCTTCCAGTCTTCAGTAATTCAGTGTCAATGTTTTATGGCCTAGGCAGGCCTCTTTCTCTTATTCTGACGTCTAAGCAATGGCTTTCTTGCTACAACTCATACCGTCAAACCTGCAGCTCGAAGTCGTCTCACTTGAAACTGAGACTTTCTTACTACGACCACTATTATGCTTGAAGCTGTTGTCCTGTGAGCCACCTAGCTGCTGTAAACTCTCAGAAAACTTGTCCTCTGATTCAGTTGTGCCTTTGGGTCAGACCTCTTTCTGTCAGCGTTTGCCTTTTGATGGTGAAGGAAACTGTACACACTGACACCTTGACTTTCTTTGCAATTTTCTGTAAGAAAGACCAACATTTGTGTTATGGTGGTCTGTGTCTCTTCCATTGTTAATTGCCTTTTTCTTGTCATGTTTGTAGTAACACACTAAGTTCTGCAGTACAATACCCTCAAATCATGAGTGTTAGAGAATCGACACTCACCCACCAATTCACTGTTCCTCTTCATTAGCCACAGATACACATATGCATACTTATTCATGGTGTATATATACATTTATAGCAAGTATTTCATTTAAAATTAAGAAATGTAGTAATTTCAAACATGCAAAAAACAAACAAACCCCAAAACCCCACTGTACTGTTGGTGGATCAAATAACCATCCTGGCAGATCAATGTTTAATTTCATTGCACCTTTTGCAGTGCAATTGAACTTAAATACTGTAGGTAATAGTAATTTGAGATACGGAACATGGGTTTTAGTAGTATTTTCACTTCTCAGTTGTATTGATTGCAGGTCCTTGCATTGTTGCTATTAAACAAGCAAAGCGAGAACAGCATTTTATAAAAGGATCACAGATCAAACGATCAAAGTACCACATCATACCATTACTTTCACAATAGCATAGTCAAAGACATAATTATCATAATTATACTTCTGATAAAATAAGACATTAAATCTTAAAAGAACCAGGCACAATGCTTGAAAATTCAATTCAGTTCAATTTTGTTTATGCTCATATCCCCAAATCAAAGCAATAGTTATCTCAAGGCACTTTATATTGTAAAGTAAAAAGCCTGCACTGTAAGAGAGAAACCCCAACAGAAAAAGAAAAAAGGAGAGCATAGAGAGACAGGCCAAAACAGAAAGTGTGGGAGAGAGAAGACAAATTTTAATGACATGTAGTAATGGTGCATGAACACATGCAGTGGAAAGGGAATGGAGAAGACATGTTCAGTGCATCATGGGAAGTCTCCTAGGGCCTGGGCCCACCACAGCATAACTAAGACATATCTCAGGGAAAGTTTTAAGCTTCATTTTAAGAGGAGAGAGGGTTTCTGCAGCCTGAATACTAACTGGGAGTTGCCTGCAGTCTGAGAGCAAAGTGCCCTCTCAGGATAATATGGTACAATGAAGTCTCCAAGAGATGATGGGATTTGATCTGTGTGTGAGGGGGAAAATGCATTGTTGTTGCATTGTAACACTGTGCTATAATGATAGGTAACAGGTAGCTTGGTATGTGGCTTCATTACTTTAATGGACTCAGAGTCAGTTGCTCAGATATCTACTGCATGTGGCTGAGATGCACAGCAATCTGGTTTGGGTCTGAACCACCTGTTTCTCGAATTGATCACCTAGAATATTTTCATTGTTCAAAGAAAAACATTTATGAAAAATATAGTATTAATTAAAAAGTTTCTAGTAGCTATCTGTGAAGGAAAAGCATCAGTCTGCTCTTACTTTAATTTCTATAAGAGGATCAAATGGAAGAACCTTTAACAGGTGGCCAACATTTTTTCATCACCCATGATTTAAACTCACAATCAACACCTAACATCAGAAGTGGTGAATAGTTGCAATGTACTGTATTTCAAATGTGTTCTACTGCCTCATTTTTTCTCCTCTATTTCTATGCTTTATGGCTCCAACTTTTGAGGTGTGCCATGAATCCCCTTTAAGTGGGTTGGAAATAATCACGTTACACTGCTGAATGACTAAGCTGCATCAAAAGATTGTGCTGTGTCTCTAGTTCTATACAGGACATGCACACACACACAAACAATCGCACCCTTGGGCAGGCTGAACAGCTGCTAGATGTTGAAATGTTTAGCCAGCAGACCAACAAAATGAAAAGATTGAACAACAAGTGTAGAGAGTAGAGAGGTGTACCGGGGCAGAGAAGCTCTTTGAGGATGAATAGTGTTTACTATGTATGTACATGTCTGGACTTACTGATTTTAAAGAGTTCAGAGGGAATTCCTGCTCTTTCATAACAACACATTATAAAATAATATTGTTTCTATGGCCAGTTTTTATCAATACTACTTCCTTCCACTGTAAGGGCGTGGATTATAGAAAAAAACTGGATGAAAGTGGACTTAGTCATGGATGGTTCAGTGTACTGGAAAGCCCAACAGTCTTACTCATTTTAGAATATATTCACACACACACACACACACACACACACACACACACACACACACACACACACACACACACACACACACACACACACACACACACACACACACGCTTGCGCCGTAATCCTAACCTCCCTTTTTCTGTGTGCTCCCAAACTGTCTCCAAGGACAGCTGATAATTCCCTCATCAGCATCTGACCTTATTCATTTTTAAAGGACACCACTGATCCCTCACAGCTCTAATGCGTAGCAACAGAGCATACAGAGGAACAAAAGCATGGAAGAAGACATAATGTAATGAATTTTACAGACTGTGGATTTTGAAGAATTTTGACAAAAGATTTAATTGAAATATTGGAACCAGCTAGAAGAAAAGATCCTTATATGAAATTGCTTTAGGAATATTTAAGAAATGAAGTGATTGGGGGGACATCAATTCAGTGGCAAGAAAAAAGTTGTGAAGCTTTTACAGTTATCAGGATTTCTGAATTTCTGAATGTGTTTTTTCTCCCCACTGTCGCCAAGTGCTTGCTCATAGGGGGTCGTCTGTTGTTGGGGCTTTCTCTGTATTATTACAGGGGGTTGACCTTACAATATAAAGCATTTTGAGGTGAGTGTTGTTGTGGTTTTGCACTATAGATACAGCTGAACACTACAAGATTATTGCTGTTAAATTATAAATTCTTATGCTCCAGTGTTGCAAAAGCAGTTTCAGAAATAAGTCCCTCAACTCAACCATCTTAAAATGTTTGTAGGCACTTATTTTGAACCATTATCCAGTTAATTATCATTTCAGCAGTCATCCGGTACAAAAACTGCATCTATTGTGGCACATTTGAATGTGATGAAAAAAGAACCTGAGCTGAGTTTGTCCCAAAATAAGGGTTTTAAGATTTTTCCCAAGTTATACTCATACCACTGTTTCTGCTGTTGGCTTTAGTTTTGGATACCACGAGTGCCATGTCTCCTACAGAGAACAGCACTGGAATCATTTTTCCATCATTCTTTCCATCTCTGTTGCTGGTGTTGAGCTGTTGTGCTAAATGTGCGTGTTTTCTTTCTTGAAGTTGAAGAAGAGCTCCTCACAGAGAGGTCTGAGCCTGGTGCTGCACTCGCAGTCTGCAGGCACCGAGAGGAGCTCTGCTCACTCATTTCTACAAATTGTGTAATGTCAATAATGAGTGGCTCAGCCAGTAGTATGGGGTACTATGGTTTATATTAATGTTACTATTACTTATTGACAGAATTATTATAGTTTCGTACTTTCTAATTAGCTTTTCATTTTCACTTTATTTTGACTTTTTGTATTTTAATTAAGTTTAGTTTCACTTAGTTTCCAAATTTGATTTTCTCTTTCTTTGAAAATGTTTAGTTTAGTTTTTATTAGTTTCAGTTTTTGTTTTAGTCTTTTAAATTATTATGGTATGGAGGCACGATTTAGGAAAATCAGAACAGGTATTACAGTAAGAGCACAGCTGACTCACAGTCTGGTAAACATCCGGAGTCTCAATAAACACATCCATCAATGCCTCATCAGACAACTGTGATAACAACTTTACCAAACCAGCAGATACTAAAACTAAATAAGTTTATTCTATGTTTTTATTATATTTTAATTAGTTTTCCAAGTTCACAAGATCAGTTCTGTTAGTTTTATTTTTGGTCCTGGTATCGCAACCATTGGTTGTGCATCCATGCACTGGATTTATCTTTTTATTTATCTTTGTTTTATAAGCACCTATCTCTGTGTGGTAAACCCGAAGACAAACCACACAGGTTATTTCATGAAGTTCATGAAATAACTAATCTGTGACTATAAATAACTATAAATAATATGAGTTAACTTTTATTTTATAAAAAGGAATTTAAAGAAATTGGAGTAGTTTGGCTATCGCACAGAACAAACCTTCAAGTCAGAGTATGCATTCCAGTCAGTGACATGAGAAAGTGGTGTGAGAGTATGTGAGAGAGAAGCGAGACATGTAGTGATGAGAGATGAGATGAATGAACAAGCAGACAGACAAAGAAATGTTCAGTTTGTTAAAATACAGGTGAAAGAATCCTAGTAAGAAAATGCTCCTCCTCTCACTAACACTTGAAGCTCTGTCTCATCAAAATACCAGGAACAAAAACATGTGGCTTTCACCTAAAAACATCTGAGGGAAGCACAAGAGCAAGCCAAAGCTTTGGCACGACACTCATAACTTTGAGCCACTCACCCACTCCATTTACACACTCGTTCTCAAACTCTGCCCCTCTCATTCCAAATAAATGAACATTCCTGTTGGCAACCACAACTATCGAGTAAAATGAAAGGATCTTTTTCCTGTGCTAAATTCAGTGCAACTCCTCTTAAAATGTTGTGCTACAAAAGGGAAATTCCCACAAATACATATAGACCAGTTAGTCTGAGATGCAGCACTACAAAACTATCTCTGGTACTTTGCACACTGAAGTGGTGAGGATGAGAGATGAATTAGGTGGAGGAGGGAGGAGGAGGGTAAGGATCTAAACATGCAAAGACAATGAAGTGGGGTCATGTAAGGGTTGGATACAGCACACACAAGATACACAAGGATACACAAGGCAGTCAAAAAGAATCAAGCCAGATCAGCTAGAGCTTAACAAACAGCAGGTTGCTTGTAACTGTCCACTACATACATCACACTTAGTGTTTTTTATTTTACCAAATCACTACATTTTTTGTAAATATTAATATTTCATTGTAATTATTGCTGCGTGCTTATTATTTCTCTTTCTGTAGGGTTTCTTTGTGTGTCTGTGATGTTAGATCTAGTCAGTGTTTAATTTTGACATTGAGGTGAGATGTTTGTGCCCAACTGTTGTGTCTTATTTGCCAAATTTCACCAAGTGTTTAGCAACTGCAAGAAATGGTAAATATCAAATGAATGCAGGAAAAATTAATGTGTTTGTGTTGTGATGGGGAAAGAGACGAACAGTTTTCAGCAATTCTGTGTTAGAAGTAATGAATCTGTTTCTTCCTCTTCTCCTTTCAACTTGTCGCTGTCTCTTAATTCTTCTTCACTGTGTCTTTTGCCAGGCGTCACGCCCTGTGGGGGTGGGGTTCTGTGATGGTAACAATGGTCCCGGGCAGCCGCTATGTCTGCAGCGCTCACGCAAGAGAGGATGACTCCACGAATGACCGTGAAGAGCGAATCTTAGCAGTGCTGGGCATCATTGGGACCATTCTCAATCTTTTAGTGGTCATATTTGTCTACATCTACACCTCCGTCACCTAAGGCTTTCTGCTAGACTTGAGCATGGAGATGCTGGCACAATACTTTTACCAACACTGCCATCCCTCTCTTTAAGTATTTCTATACTAAGAGGGTTTGATTATTTGACGTAAACGCTGACTTATGAGGATCGTTGGCAGTTTGTTCAGCTGGATTGTAACTATTTTTATCTACACCTGCATCTACACTGTTTACTCCTTAAGACAGCTCTGCTCTGCTAGCTAAAGACTGCCTGCAGTCACAGAGGAGGAGCTTCATGTGGAATCGCCTGGACTTCCCTGTACTGTTCATATTAACTGTGTCATTTCTTCCCCACAGTGTGTCCAGTATGGCAACAGTGATATACCTGTATTCATATTGCTCCATAACTGTGGGCTAACATTTATGGGATGTCTCAGACAGCAGGAGTGGAGGTCATGATTGTCTTCGATTTAATGGTGTTCAAATCTGAAAGCCATGTTCCTTCCACACTTTTCTGCAAACTTGAACAAAAAAACACTGCCATTTATCTAAAAGGTTACAAAAACAAGACACTTTTGATTCAACCAGAACAAATTAGTTGATAAGAAAGGTATACGCTCCTAAAACTATTACATGGGACCAACATTGTCAAACTAATTATTATCATTATCAACAGTGGGATCCTTTAGCCTATCTGCTCCCAACACCCATAAATCTACTTGAACAGAACATCGATACTAACACAGAAATAATCCCAAGCATCCAGTGAAATACCACTTCTATTAATTAACAGATTTCTTGAAAAGGTTTTACATGGACCTGACGTGTCCATACCTGAGCACACCAGAAGAAAGATTCCTGGCTGTGCTAGGAGTCATTGGCATTGTCCTTAACCTCCTGCTTCTAGTCTTTGTCTATATATACACTTCTATCTGATACATCAGTTTTTCTGCCAGAATACACTTATCTATGATCACATTCCTCTAACTTACCACAATGATCACATCTTGCATTAAGGAGGTTATTTTACTGCACCTGCCTAAATTGGTAAACTGTGACGTGGTTTATATCGCATATGGAGATTGCGTCTCATTCTAGTTTGTAATGGAAATTACATTCGCAAAATGTGAAAGTATTTACCCTACAGTTGGTGTTTTATACAGTACTCTTTCACATGTGTGAATCATGAGATGTTTACTTAAGCTTATATTGCTGTATTGAAATACTCTTTATAACGCTTTGACCAATATAACTCATTGTAGTGTTTCTGTTCATTCCACATGATTACTGATATTAAAAACACCAAGTAATGGAACTGGATGACGTTTTAGCCTCTGCAGAAGCTTTGCACATCAGCAAAGATCCCTCTGTGCATAATTGGGATCACAAAGTAATTGTCTGTGTTGTGTTGCCATGTTTCTGTGGTTGGATATGGAAGCCAGGCACAGAGCAGCAACACAGAGTGCAAAGCATGAAAAAGAGACAATGTCACACAAATCAAGACTGTGTACTTTTGCAGTGCGACACAAAGGACTACAACAGTGATAAACAAACTGGTGAGAAACAGCATGGTTTGTCTGAAAAAAGAGGACATCAAATCTCTCTACAAAGCTTCACCATCTGTCTTGAAACTCAGAAAGGCACAAAAAACTCCCCGGGATTTGGTTACAACCTGTTCAATGGAGCTGCATGCCATTATGGATATAATTTTAGGTTTAAGAGCTGTGACTGTATTGGAGGAGCAAAGCAAAATGCAGCTGACAAGCAAGCAGGGAGGACTGGCTCGAATCTACACTTTATCCTCATCATTCTTTTCTCCACAAACAAGCTGACACCAGAGAAGACATAGTAACACGTGAGTCCCTGCTGTCATTTCACAGAGCACAGGAGCCATTTATTTCCCAAAATGAATGACCAGCGACTCTGACTGCTCTCTTAACTTTCGGAGATTTCTGTTGGCTTGTGTGGAAAACCTCTTGATATTTTATCATTTCTGCATATGATTACTTGTTACACTGTGTATGTAAGCTCTTAGGTTTAGTAGCAATTTGACATTGAGTGTTTTGTTTGGTTTGTTGTCAAGTAAATCCAAAAGTCACAATCACTATACAAGAAAATGTTTGGAATGAAACTCAGTGTAGATGGTTCTGTTGATCACAGTCTATTTTTATAAATTGTACAGGGTTCAGACAAGTATGCCCACAGCCTATACTAAATACTGGATTATAAGTGGCCACCATAGACTAGCTCCAAAAATGAGTTAATCCCCAGGGAGTCCCATGGTAAAATGACCAAATGTACAACAGAAATTACCATGTTTGAATTATGGGCTTTAAAAAACCCTTCTCTTTAAAAAAGTAATTGCATAGTGGTTATTTTTAAAATATATATAATTTACCTGTTTTAAATTGTATTAAGGCTTAAAGGCTTATTAGTGGCACAGCCACTTCGATTGTCAGGTGTGTGCAGACACTTGCTGCTGTATCCTGTAGCTGTATGCAAGGCTTCACCTCTGCTAGCCACTGAAAAGTACCTCTCAAAGTATATGTGGTGTTGGTGCCTTTTGGAATATTTTTAATGCAACTATCTGACAAATAACATGGCTTATTGAGAAGTTGATTACTAACATGCTGTCAAAGACATCCACTCTGCAATTTTAGTGAGCGATATTCTAGTATTTTGTTGTACTATGCACTAATTTGCAAGTATCTGTGTATGTGTTATGCACCCATACAGTCTATGGATGCACCTTGCTAACCAAGCTTGCTAGCCTTAGCTGTATTACTCCATCCTCTCATCCAAACATGGTCACTTATGACCGAAGAAATGGTGGTTACATCAATCTTTCACATGCGCTGAAGAAAATTCATTTAAAGATGCATAAGTAACTCACATGAGAACTCTCTGAACTTCTCACTTGCACATTCACGCTTACACAGATTATGATTAGTATGTCTTTTCTTGCAAACACCTCACTGCATTTTTCCCTGACTTCAAGTAGCACATCAAACTCTTTCTGCAACCTTATAACTGGAGGCTATAACCTATAACCTGTTTAATTATGTTACTGTTTCTTGCCCTGTTCATTGTGTAATCAATGGAATCAATGGACTACCTATAATAATAAAACCTACATTTTAATAAACTGATTTTTTTCTGTCATTGTTGTGGACATGGTGCGGGAATTTTACATGATTAATAAATGTAATATTTTTGTGTTTACAAATATCAACATTGTTGTTATCCACATGACACATATAAATACAGATTATTTATACACTAGCACAATTTATGATGCGTTAGCCTATTGATTTATTCAGTACATGTGGGGGGTTTTCTGTTATTCTACATTTTCCAGTTTTTCTTTAACTGGTTTATTTATTTCAATTAATCAACATATTTGCTTGCAACCAGGTTAAAACTGTCATTTCTTAAAATGAGGTGAAACAATAAAAATGCTGAAATCCATGTTAAAATGTAAAATAATAATGGTTAAAGTACAATATTTAGAAAAATTTTAGAATTCCTTTTAAAAGAAGTACAATGTATTGTGAAATTTTAAAATAGCATTTGCAGTATATATGGTTTATTTTACAAGTATCCTGCTTTATTGTGAAGAGCTTTGTAAGAGGAAATGAATGTGATTGTGATCGGTAGCAGGACTCAGAGAAGTTGCATTATAAAAACAACATCTATAAATGAGTTTGACATTGAAAAAACAACCACATTTGGAGTATAAATAGCCTGTACATGGAGGTCCAACGGATGACAGCACTAGATGTTCAGTAGATGTCCAAAAAAGGTCTGGCATTACAAAACAACCCCTTCAGTAGACCAAAATTGTACCTCCAAAACTGACATATAAAAGACGTCACAGTGCACAATGGGTGGACTGTGACAAGGAAACTATGCAGAACAATGTGTGAACATACTCCAAAATCCCCAAAGTCAAAGATATTTTTAATTAGCTTTAGAGGTCATCTGATGTCAGCAAACACAAAAAATATATTGTTAATTAATGACTGTTTTAGTAAATGCAAGTTTTAACAGTATAACTTTATAAAGTTCTTATAATTTTGGAATAAATTATTTGATAAAACCTGAAAAATTCACTTGTTTTACAGATCAGCTAGATGATATTGATAAGAATAACTTTTGGGTTGCCTTGCCTCCTGGCATTTATCATCTGGTAACACCTTGAAGCAGGGCATACGTTTATAATAGATACACAAAGCAGTCTACTATTTACTAATGCTATCTGGGTTAACCCAAGAGCCTTTATTAAACAATTATATTATCAATTACATTATATGCTACATTATTAAATGCATCATCAACAAAAGTAAAAAAAAAAAAAAAAGTCTACAGAAGATGATGCAGAAGATGCAGTACGTTGCGGTAAGCTGCAGTACCAGCATAGTTAGATATTTTATTTCAAGCCAACATGAAAATAATCACGGGAAAGTGTTTAAATAGACATTACTAACACATTTATATGTAAATACATATTAGCCACCTAGTTAAATTTTTTTCTGCCATAGAACGACCCTTTAGGGTTTGAAGGATATTTCAGGGTCCTTCTAAACAAAAATAGCACAAGACTCAAACAGATGAAATATATGTAATCTACCTTTAACCTAATATGTCATATAATACTCAAATGTTGCATATTGGGATTCAAAATCTACCTGTCAGTGTGCAGTAACTAATGAAGACAATATACTGAGAGGAAAAATCTATATTTGGAAAGAGGCCATGCCTTGGTCCAGTAACTGGGCTTTATCTTCAGTGTCTGAATGCAGTTCAGTTTCTCAGTTGAGACCAGTTTTAACATGACAGGCTGATTGCTAAGTGGACCAATGAGAGGGTAGAGGCTGGAGGGTGAATCCTGGCCATCTGCTGTCCCTACAGACAACCATACAATCTTCTCAATGTACAAACACACACGCACATATGCACACACTTTCTTTTTAACAATGCACCTCAAACTCATTATTACTTGTGATGTAGAATGGGAATACTCTTCGGTACCATAGGAAAAACAAGTGGGACTTCTGTCTAATGCTCCAGGCAGTAATTGTTGACTCAGTATTGAAAACCATGAGGTTCAGACAAGCAAATGAGTCCATATTCAAAAATGCTCATTCTGAGTCTGAGCTCGTCACTGACTTGCAAGCACTGATCTCATGTTTTTTTTATGCTGCATGAGCTGAATTGATTTTCAGAATACATTGTATCCAGGCTGGCTGAGACTAGACAAGAGAAAATAATCTGGAGGATCACTGAAATGATATTGTTATTTCTGAGCAGCAAAGCTGAAGAATGTTGGGTTAGCTTAGAATGTGACCAAAATAACTGACTGAAGACAAAAATAAAAAATACACACAGCTTTGCATGGGCAGGCTGAATTTCTTTGCCCATTTGTGGATAACAGATTGCAGTTGTACAGTGTTTTCTGTGTTAGCTGCGGCACAACTCCACCCAGAGGAAAAGGGTGAGAAAGCTCCTGGTGCATGGATAAATAATCATATTTTTCTGAGTGATTAACTGATGAATTCAAATAAGATATTGCTGATCGTTCAAACTGGTGATGTCTTGAACCATTATCCCATAATTCATTGTTGCTTTTTGTCAGGAAGTTAAACCATCAAATAAAAGAAAAAAAGTTGCATCATTTTGCAAATTTCTGATGAAACTGTTAAAAGAAAGATATGATACAATCTTTGAGAATTTAATGTAAACACATGAAAGCATGGATCCATCCTCCAGCGGCTGTTGGTGTGGTGGTGTACTGTTGTGGTGGTTATTTTCTTGGCAGACACTGGGCTCCTCAATACCAACAAAGGATCATTTAAACACAACAGCCTACCTTGAGTATCACTGTTGACTATGTCTATTCCTTTTGACCACAGTGTAGCCATCTTCTAATGGCTGCTCCAGCAAGACAGTGTCACATAAGCTCAAACTGTCTTCTTAAACGGTTGTACAACAACTTCACAATGCTAAAATGTCAATATGTAACAAAATCTCTGATGAATGTTTCCAGCTCTTTGTCGACTAATGCTATGAAGAATTAAAGCAGTTCTGAAGAAAATCCCCCAGAAAAAATAAAAAAGAGGGTGAGGTCCACTGCAATAACAGCAAGGTGTAATGATGAGTGTATAAATCTCATGTAACACACTATGATAAACAGTTTATAGCTTTGAAATTATATTGTGTTGGACCAATGAACTCTGACATTTTATTTGATTGCATTGCACTTTTTTCCCATGACATACGCATTCAGCATTTTGCAGAAGAAGAGTCTATCTGTAGGATTCACTAGACCATGGAAATTGGAAAAAAAACTGGAAGCAACTGCAGACATTTTTCAAAAGCTGGAATGAAGAACAGAAGTGAGAAATGCATTATATTTACATATTTAATACCTTCTATGCTTTTAAATTATTTAGCTTTTTTAATAATTTTACATTATTTCTGTTCATTCCTAAATACTCAGAGATGTTTTCTGGATAACTCGATTAAATCTATCTTTGTAATAGGAAATATGAGAAGAAAGGCAGGGGCCACTGCAACTCCTCCATATTCTTTTTTCCAATTTTGTAAGGCTCCTTTAAATGACTTGGAATAACTAAATGAAAAATCTAGTCTGGCTGTGAATTAAAATTTTCACTTTTTATCAGCCAGATTCAGCTTGATGGTTTGGTACTGTGTTAACTTTAGCTCCTCTGGGTTTCTTTCTCTCTGGTTTATTCTTCTGGTTTGTCAGTAGGATGCATACTAATTGCGTGTTATCTTAAATGCACTAGCAGTCAGAAAATAAGGTTATCACCCACATAGTAGAGCTTCTTTGAGTAGCTGCTTTGGCAGACCTGTGCTGTTGTGTGCAGCCATGTTCAGCCAGCCATATAAACTAACAGTGTGTCCTCGGGCACCCCATGAGACAGCCACTGACCTAACTAATATGGGTCCTGCCCTCTACACACACACACACATACACACACACACTTATTAATACATGCCCTAACAGTCTCATACACACCAGTCTGTGGTCTCCAGCATTGCTGTGACCACAGCTCCAATGTATAATCCAGTGTGATCTAATAATAAAGTGTCTGATTTCTCTGTTACCATTCTGTCTTACCCTTTGCACCCTCTGTACCACAAACATTTATGCTCTCTCCTCAGTGCCTTGGTCCATTGTTTGATGTGTTCCTATTTTAGTCTTTAGTTAGTTTGCCAGTTCAAGCATGAACCCCATCTCTGGCTGCGAGCCTCAAGCCATTGTCAGTGAAACAAGAAAAGATGTTTTATGTAAACAGTAATATAATGTCCTACTTGCCTGTTGAGTGTAACAATTCCTTCACAAATTCGCCCAGCCTGGAAGGAATATACCCACTGAGTCATGTACTTTTAGGTTCATGTTTATCATCTCTAAGCCACTTTGAATGCACTTAGGTTGCTGTTTAATGTGCAAGTTACAGTGTGTCTGACAAGATCTAAGTTATTTACATCATATTCCACTTTCAAACTGCAGAACATTTCCCACTTGGAGCAAGAAGAGAAATAAACAGATTATTGTAAGCTATCTAATTGCTATTAATGAACTAATTTGTTAAAACTAACAGAAAATGCAGTTCTTAACAGGGGTCACGCAGCAGCTCATTCATGTTTAATGCTAATATACCAATATTTATTTGGGTGTAATTAAAGCATAGATTAGCTTATTAGCTTACATTCTGTATGTAAAAATCAGAAAATGTAACCTTAATATTACTAACTTATGATCATGATGTTAATATCTCAATACTACTACTTTGTCTACTTCTATTTAAATAATAATAATAATAATAATAATAATAATAATAATAATAATAATAATAATAATAATATTTCTTAGAACACACTTACTGATGACCTTTTAGGCACTTCATGATCAGGCCCAATGGTTTTTATCTTCACAGGCCCTTTTCTGGCCCAGGGCTTCTTTGCTGTCCTTTTTCCCAAATAAAATCAAGAGTTGATGATACTTTTACTGCTACGAGGCTCTAAACCAATAGACCTCAGGGGAACACAGAGTTCCTTTCCTTTTTCTTGTTCTTAAAACACACAAACCACAGTATGGAGTACAGATCAGCTTTTACCTAGGTCAAGAATTCCCTCATATTAAGTGTGTGTGCTGAATTTTAAGCAACAGATCAATTAAAGAGAGTAAATAGCCTATCTGGCACTAACAAACTGATGATTAATCCTCAGTTAAAGCCTTGTTTCACAATACAGGGAGAGTGCATTTTTTAAACTCTTATATCTGTTATCACACAATGTCCTGTTTAACCGAAGACATACAAACATAACAGTCATAATGATTTAATATATTTCACTGAAAGTAAAATTCACAGGAACATTTTGGAACTGTTGGAATTTATTACTTGACCGTGTATGACCATTACAACCATTAAACCCTTTCCTCAGTGCTACCTAATGAGAGAAATCCCCGACCTACTCTCCATAATTCAACTTGAATGAATACTTTAAACAGAAAACATAAACAATTTCCTTAGTGGAAATTAGTCAGTGTATTTAAAGGTGTGGTAGGAAACCTTTAGTGTGTGGAACTGTGTTTCCCAAACACACTTAAATGGCAGCTAATCTAGCTAACGTGATGAGCCCTTAACATTTAGAGTGTCTGGTCATATTTCAGGCGCTTGTGGTTGCAGGTGAGGATATTGAGTCTGTGTCAGAGTGCCCTCTGACCTCTGAAAGATCAGCCTTGGACTCTGTCACCACTGTCCCATAAAAATACACATTGTGTACACTTTCAAAGTTAAAAAATGTTTTAAAACAACAACAGTTTTCCTTGATTTGACCTTACAGAACCCTGTGCAACAGTATAGGATTTTAATGTATTCTTGTTTTGGTTTTAATGTTTAACATTTAAATGTTTAAAGCCGTTTCATGTTTAAATTTCCAATCTGTAAAATTGCAATGTTGTCATTTTGAAAAGAGTGTTCAATTGAGAACGCTATTTCGTATTCTAACTTACATAATGACACTGTTAGCTGATAAGAATGCGGTATCAGAAGGGTTAGGGAAAGAAAACTTAAAAGGTTCAAATTTCTAATGCTATTTAGCACATTTTGTTTAATAATGCAGTGAGCTGTCGCAGGAATTATAGGGCGATGTGATGCTCATTGGTAATGCTGTTTTTCTCTCATTACTTTGCAGTTGCAGTTTTGTGGTGTTTTTTAGTGTTTGCCCCCGATTCCAAATTACTTATCACTCATGAGTCTTCAAAGCCTGAAGCTCAGTCAGCACAGCTGTGACTGATGAATACACACACTCAAACAAACCAACACACACGCTGAGGAGAGACAGATAATAGATATTTAGAGGTGGAAGAAATGCGTCTTTCGCTGTAAAGCTTGTTCCTCACCTAAAGATTGCAGATTTCACATCTCTTGGGTCTCATTATTCTTGTGTTATTTGCTTCCCACGAGAGTCCCTGATCAATTAATGGGATCGCTTTTCTCACTCCCTGTAAGGTCTGCTAAGTCTGTTTTAGCAAAGGAAAAGGTAAACAGTAATTATACTAAAGGCTCTCAACATTTTTAGTCAAGTATTGTAAATATGTTAAAGATTGATACAATAAAATAAAATAGAATAAAAGTGCATATTGTCTACACAAAATAGCATGTTTATTAGGCATATTCAGTTCACTTGTTGCCATACATTTATGGTTGGACTGCATTACTGTTATCCAGATCCAGATGATTAATTATTAATGCAAGTGTTCTGATGTCAGCACTCATTTGATTTCTATATACTTGCACATTTAAAGCATATGAATTTATTTAGAACTGATTTAAGACAGAGCAGAATCAGTGACCAAACGTGCGACTGGTTACATACTGTCTCTTGTGGTTTACCATGCGTTTGGTTTAAGTAACAAGGCCTGAAGGAGTTAGACCACGACCCTAATTGACACCTCACCTCGGCTTGAAATACACCCTCAGTGGATTTTTAATTCAGAGGTTCATCAGCGGCAAAAACTGCTCGTGATGGGAATCTGAATTAGGCTGTGTATATCTGCTCTTTTCACCTTGATAGTTTAAGGTGCAAAATGAAGACCGGTGTACTAAGGAAGCAACAGCAGCTGGTAGATTTAAATATCCCCAAAATATTGCATTTCTAAAGTGTTCTTAAACATTATCCATTCACGAATCCTCAGATAAAAAAAAAGCAGACTTTATCTATCACACTCATGCATGAATGCAAGTGAAATCTGTGATGTCACCATGAAATATTTGAGGCCCTTCACTCCCATGGTAGCATTACCCAGTGGACACACACATCCACACACATCCACACACTCATACAGCAGCAAGCCAACTTTACATGACCTGACACAGAAATAGTGGCAGGGCAGCTGAGCAGCTTCTTGGCCTTGTGTAGCAGTCTGTGATGCACGACGCACAAAACAAAACCAAAAAAAACCAGCATCCCTTTATTCGCTCACATTACAAGACCTGTGGGTCCTCGGAGCCCCGGGAGAGGAGGATACAAGTGGCTTTAAATCTGAGAGCAACCAGTCGCGCACGCAGTCCTGCCAGTCATCATCTCTGTGAACATTTGGATCTATTTGCTTTGGGAGTGGATTGTAATTGACGTCGAAGTAGTTTTTATTGCTCTCTGAGGGATTCTGAAGGGTGAAAAATGGAGCCCGGTTTGGAGCCAAGGGATGACAGAGGAAAGAGAACGCCAGAAAGAAACAGTAGAGAGGTAAAGTGCACAAAATTATGAGTATTTTATTTTCCCCAAAGGAAAGGGGACATATGTTTAAGAACTTTAAGAACAAAATATATTAAATAAATTAAATTTTTAACTTCTCAAGACTTTTTATTTTTTAAGATATCACTTTTAAAAGACAGAGAAAGACACTAAAGTGTGTGCTAGTAGGCACCTGAGTACAAATGACAGAATGTAATTGAATAGCTCATATGGGTAAAATAACTTATGCCTATATATTACATGAGACTTATTTATTATATTCAATACAACTGGGACATAAAATGTGTACAGATACAAACCTACATATGTGAACAAATCATAGATACAAAAAGAATATAATACTTCTTACTGCATGTTTTATAAAACAAACAAAAAAACTTAGATAGAACTTCATCAAATGTAAAACTTTTCGGGACATGAAATGTGTCCAGATGTGGAGCTAATTACAATGAACAGAATAGAACCGAATAGAAATGTTTTATTTGATCAGAGGTCTGGTTTGTGGCTGTTGTAATGCATGTGACAATGACGCCATCTGGTGGCTGATATATGTAACATCCAATAGAAATCTTGACTTTTCATTGTGGGAAAAGAAGGTAAAATAAACACAGCTCAGCTCTATCAGCTGTGCCGGTATTGTGCCATAAAATTGACCATCTTTCAAAATTACTGCAGGAATATAAAGTGTTACATTTTGTGTATATTTAAATCTAAGTCCAGACTTCTGAGGCAGAAGAGCTCCCCCCTCAGACTGATTCAACCTCACTGCCATAATGAATGCTTGAGGAAATCATTCCTGCTGTTCTCTATAAAGCTGTATAATAACTCTTCACTCTGATTGGTGAACAGCTGTCAAGCATTGGATCCCAAACATAATTTTGTATTATACCTTCATGGAGCTGTTTTTCATAGATTTATAGTGTACAAATTATTTATTATTCAATTTGCACTTCTCTCTTACACAGTGCTAGTTTTTTACTGTTTTTAAGTAACTTTAATTTCTCATTCTTTGTTTTTTATATCTGTTGTAAATATATAAATTCCTGCGCTGTCTCATAGTATAAGACCCTTACTGGTAGATTCTATTCTACAGATAGATGGCCTACAATCTGTCAAAAATAGGTCAAACATATCTCTCATTAATGTTGATTGAGCCAGAGAGAACATTCGAAACACAAAGTAGAAGCTGCAATCAGTTTTTGGCAAAGTGACTTTTATATCTTTTATTTATCTGGGTAAAAAGTCTCTTTAAGATTAAAAGTGTGTTTTTCAAGAGCGATCTGGCCAAGAGGGCGGCTTAAGTTGTAACAAATATAACAAATATATCACAATTTCATAAGCATTTAAAAAAGGGGCTGTACTGATGATAATGTGGGTACAATAATGCAGAGTGATAAAAAATATACTTCCAAAACAGATCATGTGTTTATTTTATATATAACCCCTTCATAAATCCTCTTCAATAGTCAACTGACTAATAGCAGTAAATATATTAAACATAAAAACCTGTGATTTCCCTACTCTCTTTCCATTCTGCACAGCGGCGACTCACTTTACCGTACATCTCTGTCTCTCAGGTGTCGGATGATGGTGTATGTGCAAATCATCAGTCAGCAAGATGCAAGGTTGACCCTGATCACCTGCTCGGCCTTGTGGGCATCGTGGGCACAGTGCTCAACCTGCTGGTAGTGGTGTTAGTGTACATCTACACCCCTGTCTGATGCAACTACAAACACGCGGAACAGAAGGATTTACAGCCTGTTGCAAGAGTCCTGTCTTTTGATAATGTTTGTGTTACATTATTGATATTTAGGAGAACAATTTACTGGTAATCACTTATATAAAGCCGTTGAGAGCAGCTGTAATTACAGAAGTTCAATTCCACAAAGTGGCAGATGTTCGGCGTTCGATCTTTCTTTGCAAATTGTGTCTGCAATGTCACCACTTTATTTCCAGATTCATTAAGAATTGTAGAGAATAATTACACTGCAATTATTAGAAAATCAACAGGATCAAAGGACATTGCTTTTATACTGTATGGATGTTTCCTGCTTGCTTGATGTGGTTTTGTAAACTGATTTTTGCAAATAAATTTGTCTTTGCACACCAACAGAGCAGTATTCTGGTGTATATTTGCATTTATTTTTTGAAGCAAATATTCATTTTTTATATACACAGGAAGAAATAACCCAAATTTTTATTTATAACTGCAAGCCTACTTCTTTGACCCATCACAGAGGACTGGCAAACAGCAGGGAAAGAACAAGGATGTGCCTCATAAAAAAATCATCAAATAGTGACATAAAAACAGTGTTGGAGGGAACAAATGGATCATCTCAAGTTCTATGTAAAATATAAATCCAAGTGTAACTCTGCAAATCAAGAAATGACAGAACTATCGTAACTCCATTAACGAGGACGGCTAGCATTAGAACACGGGTAGTGTGTGATTGTTAAATCCATGTATGTACACATACTGCATTTTTAAATAAAGAAGCCAACGTGTTATTTTGTCCAGCTCACTCTGGTATTCTGAGAAAATATACCCATAACAATGATCAAACATCACAATATGTTTGTTTTGAAAAAACAATTTAAGGTGCTGGAGCAGTATAATTATTTAAATGATTAATGTTTATATCAGGCAATATCTGATAGCTGGTGATGATGTCAATCTTTTCAGAAACAGCTTTCAGGTCGTCCAGGATTAATCTGATGCTGTGGGACGCGTTGATGATGGCGCTCTGCGATGCATTCAGCTGTGATGTTGCACTGCGCACCTTTCACATAAAAAAAGAAAAAGCCAGATAACTTAATATTCTGAATTTGCAGCATCTATTTAATCAGCTAGTTAGCTACTAGTCAGACAAAATATTTACATCTGTTCTACTTTTTATCATTTGAAGTATCGCTGTAGTATCCACGGGAGACCGTCGTCTCTCCCTTTCTCTTCACCCTAGTTCACAGACATCTACCACCTTCAGAAGTTTTCTGATAACTCTACAGTAGTAGGATGTATGGGTAATAGACGGCAATGAGGAAGAGTACAGAACTGAACAACCTTGTGACGTCGTGTGAGCAAAACCATCTGCAACTTACCTTTGCAAACAACCCTATTTACATTCATAGGGTCTGTGTGGAAACAGCAGAGGATGACAAACACCACGGCGCTCACATTGTCAATAAATCGGACAGAAGCCATCTGTAAGGAAGGCTTCTCCCATCTCTATTTTCTCAGACGATTGAGGCCCTTTAACACTGGACAAAGCACTGGACACTGGACTGGACAAAGCTCAGGGGCGACCGTGGTTCAGGGGTTGGGAAGCTCATCTTGTAACTGGAAGGTTGCCGGTTTGATCCCCAGCTCTGTCTGTCTTGGTCGTTGTGTCCTTGGGCAAGACACTTCACCTACTGCCTACTGGTGAGGGGCCGTTGGCGCGACATGGCAGCCTCGCTTCTGTCAGTCTGCCCCAGGGCAGCTGTGGCTACAACTGTAGCTTGCCTCCACCAGTGTGTGAATGTGAGAGTGAATGAATACTGGAATTGTAAAGTGCTTTGAGGGTCTCGAAAAGAGCTATATAAATGCAATCCATTATTATATTTTACAAGTATGTGGTGGCCAGTGACATCCTCTATTCTGTGGTGTGATGCAGAATCGGTTTGAGTGTAGCGGATAATGACGGACTCAATAAATGGATCCGCCAAGACAGTAATGTTCTGAGTGTGGAGACTCTCCGATACAGGTTTTAGAAAACAGGAGGCTGGCCAAGTTAAAGTCAATAAAGGACAGTCTTTTAGCACCCTCTACATATCGCGCTTGAAGAGTCACAGGAGCATGTTCAGTAAAATACACTTTAAGTATATTCTATTTTCTGTCTTTCACATTTATATTTTCCCCCTGGGATTATTAAGGTATTCTGATTTAATCACTGCAGCTGTAATATAATATAGACTGCATGCTGTATAGCTATGCAATTTGTGTATCTAAATATCAACCTACCTCCCTGCTGGCACTGCCATAGACTTGTCGTAGTGTCTGTCCCACATCAGAATACAGTCGGCTGTTAGACTCCTGCAGCTTTTGTTGTAACAGGGTCTCACCTGAAAACAGAATTATGTGCTGAAGTTACTCAGAGCAAAACTAGATTGTTCTTTAAGTTCACATTTAAATTTGTGACGAGACACTGTAAAGGCACACTCCCAAATCCTCTCAAAACTGTCAAACATATCTCAGTGTTGTTAAAACAAAGCTGATACATATGAGACAACCTTCTTGCGGATGAAGATTGTGAACTAGCAAGAAAAGACTAGTATGTATAGTCTTGGATTGGGTTGGCCGTACTTTCACACAATAAGCACTGGAGTTTTTATTCGTCTTTACCGTGTGGCCTGTGTGAGGGGCTCGGTCTGTCTTCCACTATGGAGTGCATGTCAGGGTGGTCTCTAACTACAATAAGAGGAGGGAGGTCTCTCTTTAATATCTGAGCGCTGTCATGGCTCGCAGGAGCCTGCTCCGGCTCGCCCTCGCTGTCCGTTTCAGACGCCTCCCCTGGAACCTGAAAGCATCCATAAAAAAGATACAAAAAATTAAATAAAATGTAGATTCATGGCTGAATCTAAATTTTAAGTCACTGGCTGAAGTGCATAAATCACTCTCAAAACCACGCATACAGGATAACGCATGCAGGACAACCTTGGCTCCGACCGAGGGAGTCAGAGAGGTGATGTAGACTTCATCATCAGAGTCTGTTTCAGACGCTTCGCCCTGGACCACTATCGGGTACCTGCCGGCCATGACTGCGAAAACATAAACAACATCTTACTTCAGGTGTATTCAGCTAGAAATAGCAATGCCATTAAATGTGTATTATATAATGTAGACTTCATTGGAAGGAAAATAAAAGTCACAAACCTTCCCCGAAATACCAAAACACAAATCACATGAGCAACAAGGAAGTAGCAACGGACGTTTCATGCCTATTGGACATTCAAGACATGACGTTTCATCCCACAATAGGATGATAGCGCTCACGAGTCTGTTTGTACATTACACCGGCGTACGTCGAAAGTTAGCGCCGGCTGGTAATGGCTTTCGGAGAAGCTGGACGTTTGTTATTGCATATTACACGAAAACAACTGTTTTATTTTCTTAATAACAATTTTATCACACAATTCTGGTTGTTGTGGCACATGCAATGCATGTGTTTTCTCCATGTTACCAGTTTTAGGTTAGAAACTCCTGCTAACTCCGCGTGTGTACAACTTAAGGAATGAGCTGACCGATATATCGAGCGTCAACCAGGAAGCAGACTTCGTGTGCTACAGTCACTTTACAGGTACTGTCAATTTACAATTTCAGCTGGTTTAATTTAGATTAAAGAAATATATGACATACGTTAATATGATACCTCCCTCTCCAGAACTTTCCATTTACGGGGGTAATAAAAAAATAGTTATTTTTAGCGTGCGGGACATTGTTAGCGAACCGTACTAGCTCTTTGGCGCTAACCATCTTAGCTTCCGTTAAGCTGCTGCTCGGTATTTTCATATTTACTGCTGGTTTTGTCTGTTGGAGCACATCTAAGCCACCGGACTGTCACTATTGTGTGTTCACCAGGGATGGCAGACGAGACTCTGTTTGAATTTCTCCACATGGAGATCGTGTCACATGTTTACAAGGAGCAGCAATCCAGCAAAGGAACCATGGACAACAAGGTGTGTTAAGGAGTTACCAATAATGTCCCGGTTTTAGAACACAGCTCCCCCTTATATTATAATATAAGGGGGGAGCTATATTATAATATTGTGACATCATGTTCACAGTTTTACGTGATATACTGTTCAAATTAATCGCTTGCATTTCATCTTTTTAGGACAGAGCAGTCTGTGTTTCTGTCCTGGAAGGTATGGGCTTCAGAGTGGGACAAGGACTTATTGAGAGGTAAGTCACACATACACATGTACTGTAGTGCAGTAAATGCTGAGTTAAGTGGAGTCTTCCTTTATAGTGAGTGTCTCATCACATGTTTGCTCTTTCTAGGTTGACCAGGGACTCTCCCAGCTTTAAGGATGAATTGGATATAATGAAATTTATCTGTAAAGACTTCTGGACTAAGGTGTTTAGGAGACAGGTGGACAACCTCAGAACAAATCATCAGGTAAAATTTTACACTATGCAGTATGTTACTACCAAATTAGTAAGTAGGTTTTGTGTAGTGTTTGTTCAGCTTCAGTTATATATCCTGTAACAGACGTTTTTGGCCTTCACAACAGGAAATTTGATCTCTTGTGAAACAGAGACTTTGCAATGAATCACTGTTTGTAGTGGATGATTACTGTGATGAAGAACATAAACTTCACTAAAAGGTTTAGTGTCACAGTTGACTTAAACGTGTCCTGTTGATTTTTCTTGTAAATAAACAAAAGTGCTTGAGCGTTAACAAAGGCCTTAAATGGATTTCTTTCTCTGAAAAATTCTGTATCTTTTACTTTCATGCCTATTCGCTATTGTTGCAACTTTAAAACCTTAAACATTGAACATTTTGTTGCAGTGCAGTATTCTGTTGGGTCCTTGTATTCATATGGATGTTAAATTGAACTCTTAAATCTTAGGAACATTTCCCAGCAATCAGGAAATACGGTCACATGTATTGCTGCTTAAAATGTGTTATCTTTTAATATAATGTCTTGTTTATTTTCCACACCAGGGGACCTATGTTCTGCAGGATAACAAGTTTAATTTGCTGACCCAGCTGTCCAATGGAAAGCAGTACCTTGATCAGGCTCCTAAGGTTAGAATAGAGTCACAGAAACACTCATGTTCCCACATTTCTAAAGACTGCATATAGAACAAGTATAACTAGGTGCTTAAGGGTTTGTATTTTGGCATACAGCCAACGAAACCTGAATATCATAATGCAATAGAGACTAATTTGTGCGTGTGTGCGTGTGCGTGTGTGTGTGTGTGTGTGTGTGTGTGTGTGTGTGTGTGTGTGTGTGTGTGTGTGTTTCAGTACCTTGCTTTTTCATGTGGTGTGGTGAGAGGAGCCCTATCTAACCTGGGTTTGGAGAGTGTGGTAACAGCTGAGGTCTCCGTCATGCCATCCTGTAAGTGCTTTGTGAAAACATAATTATTTTACTGTAAGGAAAAGTTAGACTAACATGCTCATTGCCTTTCAGTCAAACCATTGTTACTGTAGTTGTGAGGTTCTGTTAGGTCTGGTTTAATTAGATTTATAATGTACACATAACTAGCCGTCCTAGTCTTGAGCTACCCCTCATTTCTTCATATTTTGCTTGGAAAATGGGAAATAGCTGCAGCAAACATACATGGAAATAAAATATATAAAGCGAAAACACAGTTTGTGCAATAGCAAAGTCAAAGTTTGGTATGACCAACTCTTTTAGGCAAGCTTGCTTGTAATTCCTTTATGTAAGTAGTCTCCAGGAATAGTTCTCCAGGCTTCTTGAAAGACATTCAAAACTCAAGGGGGGAGATACTACCAGCTGGTGACGTGTGAATTAAAAAAATTATTATTTTTTTTAAATGTCAATGTGTTATTTTGAACATTTTTTTTTTTTAGATTAAGCCAAAGAAACTGGATTAATTTGAGTTTTTACGACAAGCTGCTAGTAACAGAGTGTCGAATGATACAATTTCAAGTCTTTCCTAAGCTGACTGTTATGTGTAGACACAACACAGATTCATCTGTTGAGTTAGGTGCTATTTTTATGCTTGAATGAGTCACAGGTCACTTTTAAGTAGCTTAACAAACAAAAAACATTCCTTTGTAAGACCTTGAGAAAGCCCGGGGCAACTATTGTGAAAGACAACTTCAAACGATTACAGGAAAGTCTGTCTAATTGGAAGGAAAATATGAGGAAATGAGGGGTGGCTCAAGACTTTTGCATAGTCCTGTACCTTAAAGGACAGTACAGATGGATAATATTTTATGCATTTTTATCTTGTCAGGTAAGTTTCAGGTGGTCATCCAGAAGCTGCCCTAATCTTCTGCCCACATGGTGCCAAAAGAGAAAATAATGGTTCCTGTTTTCCCACTGATGAGTGAAGCCATAAAGCGAATCAAACATCCACAAAAGGGTCCAGCAGGACTGCTGACGTTCTGCTGACCACCAGGTACAACTGACTGGTCAAAAGAGGTAGCCAGGGCTCAAATATAAATCATTCTGGATACTGATTCTGGTTTTGAAGGTTTTTGCTTATTTTACATTCTCAACTCAAGTTAATTTTTTTTAATCTGCTAGTTTTATATAGAAGCACTGGCTGTCAACTGAATACTATGAAGTTAAAGTGAATGTGTAGTTATTAACAGGATATGTATTCTTTGTAATGTTTTGTAGTGCTTAGTCTGAAAATTGGAAAAAGTTTAAATAAAAATACTACAGCAGAACAATCAGCATAAGTGAAGAGAAGACATCTTTGTGGATGGCATTTAATGCAATCTTTTTCAGCATCCATTCCATTGGTGGCTAATGAACCTTTGTAAATCATTACACCTGACTCATTTCATTCATTATTCAGTGCTTACTGTTCTTCACAGAAAAAGCTGTATCCAATTCCTGGTGCTTCGCTCTGGTTTTTAGCAAATTGACTTCAGGAGAGAAGTCTTTCATGTAGTAGTGGGGATCACTTAGACTTTTTCTAAGGCAAAATGCAAATCTAGAATAATACACTGGTAGAAATATTTGAGTTTCTTCAAGTTATGTGAATTTAATAAGTTTCTAGAACAATAATTTGTACAATTTTTCCAAGTGGAATGATACAAGCTTATTTGTTGTTCTATGTAGTGGTCTCACATTTAAGAGTTGAGTAGACTTGAATGTATTTCTATGTTATTTTTCATCATGTTGGATGTTTTCTCTTGTTAGAGCATTGATATTTAAATGTGACATTTTTCCTGGCATTTAGTAAGTAAGCTGTAAAACATGTTAGGGTTTACAGTGAAAGTTAATCATACAGTTGTCAGGCTGTAAATGGATATTTGTTATTTATTCTTTTTCTTTTTTTTTCTTCAACTAAACCGCTTTGTTGAATGGATTTAAAATGCTGTGATAAGAAAACAACAAAACAAGGTTTGTTAAACATGAAATGTAAGACCATAAAATTATGACAAAGATACAGACACTCCTCTGGGAAAGGCTGTTGCTGTTACTGCCACTAGGGGGACACATACAGCTGTTATTACAATATGTCTGATACTTTACGAGTTTAGATTTACCATGTTGTCGAGGTATGTCCAGAATCTTGTTGTCTGTTCTGTCTTTTTTTGAAGTAATTTGTTCAGATTTGGCTATGCAGACACCCCCCCCCCCCCCCCCCCCCCCCCCAAGTGTTGAGGTCATCACAGTTACTTTCATCAGTTCTTTAAATAACATTGGTGTAATTATTCCATGATACCTGACCCATACATACACTTAGTACTTTTTTTGTTTGTTTTTTTTATTTATGATGGAAATGTTCAAAAATTTTTTTTTCAATTTTAAAAAAAGAACTCAAAGTCGACGATTACAGCTTATATCAAGCTTTTTAATGTGAAAGGTAAAAGAAAAAGATAGGAAGCAGTTTTACTCTGCTTTACTTCTTAAGCATCAAGATTAGTCTATACTTTTAATAACAAAAAGATCAACCTTAACTTGAAGTCTTGTTTGCGTATACTCACCCATGGTTGGTCAAAACACAATTTGGTACAGTTTTTGAAATGGCGCAACACTGACATTATTGCTCGTGTTGTGGTTTTCATCTAGTTCTGTCTCTAATCTAAGGAAAATACCTCCTGTTATGTTCCAGTATTTCACTGCCTTTGGTGGGAAAGTTTTACTCAATAAAGGTCTTTACATACAACTTTGTTTCCCTTCAGTGTGTCTGGCTCAAGCTTGGGCTTTTAGAAGTTGTAGTGTTGATTCTAATTTCCACAACTGTTCATACTGCTGTGACAGCAGTTATTACCCATGGATATATATATTTGTGTATTTAACAATTTACTGAACATAAAGAAATTAGCTTCAGTTACTGAATGTTTAACACAATAGCTCATACTGTGACTGACAACTTCAAGACTGGAATTATGAATATGAGAAAGCAGTAAGTAGTGTATGGCAGAAACGTGACTAACCCACTGACCCTTATGCTTGTGTGTATACACCCACTGGTCACTTCTTTGGGCAAACTGTTGAACTGCTCATGAATGCATAGAATGCATGGAAGCAATTTCATGCAGTCAGACATGCAGAAATAGTCCAGATGACCTGGTGTAGTTCAAACTGAGCATTCGCATGGAGAGAAAAGGTGATTTAAATGACTTTGAATGTTGCGTGGTTCTTGTATATGCATGTACAGTTAAGCCCATAATTATTCATACCCCTGCCGAATTTTGACTTAAAGTTACTTTTGTTCAACCAGCAAGTTCTTTTTTGAGCAGAAATGACACAGGTGTCTCCCCAAAGATAATAAGACGATGTACAAGAGGCATCATTGTGGAAAAAAATATTTCTCAGGTTTTATTTATATTTTAGCAAAAAGTATCATGTCCAGAATTATTCATACCCTTCTCAATAATCAATAGAAAAAAGCCTTTATTGGCTATTACAGCAATCAAACGCTTCCTATAATTGCAGACCAGCTTTTTGCATGTCTCCACAGGCATTTTTGCCCATTCATCTTTAGCAATGAGCTCCAAATCTTTCAGGTTGGAGGGTCTTCTTGCCATCACCCTGATCTTTAGCTCCCTCCACAGATTCTCAATTGGATTCAAGTCAGGACTCTGGCTAGGCCACTGCAAAACATTAATGTTGTTGTCTGCTAACCATTTCTTCACCACGTTTGCTGTATGTTTTGGGTCATTGTCGTGCTGAAATGTCCACTGGTTCCCAAGGCCAAGTTTTTCTGCAGACTGCCTGATGTTGTTGTTGAGAATTTTCATGTATTGCTCTTTTTTCATGGTGCCGTTTACTGTGATTAGGTTCCCTGGTCCATTGGCTAAAAAACACCCCCAAAGCATTAGGTTCCCACCACCATGTTTGACAGTGGGGATGGTGTTCTTTGGGTTGAAGGCTTCTCCATTTTTATGCCAAATGAAGGCAACATCATTATGACCAAATAATTCAATTTTTGTTTCATCTGACCATAACACTGAAGACCAGAAACCTTCTTCTTTGTCCAGATGAGCATTTGCAAAGGCCAAATGAGCTTTGGCATGCCTTAGAAGTGCCTGGAGAAGGGGCGTTTTCCTTGGTCTGCATCCGTGGAACCCAACAGTGTCCGTTGGACTGTCTGCCTTGAGACATTGCCACCAGCAGAGCCCAGATTCACCAGAATGGCCTTGGTGGTGATCCTTGGATTCTTTTTCACCTCTCTCACTATTCTCCTGGCCAGCACAGGTTTCACTTTTGGCTTCCGACAACGTCCTCTGAGATTTTCCACAGTGCGGAACATCTTGTATTTTTTAATAATACTTTGCACTGTAGCCACTGGAACTTGAAAACATTTGGATATGGCCTTGCAGCCCATTCCTCACTTGTGAGCAGCCACAATGCACAGCTGCAGGTCCTCACTGAGTTCCTTTGTCTTAGCCATGAATGTCCACAGACCACCTGCAGAGAGCTGCTGTTTTTCACCTGTTGAGTTGATCAAAACAGCTATTTCCAATTAATCAGGGTAATTAGGATGCTTTAGAACAGCTTTGACTATTTGGAATGGTATGGAACTTTGGATTTTCCCAGAGACTGTGACAGTTTGTAAAGGGTATGAATAATTCTGGACATGATACTTTTTGCTCAAATGTAAATAAAAGCTGAGAAATATTTTTTTCCACAATGATGCGTCTTGTACATCATCTTATTATCTTTTGTGAGACGCCTGTGTCATTTCCAGTCAAAAAATAACTTGCTAGTTGAATAAAAGTAACTTTAAGTCAAAATTTGCCAGGGGTATGAATAATTATGGGCTTAACTGTATATATGATATTTATGTATAATATAAAATCCCCTTTAAAAGCACCTGGTGTGAAGCCTTCTAACAAATAAGAACAGGAAACTGAGGCTACAATTTACATGGGCTCATCTAAATTGGAAAATAGAAAACTGGAAAAACATCTGGTCTGACGAGTCTCAGTTTCTGCTGTAACATTTAGATGGTAGTGCTGGAATTTGGCACGAAAGCATGGATCCATCCTGCCTTGTATTATTGGTTAAGTGTGTTTGTAGTGTAGTAATGTTAAGATGTTTAAATCATCTTAAACTCAAATTTTACTCAAATGGCCTCCGCATTCCCCAGATTTCAAACCAATAGAGCACCTTTGGGATGTGTTAGGAGAAGAGAATGTCCACATGTGCAGCAGCGGTGTGATGCTATCATGTCAACATGCAGTGAACTCTCTGGAATGTTTTCACCACCTTTCTGAATCTACGCCATGAAGAGTTAAGGCTAACGGGGGTCTAACCCAGTACTAATAAGGTGTAACTAATGAGTTGGCCAGTGAGCGTATGTTCTTGACTCTGTTGTCTTTGGCACTTGTAACGGAGTTATCTTCTTATTTTGGAGGCCCTAAAGAAAAGGGTACTTGAATGAGCTTAAAATTCCAAAAAATAAAAAGCTAAATAAGGTCCCTGCTTATAAGTACTCTGCCTTTCGACCCTTGCTGTGCATCTTAGGTAATAGCAACCTGAGTGAAGGGCTGGATGTGAAAGAAAAAACACAGACATTGAGTTAGATGTCTGCATTAATGTGTAGCATCTGACTATTGCCCACTCTTTTGACTATTTGTTGCAACTCATTAAACACTTAGTCCAAATCCCATGTGGAAAGAAGGGGGGCGGGGGGTAGAAGGATGGATTAGAGAAAAAAGACTGGGAGGGGGTCAAATTGTAGAAAGTTGAAGGAGATTGAGAGAGTGGGCTTTAGGAAAATTAGATGGAGAGAATGAAGAGCCTCAACAGGAGGCTGGAGGGAGATGAAAAGTGGAAAGAAGTTTATTAGAGGCTGAGGGAGGCAGAAAAGAGAAAGATGGAGGGGGTGTGATGATGAGGAGAGGAAAGAGTGAGCGTGAGAGAAGTACCTTGCGTCTGTACATAAATGCCTGAAACAATAAGGAGTGAGGGAATCAGACTGGCTCTCAGGACGGTGAGCAACAGCTGTTTTGTGCCGCGCCACATGGCTTGGCCTCCCTTCCTCCTGCTCTACCTCACATCACAATGTCACCAAATGCGGTCACAAAGAAGAACGGTGAATGCGAGCGGAAGAAAAGGAGGGGGTGTGTTCATGGCTGGAGAAAAGAAAGGAGGTGTTGGGGGGGGTGTGCAAGTTAAACTAGCATTCGTATTCCCAAACTGATGACTTGCTACAATTCAGCTACACTGTCCACACGAACTGAACTCTTTTGTCGTGTGAGAAGCTGTTTGTTTCAGTTTATTTGAAATAAGAAGAAAACTGAAATCACCAGCTGCAATTTAAAATCTGCGTTTAACCCCCTAAAATGTGTACTATGTGTTGATTCAAAGTCAAATATGGTTCAAAGCAATCTAAGTAAGCTGTGTCACTTCCATGCGTCCACAAAGAAGTGTGAAGGTCTGTTTTTATTAATCATCATTACGTCTCACGAACTCAAAAGGCCGCATTTTACTTCCTCGGAGCAACCTAAAAAAGTATGTTGCTGCTTTTAATCTGTATGATCTCACAGGATGACACCCACTTTGATCCTCTCATACTGCCCTCCCTTTATTTTCTTCATCTCCACTTTTCTTCTTCCCCTTTTATCACCTTTCTGTCGTCACACCAGTGCATTCAACTTCCTCCACTCAAGCATGGTATGAGTAAGACTCTCGCACACACAAACACAAACTTCGTCTCTCACGGCCATATGTTGACCCGCGGTGGACCTGAATACAGCCATCTGCCTGGCTTTCCTATGTCCCACAGGGCAACTGGGAGAATATCTATAGGACACAATGCCTACACACACAGCAAATGCATGCCTTTAAACCCTTCACGGCCACTAATCACTACCAGACAGCCGGCCCATCTCATGTTAAGTGACAAGATAATAGCCCTTGTGTGTGTGAGTGTGTGTGCATAACAGAGAGATTCCTTGAGTATCAGGGGTGAGTAGGCATCTTAAGCCCTGAACTCATATTTTAATTTTTTTAATCAAGTCTGCCTTTGTGTAAAGTGTTTTCATCAGATTGTCTCATATCAGGAACGGTTGCATTGCACTCCAATTATACTGGTATACCAGGGGCAGGAGGTGAAAAGGAAGGGGGATGTATATAACCACAAAGTGAGGGATGTGGGACGGAATCAGGGAAGGCAGAAAGGAAATAAGTGGAAACTGAAGATTGGTAAGATTAAACCCCAAACAAAAGACATCTCATCTTTACACGAAATCTTAGTGGCACTGCTCCACACTCCCACATTCACACCCCACTGTCGTATTACCCTCGACCACAGTGGCCGGGACAGCCATGACTGCCACTGCCAAACTCGCTTAAATCCATTTTTATTTGCAAATTTGCTGCCAGAAACACGCTGCTGCACCTGAACTTCGAGGATGCGAGAGACCACAGTGCTTTCCTCATTTTTAACCCCGAGACTTCGCTTCAGACTCCAGCAGCCACTGAGTTTTTAAAATCCACAAGTATCACTTTTCCCTTTAAGAAGCGAAGGCTAAGCTTTGTAGGGAAAATAAAAAGCCAAGACTTTTTCTGGATTTCAAAGGCTCTTATCAGTATTGCTTTCACACTCTTCACCTTGAGACTGCATCACAGAGTACTTCTTAATCCTGGAAGTATAGGGAATACTTGTGTAGTGTAAGCTACATACTTTCCAGGTTAGCCATCTAAAGGAAATAAACTTGAGATGAGCTTCATGAACGAGGTTTAGAGCTCGAATGAAATTATTTTATTGTATAGATACGGTTAACCTCAACGGCACAGGTCACTGGGGAAATGTGATAAACGAAAAGCAGAAATGACAGTTCACTGGTTTCCTGCTCACTCGCTTGCTTCCTGCACCTAAAACCTTACATCCTGTGAGCCTTTTTGCCAACGCTACATTAACGCCAGCGTAGCATAAAACACTTTTCTTCTCTTAAACATCTGCATCATTCAATAAAAGCAGTTTCCACATCAAATGTCAAAATCTTCACTTTTTACCTGCAGGTGGCGAACAGAAGCCAAACAAAGACCGTTTAAAAAAAACAAAAAACAAACTCCTTTATTTCCAGTACAAAAAAGCAAAATATATTAAACTTGATGCAAGCATTAACAACTCAAAAGTCCTCTATAAATACGTTAAAAATAAATTAAAGAAATTAATTTACTAAAGATCATCTTTACCACTAAACAGGCCTTAAACACGCTGATGAAAAAGGTTTTTTGTTTTTTGTTTTTAAATAGACCAACTACATCATTAACACAGGAAAAAACAAAACAAAACAATAAACAGCCAAGTAACATTTTCTAAAACACTAAGCATACATACCCCTAACCCTACAGTATGCTGAATCTAGCTTGGTAAGGCAAAAAAAGACCTGGGAGCATAGTACGCGTGCATGTGACCAGGATACTTTTCAGTCTTAACAACAAAGGCATCAACAGAAAAAAAAAGATTAATACTGAATAACAGAGAGACGGAGCGACATGGAGTGAGAGTCTCACTTTTCAAAAACTTACAGGGAATGTTTGTGTTTAAGATAAAAAAACAAAACAAAACAAAACAAAACCAAACACTTCAGCACCACAAACGACAACTTCTCAGGAAATAGTCACCTGGCTTCAAGCTCTGACCTCATCATTTCATATCAAACTAATCGGCTAGCTCTCGGCGTGGTTTTTCAGCGCCTGGTACCTTGTGCTTTCCCAACCGTGCAATATGAACCCATATGTGCCCAAGCCCTCCTGACTGAGTCACTCTTCACTCTGCTGCAGAGTGGCTTAAATTTGGCAAATTGACATTTGACTGCTTGAGGTTTGTCAATAATGCATGAGAACCCAAAAACCATCTGCAGTAGCCGTAGAAACGCGGCTCCTCTGCTCACACTAGCTTACTCTCCTGATTTAAAAGGAGACTCTCACCCCATGCTCGCATCTCTCCAAACACAACAGCAAATCTTGGTTCAACAACGTAACAAGACCTGGTAAATAACACTACAGGTATACATCGTTTAAAACGTAACATTCAGATTCGAGGCCAGCGATCTAAACACAGCCCCCAGATGGTACAACCACAAGGGGGAAGGGCGAAAAACAAAAACACTACTTCACGAGCTTATAAACATTACATAAACAGTACAGTGTACATTAGATGGAAGAACTCCTAAACATACGGTCACAAAGTGTTTGTCTTACTGAAACAAGCGAGCAACAAACAGATGTCTTTGGCTTTCTCACATTCTTTAGATCTGTCGCAGTATGCTGACAGGAGGAAATTAAATTCACACTGTGATTACAAAATTCTTCGTTGGAATTTGCCATCCTAGCATATCATTTTGATAAAGCTTCAAAAGGTTTTTTAAGGACACCATTAAAACATCTGTTTTGAGATATACTGTTTTGGTGATCCCGCCACATACAAACTGGAGTTTTAGCATCACTGTGCCTTGTGCAAATGACAGTGGCGTGCAGTGTGACAGGTCACCCAGTCGATTTTTTTCACACAGAATGCTAAAAATGTCTTAGTTGTCAGTCAGTGTGTGAGCGGGGAGTGTGCATTTAAGGGTCTGTGTTCTTAAGTATGGCTACGTGTGCAGTGGATATTCTGCGTATGGATACTCATGTACACGTTCCAGCAATATGCAGCTTAAAGGCAGAACCCAGTGGCATCTTCAGGAAGAGAGAGCTGACTAAAAACTAACAGACGTTTGCCATTAGCTTCGTTAATGCCACCAGATGATTCGGAGCCGCTGAGTGAGCCAGCAGAGCTGATTCCATCCTGGTCCTGGTCTGAGAGAGAAGTGTGGGACAGGGATCTGGGACCAAGTGGCCCTGAAAGGACCCCCGCAGCACTGGGACTCTGCTGTAAGGAAGGGGAGCTCGTTGGAGATAACCCACTCGGAGAATAGCCGGAGTCAGGGGAGGGCATGAATGGAGACCTGGGATCGGGACCCACGGGAGGATGGTGCTGCTGAGCGGGGGAGGCCTCAAAGGCAGAGTCCATTTCTAGAAAGGCATGGGAGAGAAGATCAGTAATGTCTGCGCAGGAAGGAGAAGAGGCCGTTGGTGGGCATGTGAATGAGGTGGTGGCAAGAGAAACATGAGGAGTGAGGGCAGACTGAAAGGCCTGCTGGGGAGCTGAGGGAAACCCAGAGAAGCTGAAACTCTGTCGGATAAGACGTGGCCGATGTGAGCGGGAGGAGGAGGAGGTGGAGGGCAGCTGCTGAGGAAAGTTTGAGGAGGAAGAACGAGACAATGAGAGCTTCTTTTCTTCCTCGCTGTTGTGAACAAAGTGACAGCGGATCCCATAGGGGCAGAAGCCGATGGTATGAAACGTACGACACAGCTCAGTTTTATATTTTGGATGTCTGTTTAGATCACGTAGCTCTTCTGGCCCATGGGCAAACTGGCACTTCCCCCCATACTTGCACAAGCCGTTCTCGGTGAAAGATCGACACAGTTCGGTTTTATAGCGCGACGACGAAGAGGAGGCAGGCACAGACGAGGTGGACGAGGAGGAACTGGTGTTCAGTGTGGCGGAGCCGATGTCACTTTGGGAGGATTTTGCGCCTGTCACAGGCCAGCCTAGACTTGCTCTTGTTGCACCACTGGTCTCTACCATGCTGAGAGAGCGCTGGGAAAAGAAGCCTGGCTTCTCCCACTGCGTGGAATTACCAAGCTGGGAAAGTAGATCACTCTCTGATTGCCGTCCCCGTTGGCTGGAGGTCAGAAGTGCACTGTCCGAAGCATTAGTGGGCAGGCAAGACAGGGAGGAGAGGGAAAATGAAGTGTTTCGACATGGCTCGCTGATGTAACCTGGTGTTCTCATGGCCAGACTTAGAGATGGCACTGTTCTGTTCGGCTCCCTCAGACTGAGATTCAGTAAATGCTGCATTTAAAAAAACAAAACAAAAAGTCCACATCATTAGCCTGTACAAGCTACTATTAATATCCAGCAATTTTAAAACGTATACATTTTCTATCTAGGTTATGCCAATTTATGTTAGACATTATAATATTTTTGTTATTACCACTAAACACTAAAGGTTGTATCTTCTGCTTTATTTGCACATTTCTGTTAAATGTTTTCACTGGAAATATTTTGAGTCAGGTGCCCTGATAGATTCAAGCATCAAGAACCAAGTTTTGGGGGTGGGGGAGGTACTAGGCATTTGTATACAAGTACATAAAAAGCACACTTTTTCAATTTATGTCGTCAAAACAAATTTTTGACACATTGATCCATCCCTGTGGTTATTTTGTGCCGTATTGTACTGGCACTACAAATTCAGATATTTTAGATTCAAATCTGTAATACGTAGCGTCACCCCTCTTTCTTTGTGATTTTTGGATTCGTCCATCTAACCCCAAGGAACACAAAAAAACTTAAAGGCACGCTTTTTGCTCTGATAAGCTAGGACGAGCTATAGAATGTTTCCATTCAGCGCACGGAATAAAATACGGAATGTTAACTTTAACAACCAACAAACAAAAGTATTACAAAACTTTTTTACACTTCGAGCAAGTTTAGGACCTCTACACTTCAACACAGCTCTAACTGGGGACTTCAGTCTGTTAGCCATGACTTTTGTGACTCAACGTGTTCGGGTTATGTGTATAAATAAGCTGCTTTACCGGCGAACTGTCTATCGAAGAAGCTGTTAGCACGAAAACAGCGACCTTTAACAATTAACGACGTTAATTAACCGGCATTAAGAGCAAATCACAAACTAGGCTACTCAATCGATAATTTAATGGGCCCAAGTTGCGATGGACTACAACAACTCTTGCTTTCTGGCAACTTAACGTCTGGTCAGAGTTAACTTTCAAGTTACAGAACAGTCAAAAGACAGACGAAGCCTCTTAAAAAAGAAAGCCTGACACATTTTATCCACCAAAACAGACTTGAAAAGATAACACGGAGACCGCAAACTCCGTAACAGCGCAGCTAGCAGGCTAACACCCTCCTCCTCTCCCCTACCTACCTAGCCAACTTTCGCTCTCCGCTAAACTTTCTTCTGCGCTCTTATGGGGGTTTACCTTGCACATCATTTCTTCCAGCTCAGCAAACTGGTTCAGGGGATAAGATGGCATTTTGCTGAGTTATCAAAACCTTCGTCCGATCCCGTCTGCCCCTGCCGCGATAGACGTGGGCAACTCGCTGGCATGAGATGGTCAGAAGTTTCTAGTTATGTATGGGTGCTAAACAAGCCGAAGACCCGGACCACGTGTGGATTTAAAAGCTAACACTACTGTTGGCCACTCCCACGCCTCTGTGATTCTGCAAAAAAGTTGTTTTTGCACACCCTGCGGTTCTAAAGAGGGATGAGAATGAGGGCTTATATACAATAAATAAATAAATAAATACATTTATTGACTATAAGTTGAAAATTGATTATAAGATTGTATAATATGCATTATTTATCGCATAGCTTCACTGATTTGGGGGTATTACACAATATATAGGCTAGATTTCTCAGTTTTGTGTATTTCATAATTTTTTTTTAATAGTTCTTTTTTTTTACTACTCTTTCTTCTCTTTTCTCCTCCCTATACCTCTGTCTTTCACTATCCCCCATTTCAGCAGACAGTCTGAGGTTATCACCACAATCAATGGGCATTCTGAGGATATTTACAACTGGGGATCCAACCAAGAAGAAAATGAACAAAGAAGAAGAAAAGAAACAGTAGGAAAGCTGTAGCTTGATGATCCAGGCATGACCACAAGCTTAGAAAGCTATAAATATATGGGCTATCCTATAAAAAACAAATGTTAATATTTAATTGGTTTAATAATTAAATCTGTTAATTGTGGAAAGTAGAACACCTGAAGACAATATTTGAAAGAAGAGATTGTTCCGCTTTATACCAGGAAATTTTCACCAGTCATCTAACCAATATAAAGCTTTAAAAATAAAGAACACATTGTTGTATTCACCCTGTCTTTTTTGTACATTTTTTTCAAGTGTTAGTAATTTACTAATTTGTATTTTCCTTATATTGAATATGTGGTTTTATGACATCTGTAGTTCATTGGTACACAAGGACTGACCTTTTGATTTTACTTTGATCAGACAACTGTTACACCGTTCTCTTGAAATACTTGTTTTCAGTTGATGCATAGTAGGAAATGAAAATGCAGGCA
Organism: Oreochromis niloticus; assembly: GCF_001858045.2. Lineage (NCBI taxonomy): Eukaryota > Metazoa > Chordata > Actinopteri > Cichliformes > Cichlidae > Oreochromis > Oreochromis niloticus. Next base: position 18,495,681 of record NC_031979.2, read on the forward strand.
GATGGTTTCTTTTACAGATGTGCTGCAGATACTCATAACAAGAAAAGGCCATTTCAAAGACAAAACAAAGAAACAGACAGAAAACTGAGGCACTAAATGTGGATAAGGAGAAAAGTGGAGACAGCCTAACCCTATGACACAGACAAGAAGGAGCGAAGGCGTTGATTTCAAAGGTGAAGACAGATGTGTGAAAAAATTCCACTGCAGAGCAGAGCCTTGAGATGATTAGTCCAACACACACGCACACACACACACACACACACACACACACACACACAAAACAACAGGTTTAGTCCCTCTACCTTCGCAAAAACAGCGAGTCTAAACCTTAACTTAGACACTACAATCATAAATTCAAGCCCTTCAATCAACAGTAGGACAAGTCAGTCCTCACAAAGACAAAACTTCAAGAACACACAAGCACAAACACATCTGCCAGGACTTCGGCTGTCACACCTCTGGGACTGTAAGGAGATTTGTGACAGCATTCATAAGCAAGCAGACTGTTGGCTGCAACCTCAGAGAGCTGCTTTCGGTTTCTTCTGCAACCGATTCTGATTAGGACTAGGGCTGGTCCCACTAAAACTGAGATTATAAGCATGTGCGATTAGCATCAGAACACCAACTAACTGGCTTATGCAATGATTATTAAGTTAACCTTAAAATAGGTTCAATTGTGGCATCAGTGAAAATTCTTGAGTTCATTTGTAAGTTTAAACAAGCGGTATTAACAACCCACTGATATCTAGCCCACATGAAATCCCTGTAGGACCAGAGGAACATCTTAAAAGGTTGATAAAAATGACTCAGTCTGCCTCAGAAATTCTTGAGTCCAAGTTGTACCTTTTGAAAGATGAGTTCAGCTGAGAACAAAGCCCGCCGAAAAGCATTGTTTTGCTCCAGCCAAGTGGTCACCATTAAGTGTGTGTTTTTTGTGTGCGAATGTGTTTGTGTGTGTTTGACAGTGGATTTCAATCTATTCCACCCCCCAGTGAGCTGTAATGGTACAGGCCCACTCTACAGTCTGAAGGTTGGGGATTTTACTCAAAACAAGTAATAAGCTGCACATTATTTGTGACTTTTCCTTTTTTTTCACCCCGTAGAAAGCAAATGAATTGGCTGCTTTTGCACATAACTGCCATTCAGCAGTATGATAATAAACTGTGCATGTGCCCACACAGATTCTTAAATCTCATGTACCACAGATTGTAAGTAATATGTATATTTTCCACACTTCAAAAGTTGTAGACCACTTTGCAATTTTTGTCAAATTTACAGGAATGCGAATTCTAGTTTTGTGATGCAGTGTAATTCTGTGTTATAATCGTTTGACTCATATGTCTTTCCTCATATGTGTCTAATAAAGATGGCTAAAATGTAATCAGAGGTCTAGTGATCTAGGTGTAGTCCAGTTTTGACATAACAGGATGTCCTTGCTATTTTTGTGATGCTTTACTGGCAGATATTTTAGAAGTAACTTCCAAACATACATGGACAAGGGTATCGGTCCATACCTCTTAATCTTTGCATTCAGGTGTTTTCAGTGCCATTGTCATAGGGAAAGAATTGGTTATTCTATAGAGTTCAATGAATCTGAGTGTAATACTGTGCCAGCACTGCAAGTAGTCAGTTCCCCCATAGATATTCGTCCATCATCTTTAACTGGTTATTCCAAAGTGGAAGTGTGTTGGAATCACAGCAGAGTGCAGACCATGTAAAGTTACAGAACAGGGTGTAAAAGCCACCAATGCTTTGCTCACTCAGTAACTCCTCTGGCATTAACATCAGCATAAAAACTGAGCCCAGGGAACTTCATGCCATGGGCTTTCATGGCCGAGCAGATCCTATGGGTCAGAAATCGATTTCTGACCCTCCTATGGGTCGATATGGTAACACTGTCATAATCACCAGACTGCTACAGCTGCCAAATATTGTCTCCTGCTGCTATTGTCTCTGTGCACTTTGTGATCACATGAACTAAAATCCTTTAAGACATTAACAATATTTTGAATTTGGGCTACTAAATCTGCCAAATCAAATATATGAGTGGTGACTCCTTCTTAAGGAAGCACCACTCACACATTTGATTTGGCAATTGTTTACACTGGATGCCCTTTGCACATTCAACCCCCAAGGGATCTGTGCCTTGTCCAGGGATCTTTTGCTTCCTAGGTGAATGTGTAAACTGCTACACTATAAATTTACTGCAACTTGTTGTGATGCTTGAAATTCATAAAATGCACACTATAGGCATGAAAATGAACTTTTAGATGCACAATGAATATGAAGTGTATTGTCCCCGGATAAAACAATAAATAAATGCAAAACCAGTGCTAATGCAGCTGTGTGTCTTCAACAGAAAGTGACATAAGAAGCTGCCCTAATTAGTTCTACATCTTAAGAGGTGGGCACTCTGTGTGTGTGTGTGTTTTTAGCTCCTCTCACACTGTAAACAACAAATCATTAGCAAGATGTCAGCAACACAAGTTCCTTGAGGTAATTTGTTAATTTGGCAAACAAATGCTATAAGCTGGCTATTTGGTTAGCAAGTTCAGTTTACTTCTGTGAAGAAACTAAATCTTTGGGCTGAGTTGGGGATTACTGGCAGTGGGGGTTAAAGGAGAGGGGGAGGGGAGGAGAAAGGAGATGAGAGATTTGAAAGGGAGTTCTTGCTTCTTGTTGAGTCCAGCTGGGCTGAAGGGCCTTTGGAGCACAATGAGCTCAATGAGCTGCAGAACCAACTAACAAACTAATGGCCCGCCCTCTGTGACTACAGCCATGCACACACACACACACACAGTGTGGAAATAACAGAGGAAGGTGAATGCGTGGTATATAAGGGCTGGGTAGGGGGAAAGAGATGGATGCAGGAGGGGGGAGAGGAGACGGATGAAGGGGCAGGATTGGGGTTATTTAGAAGAAATGGGGGAAATGAGAGAGAGAGAGAGAGAGAGAGAGAGAGAGAGAGAGAGAAGGCAATAAAGGAGGGAAAGTGGAGATTGTTTTGTCGAGGGTGGATCTGCAGCGAGGTTCATCCAGAGATTTGGGATTATTCCACCAGGTGCATAAAAATGTGCCACGGGATGCATTCCTTTGTTTGGTCACATAATCTTCCAGCGCTGGAGTAATTAGCCTAGTCATCATAAAAGCTTGTGATTATTCAACATCTGCTAGATATTAGAAGAGAGAGGTTGTATTGCCTGAGATATTTGACTTTAGGCTACCACTGCACGCCAAGTCTAATAAGATGTTTCCAGGGAAATGATGTAAAAACAATTCATGTTTTCTGATATATTTAACAAACCCCTTGATGATCAAACAATGTTGGTTTTCAGTGAGTAGGAAGGACGTCTAAGAGCTGTCTGAGGGTTATAAGAACTGAATGGAAGATTGAGTAGGAGGTAGATAGTAGAGCTGACTAATCCATAATTACAACATCACCATTGGATGTGAGTGGATTTCCTGATTAAAACAACTGCATTGCACTGACGTGTGCATGTGTGCGTCTGTGCGCACGCACTTTTGTGCTTGTGTGTGCTCCTACAACCTCTACACACTCGCACACTCAGCCTATTGAAAAACTCATGATTAAGTGAAGTCATTCGTCCACAGCCCCATACAGCCTCCTTCAGATAAGAGGCTACAACTACTAGTGGAAAAAAATAAAGGGAAGGGAGGAGGGGTTTGTAGACCTGATGAACATCTGCTCCCATTTTCCTCCCCTTTTTTCACCCCCACCCCACCTCGCCACCTTCCCATTTTCACAATGTACCCCCCTGCATCACTCGCTTGTGTGCGCGTGTTTGTGTGTGTGCATTTGTGATTGCGATTACAGAGAGCCTTTTGGTTTGCGTTCCACAGAGGGTGTTTGGAATTGGGAGATTCCCTGTGAATGGTGAATGTACGGTTCACGCGTGCGCAGCACGTTCTTCCGCAGTTGTTACCCTCATTGCGAGTGGTATGCAGTCGCTGTTTCATTCAAACTTTGTGTATTTCTTCTTTGACGAAGTGTTGTAAAAATTATTATAATTGTTTTGCAGTGATAAATAAATAAATGGTATCTTTAAATCCTTTTTAACTGAAAAAGTGCCATTAGAAAAGTAACTGCACTTAATCTGTAAATAAACACAACCTATAAGTCTCATAGTTTGTATTCAATATGACCCCACTCTCAACCAAACACACACACACACACACACACACACACACACACACACACACACTCCCAGAAGTACCACACAGTTGGGTTCTACTCAGAGGTCAAAGGTCAGAATCTAAACTTTGACCTCTGACATCACACCCTCCCTCTATACCTCTCCCATCCACTGGAATGCACTCATGTGCATTCAATTAGAAAGCAAGAGAAGAAGAATGGAGAAAGTTTACTAACAAGATAACAGCGACACATGTCTGCACAAACAATGAGTGAGGGTGGAGAGTTGAGATGCAAGTTCTTTGAACTTCTTTGTTTTCAGGGAAAGTAGGAAGGAAAATTAGTCAGCTGTGTTTGTATTTGTATGTACACAAGCAGTACCACTAGCATACAAACTGAGGCATATCATGTGACAGAAGTCTGCGAATAGTGATGTCACAATCTTTGCCCTTTATCTGGTGCACTTTTCAGTGCATTGGGATTTACTAGTTCCAGGCAAAGGAACTTTTATTACCACAATATAATATTACATGCAAGATCTGACTCACGTTAATGTTTTTAACCGCAGTACTGTAGCTGCACTACACCTCCTGTCTCATTCTAGTTTTTATTTGTTCTTACAGCTTTATTGTTATTTATCATTATTCCTGTTTTTGTCTTTTGATCTGTGTTGGTTGTCTTTTACAGAATAGAATGAGATCTAAAATGCTGTGTTAATTAATAATATTAAAGCTGTATGAAATACCAAGACAGAGATATCTGTGGTGATCTGTTGCACAGTTAGTCTCACTCATTCCAAAGTAACATAACATGAAGTGATTTTACTATCACCTCAGCAGCATTAGCTGTGCGCCCTGTTACATGTAGAATCTGTGAACTTGTGTGATGATCCCATTGTTTGGAAAGTTGCAGAGACAGGAGAGCAATTTGATATTTACCTACCATAAGCTTGCTGGTGTTTGCTGACGGCTGCTGAAGTAAAGAATAACTGCATACCAGCACCACGACTGATAACTGATATTACCCTCAATACTCGCACATTAAATCAGACTGATTATATGGGATGATACTCCAAAAGGTCTCAAAAAATCTTTTTAATTATTATAATCTCAAGATTACATCTGTACTCTAATGTGATCTGTAAAGACTCCATACAACAGTGTAGCTTTGTATAATATGATTTATTTGCTAGAAAAGAAACAAATGATGAAAGTTCATAGTTTAAGCTATGCCCTTGCGACAGATTGTTCCAGTAACGTGAATGAAAAAGTTGTGGAATCTATTATTTCACAACAGGGTCAGAGTTTGTTTATGCAGCTTCTTCTGGTAACTCACCAGAAGGGGGAGATGTTGCACTATTTCCAAGTTGGTGTTGGTGGACCGCAAAATTGAGTGCATTAGCTTACTTTGGCTAAATCAGTTTCGATAAAGAGTATAGAACCTGACTCATCTACAATCCATAGGCTACAGATGTTATTCCTCAACCGATTTTATATAATACTTGTTTAAAAGTCTGCATATACTTCTTCACTCACTCAAACACGCAGTTTTCTGACAAACACAATGAAAAGGCCATAGTAGGAAACTAAGGCTGCTGAGTTCACGCAGAGACTGACAGAAAGGGGAACTTGTACCTGGAAACCCTCCAGACATCAGTGAGTGTATGTGTGTGTGTGCATGTGTGTGTGCATGTTACACAGCCCCTATGAACCCAAAGCAAAACAAACAGCTAAATCTTTGTTTCGATAACAGAGGGGTGGTTTATCACTCTGTGTATTTGTTGGTCTAATGTGTAACCAGAAGGAACAGCAGTGAGGTAAAATATAGTCCATTCAGGAAACAGTTTTGAGCAGCTTCTCATTTCTTATATATATTTCGCCTCCAAGGAGCCAGGGTTTCTCGTTTTGTTTTTTTTCCCACAATGGTCTTGAGCAATAGTTTTCTAGATTTTCTGAAGGTTTTTCCCAGTTGTTGTACTTGACTATTTTCAGAATTGTTTTTTAGGTTTGTATGTGTGTTTTTATTTTTTTTAAGTTGCTAAAGACTGACTTATGAATCATTCAAGCACAAAAAAGGCACCAAATTTAAGCAGTGAACTAGTGTTGTGTCTACACATAGCAGACAACTTAGAAAAGAACCATCTGAAATTGTGTCTTTGGAAAACTTGTTACAAACACATAATTCAAATCGAATCCGTGAATCCAGTCGAATCTATGAAAAATGGCAAAGATAACGCTGTTTGACAGGAATAAGATTTTCCTATAAACGGGGTGAATCCCAAAGAGCTATTAGGTGAAAACATGGCTGTCAAGCCAGTCTTAAGGAAGGGAAACAGGAAGAAGAGCCTGGGGTATGTTAAATTACACAAGAACTGGATTGAAAGTCAATGGCAACAGGTCTTACAGATTTTTGGTTGTTAATACGCACAGAGTAATTTAGAAAAGGGTACATCAGTGAGTGCCTACAGTCATCTCTAAAAAAACAGTCAAGGCTTTGTCATTGTTTGGGATTGCATTGCAGCCACTGGTGTTGACGATCAAACTTGATGGAATTATAAATGCAGAAACGTACTGTCAGAGTTTGATTCAGAATGCAGTACTGAATCAAAGAGTCTGATTGGCAGCAGCTTAATTTTTCAGCTTGACAATGATCCCAAGCCCACTGCCAATGCAGCAAAAGCATACCTGGATAGAAAAACACACAGTATTGAACAGCATCGGTCATCGATTGGCCTCCCTGGAGTCTGGACCTCAACATAATTGAAGCAGTGTGTGACAGAGAACAGAAGATAAGGCACTCAACATCCAAAGACGAGCTTTAAGTGTCCTTCAAGAAGCCTGGAGAACTACTTCCTGAAGACTTAAAGAAATTACAAGAAAGCTGCCTAAGATAGTTCAGGCTGTGTTGAAGAAAAAAGATAGTCAAAATATTGAATTTGTACAAACTTTATTCCTGCCTTATGTACTGTATCTCTGTCTATGTTTGAATAGGTTTCAATAAATCCATGCACCCATGCCAAAGATAAGAACAAATTAGGGGTGGCTGAAGACGTTTGCACAGTACTCTACAAGCAATGTCATCAAAGATGCCCCCTGAGATCAGATCTTAGTATGAGAAAGTCATTTTGATGAGACAAAAAAAAGTCAAACACACATGAACATTATGTGCTCGACACACAGAGAGGAAGGCGTGGGAGGCGGAAAGGACAGCCAAAGGTGAGAAAAACATAAATAGAAAGCAGCAAAGAGAGACTTTCTCATGAAAGTTTTACCATAGGTAATTTCACAGATTTTTGTCTATTTCTAAAATTCACATGAATAAAAAAATATAGTGCCCTAACATTAATTATAAAAGACTACCAAATGTAACTTGAAAAGTTTGCTGCTCAATTCCTAATGTAGGCCTTAGTGGAAAAATACTTGTGTAAAGTAGCCTTTTCTGAACAATGTGCTTTAGCTAAAACCTTAGAAAGGGATTTTGTTGTATGCAAAACACCACGCAGCTGCCAGACAGGAAGAAGACCACTAACGTAAAACAAGTACAGATTGATGTCAGGTGTTTGGGCAATGAAGCACAGCCAAGCCTAGAACGAGCGTCATAAGTGGTGAGAAGTTTTTATTTATTGAAGCTGTTTAAAGAGGAGGACAGATAAAAACACCACTCTGTTGCTAGCCTGCAATGTGAGGCGTTCTTGTTTGCAAAATTCCCTTGCCCTTTGGTTTACTGGTTTTGTGTCAGGACTTGTAAAGACGGGTGAAAAATAAACCGATGTCATCAATATTGGAGTTCTTGTGGCCACCAGAAGACAACGGGAATGTTCAGGGTTTGACGTGCTGTGGGGAAACAGTGTTCATTCCTGTTACATCTGCCTAGCAGAGGTCATGGCAGGAGTTTTTTCCAGGTTAAAATGCCCCCTCCATTCAACATAAACTTTCATTAAAACCATACAGCAGTGGCTTTCTTTTGGTTTTACTTGCTGTTTGTTTCAGTTTCAGACACGGCCTGATACAGGCACCAAGAATGCCCTTTTAGGGTAAGCAAAAAGATTGGTGTGTGTGGTGTGCAAATTTTTGCTAATCAGAGTCAAACAGAACTGACTAATGGAAATTGAGTTTGAAAATGGGCCACAGCACTGTACAATTCAAAACTTTATGTTACATCTAAATAGCATTATCGTCATGAGGCTAACTTTGTGTGTTTACACATAGTTGTGTGTGCTTTCCAGTGTTTGACCCTATGTAGACAGAAGTGGGGCAGCAGGTCTTCTGTTAGAATGTGTATTTATAACTCCCTCAGAGCAGATCAGCAGTGTTTTTTACTCCCATTGCATTCCAGTCTTGTATTCACGTCAGCTGTGGGAGGTTGATGTGAATATACTGTAAGCTTTCTCCTTCTTCTTCTTTTTAACCTTCGACTGAAGTCAAAGTTATATGACGTCTGGATGCGTCTCTGTGCACCTAAAAGTGTGCCAAAAGATGATGAATACTCGTCTGTATATTCTCACATGTGTTCTAGTCCAACTGTATCCAGGCAACGGCTCATAATATTGATGAGCGTATTTGATCAGAGGCATATTGATGGATCTCAAGCCACATACCAGATGATGATGTCTTTCACCTTTTTTTTTTTTTTTAACATTTATTTATAGGTTGGTATACCGTAAATTTGGTAGAAATACAGTCATTTCTGAATGCACCTGCATGCATTCAGGTGTTATTTTCTTTTACTTCCACTTCCTTGTCCTGTCTATCTACTTATTGCTATAAGGGTTGAGCTGTAACTGCATGTCTGCATGTATATCCTTGTATGTGTTTTCGTGATGAGAAGTGTCTCTACCACACTGTTTCCTGTCATAACTTCCCCCCTGTAGTTTCCATGTTTTGTACCAGACAGCAAGTCTTTTAATATGTCTTTGAATCATACAGATGATGTTACTTATTGTTTCAGGATGTTTCAGTGTCTTTCTGAAAGCATTTTTAACATCTTATATATACACTCACATGTAGTTGCTGTACAGAATAAAAGGTTTTCATAGTCTTACCTGGATTAATAAAGCAAATACTTGTATTATGATTCACTGATCATACATTTTCATATTCGTTATTCACCAAATTACTTTTTAAAATCTTTATTAGTTCAGAGATAATTTTAATGGCCTACATCTTAAGCCTCGTTTGTACTTTCCACATCCATGAGTTTGCTCGGGTCTGCTAGGATTTGATTGACATAATTTCATCATCAGCTACTGAGAGAGAAGGTCTAGACCATTTGTGGAGAATTTACATTGCAGTCCACCAACTATGCATGTGTCCCAGGTGGTGAACTTCAAGCAGACTTCAGAAATGTATAACAGGCACAAGCACTCGTTGGTTGGGTGTTCAGTTACCTGTATTCGTGTCTGCAACAGAATATAATCAAGGCATTAGAGGGATATATCTATCTCTGATCGAGAATTTTTATATAGCTTGTATTCTCTCAAAGATGGAGTAATCGAGCACTTTATATAATTTACAAGTGCAATTCATTTGTCGTTGGATGGGTAGCCTTGAGCTGTTTCTGTGTGATAGTTTTCTTGCTGGTTTCCTAAAGTATTTAATATTGATTATGTGTTGCAAGTTTACATTACGTTCTCACGTATAAGCAAAATAATCAGCCACACTTGCGATTAGCATTGGTTTTGTCTCTGAGAACTCCTTTTTGCATTTAAGTTTTGGAACCAGCAAAACCTGACCCCACCCGCAATACAAGGTGGGGTCAAAGGTCTCAGACTTTACATGAAAGATGGGCACAGATTCTCGGTCTTAAAAGTCATGTTCAGTGTCATAGACCTACATTTTTTTCTAATGGCCAACAAGGGGCCACTCCTCTGGTTGCAAAAAGAGTCAGATTATATAAAAGCTTATGAGAAAATGACCCTACTTCTCATTTACTTTCTGTCTTCAAAGCCGTGTCCACACAGGAAGCATTTTGCAGCAATGTGGTGACCATAAGAAGAGAATCACATAGAGCAAGTTCAAGTAAATACAGTTGAAATAACTGCACAGGACCCAATATGAAGTCACTGAAGTGACTGCCAGTGAGCAGCGCAGAATATTGACTGACACAGCGGTAAATACATTGCAGGGTTACCTAGGCAACTAAAGCCTGGAATGTCCGCAAGAGACCAACAGTCAACTTCAAAGTGATGAGCGATTGGGAAATGACTTCCTGTATGGACTCAGCTCTGGTAAACATCATCCTGTTTGTGAACTCAGTTGTTAGTGTTACATGATATTGAATTCTGCATTCACTTTGTAAACTATGGTCCCTTTAACAGTAAAATAGATAATAAAGACATAGTGTGAGTGTGGCAAACTTGTGATTGACAGGTCCCTACCATATGAGTACGCAGTGCTCTTGGTTTCTCATCACAACCACATAAAGCCTGAAGCTTAAAAATTAGACTCCACAAACAAATGCATGATATCATATTAGGTATGTTAACCAGCTTTTATTCACAGTCTATGAATGGGTCACTAAAACACTGAAACACAGTGGAGGCCTTTTCAAAAGGCTGCTGTTTCTTTTCTTTTTGCACCCAAAAGTTGCATCTCAGCATTACATAACCATAGTAATCATGGACAGATCAGCTCAAGGTGACTAGTATATGTGTGTGCTGGGTGTGCTGTGGTGGAGACATTAGGATGACAATGCAGCTCTTGGAAGAACTATTGAGAAAGACCATTGTTCTCTGTTACTGACCAGAACCAGTTAGCATGTATTTGCACTGCTAGCTAAGGACTTGACTCAAAGCGTCATCAGTGTCCTGCTTCCTCTTTTTGACAGCCGTCACCAAATTAAATGTAGCTCATGAAATTAGTCACTTCCCTGAAGTTCAACTCCATCTGTATGTCTGCATGTAACTTTTGCCCACTTCCCAATTTGAGCAGTAGCAGTTAAAAACAAGACCTGGTCCACTCCCGTAACCGCATTTTTTTGCTGCATCGAGTCTGTAATTTTTTTAACCGTAGGATGGGAGGAGGCTGTGAGGAGGACTCTAATCTGTACACCTGAAAGCAGTAATTGTGAGACAAAGAGGTGCTAATTTTTGTTTTTCAACACAAGACATAATTATTATTGGGCTGATGAACTGTAATGAAGAAGAACACAGTTGTGTATAATTTTTATTATTGGACTTTACTTTGCATAAGTCACAGTTCAAACTAATCCTCCTTTTATTTTATGCCGGGTCTTGGTGCACTTTTACCTGATAATTTTCTTGTTAACTGCCTCTTATTAACACACGGTTTATGCAACATCTGGGTGGTGCTGTTGTGTCTGAGATGACCATATGAAGGGTATCAACTCTCAGTGACATCATACCGAGCCAAAATGAGAAAACACTTTTGGGATAAGAGTGTTTAAAGCAGTCTGAAGCCTGTGCTTTTGGGTTATAAGAATATGACTCCTTTGCTATGTTTAATATAAACATTGACCGCTGCACCAATGTGTACATGACAGAAAATCAAGAAAAGCATAATAAATCCCCTTTAGCTATATATGATTCAAACTGTGGCAAGCTTATGACTGACAGTCCAAGCTTAGGTCAAAATGAAAACACTTGGGTCAGACACTCATAACACTCATCTTTTTGTGTGTTTTCTTGCATACATGTCCATTATGCACACTATTCATTTCTTTTGTTTCTTTCCTCCCTTTTTTCTTCTTCCTTTCCTCTCTTCTCTGTTTCCATGATGCTTATTTTTATAAGAAGGAATTCTGCTGCTCTCGGCACTGCTAGTGTCACCATGGTATGTATTCCTAGGAGGCCAGCCAAGGCTAAACACACATATGCCGTATCCATTCCTTTCCTTTTAATAACCAAACTCCTCACACACAGCTAACACCCAGGGAAACACACACACGTGCACGCACATACACACAAACACCCACCTTGCTAACCACTCAATTTTCTGCCCACCTGTTTAAACATAGCAGTGTGTATATGTATATGTGCGTACGTGTGCAAGTGCTTCCTCATAAAGAGGCCTATTGTCCTCCTGGCTGTAATGTGTGCGCTGTGTCATGAATTGGCTCTGCACCCACAAAGACCACTGCTGATTTTAGCTTAAAACTAAAACACACGACCTAAAATAACACGGCCACTGACAAGAAGCAGCTGACCTTTGTTGCTACTACCTCAGCATCGTGGCTTTGGTGCTTTAAGGGTCAGGATGTAAATCACAATGTTTTGTAAGTGAAAAATGAGAATACGACTTAGAAATGAGTTTACATTTTTGAGGTTGTTGTTACTATTATTATTATTTTCTTTTTAATGAGAATATTTTATATATTTCTGTAATGTTGGTATAAATGAGACCTGCTTTTTAATTTGAAATAAATCCTTTAAAAAGTCACATTATTTATCTTCTTTTTATAGTTTTAGTTTTCTAACCCCACCGAGTCAAACACAGAACCCTCTTTTATCGCTGTTTGTTGTCACAAAGTGATAGAATTGTGATATGAGCAATACTTTATTTGGATCCTTGGCTTCAGCACTAATGAATAATAATTCTTCAGCGTCCTGAAGACAGCATTCTGACTGACTCATTCTGACTGTACAAAATCATTATCAGGTCATCATGATTTTGTGCAGTTAGTATGGTGAAATTGTTAGTAAAAGGTCTCTTGTTTGACCATTCAGCAGATACTTGGAAACACCTAACACCACCCAACAAACTTAATGTAATTTTAAACATTTCTTTTCTAATGGAGCAAAAGTCTTCCCTCACCCCTCACCACAGAGGATGGTGCTAAATCTTTTACTATTAATAAATGGAACTAAAAATAGTAATTTACAAAAAAGATTTTTGAAGTATCGTATTGACTAAATGTCAAAATGTTGTGGTAAGTGCAGTGTACTTGGCTGTGGTGAGTTGAAGGGGGTGGGGGGTGGGGCATGTGAAGAAGGGCATCTGAAGCTGTGGTGGAAAAGATATCATTTAGCAACCTTTTATTTATTGTGCATAAACCCACATGAATACCACCCTCTGCACAACTCATCCTACAGCAGCACTAAAGAAAACGGGCTGGACAAATGAATTTGCGAATCTGTTTCTTTGGATATGTCTTTTTTCCTTTTTAGGAGGAAGAAACCTCTTAATAATGACACATAACTGTGTTCCTAAAAAGGAACCTCTTTCTACTCCCCATCAGTATATTTGCTGTATCATTCTGAATTTACCGAAGGCTTTTCAGAGAGGTTTTTTTTTTAAACAACCTGATAATAATGAATGTAATGAATGTAAGATAAAGGACCTACAATAGAGAAAAGACTCCAACAATTAGATGACCCCCGTTAGCAAACACTTGGTGATTCTTGGAAGGACAAACTCTTAAGAGGAAGAAACCGCAGACAGAAGCAGCCATCCTACATGAGTCATTGGGAGTCAGAGGGGGGAGACAGTAAAAAAAGACAGACTGTGGAAGAGAGCCAGAGTGTAATAATAGCTAATGATTTAATACACAGAAAGTGTGAAGAGAGGTGAGTGAAGAAGAAATGCTCAGTGTACTTTGGGAAACCCCAGCAGGGGGGGGGGGGGGGGGGGGCAAAGCACTACTGGGGTGATGTGGTACTATAAGATAAGGCCCTGATTATTCGAGGCCTTGTATATGAAGAGAAAGGTAATTTTAGAGAAAGTTGATTTTACAATTAACAGGGAGCCAATAAAGAGAATCTAATATAATAGAAATATGGTCTCTCTCTCTGGTCCCTGTCAGTACTCTTGCTGTAGCATTCTGGATCAACTGAAGGGTTTTCAGGGAGTTTTTAGAGCAACCTGATAATTAATTACAACAGTTTACCTAGAAGTAATAAAAACACGAACTAGTTTGAGATCACGAACATTACTTTGAAACAGGATGTTTCTAATTTTAGAGATATTTAACAAAGCAGTTCTACATATTTGTCAAGATAATGCCACCCTGAGTAAGTATCTTGTTCAACACCACATTTCTAAGATTTTTTGGGACAGTCAGTTTTCAGTTTTCAGTTTTATTTGTCATATGCAAGTTAGCACAGGGTCAACATTGCAATGAAATGTGTTTGACGAGCAGCAGTCACTCAGCAGCATGGTACAGTAGAAGAAAATATAATAAAATAAAATAAAATAATAAAAAAATAAACAGAAAAATAGTAAAGAGCAAAATATTAGAGAGACGTGGTAAAAGAGAAAAGATGACTAAATATATATGTATCTATAAATATAAATATATGTACACTAGTGATTAAATAAGAAAATCTTGAAAAGAAATATGACGAGGGGCAGATGGGATATTGCACAGGAATGAGCAGCAGAAAATTACAGTATTGCACTTTTAAATATAAATATCAATAACAATAAAGTGGAGTGACCAGTGCAGATTAAACAGAGTCACCTCAGTTTTAGCTTAATATAGAAATAGAAAATTAGTAGTCTTCCATGTCTTTATTTCATTTCATAATTGGTAATTAGTCGGTGTGTGTCATCTAGCCTCATAGATAAACAAAGCTGGGCATCATCTGCATAGCAATGAAAATGTATCCCAGACCTTGTAATATTAAGGAAAGTATGGATAATGTAAATAAAATTGGTCCCACCAGAGAGCCTTGTGGAACTTTATGATTAATGTTAGTGTGTGAAGAAGACTCCCCTTTTTACATGAACAAATTGGACTCTGTTAAATAGGTATGATTCAAACCACTGCACCACAGTGCTGTTTGTTTGTTATTCTGTGTCTCATGTGATGCTCAAGTGCCTTGTTCTAATTTCTGTACTAAAATATCGTGTGAAGTTTAACAGCAAACACATAGAGATGAGACTACTGTCTGAGGCCATAAAAGATCATTTTTTAACCTTCACTTGTGCACTTTCTTTACGGTGATGAATTCTGACTGAAATTCTTCAAACAAACCATTCCTCTGCAGATAGTTAATTAATTATTTTACAGCTACCCTTTTAAGAAATTTTGAGATAAAAGAAAGGTTGAACATTGGTCTATACAGTAGTAATAATATTTATAGTTGCTGCACATAATGACATGCCAGTGGGATGATTTTGAATGATTTTCTCTCTAATGGTGAAATTTTATTTGTGAACGTTAAAGGCTGGGGTCAATAGAGCCCTGATTCTTTCTCAACCTGGCTACAGAGCTGAAAATCAACAAATAGTAAGAAGTCCTAGCTTTAAGGAGGGTAAATGTACCACAAAAAAAGTATTTTTCCAGGGTAAATGAAGGTTTTCTAAATTACTGACACCATTTCCTCCCCATCCTATGAGTTATCTGCGTCAAGGTACACATTTGTGAGTTATATCAGGGAGTCAAGCACATTTGATTTGAGGTTTTCTTTTTCAGAGAAGACACAGCAACCAGGCTTGTACACAGTGAGGATGTAAGCCTGTCTGGGATTAGAGTTTAGGTAGCTTCTCTGCACTTCGGTGGAGACCAGCTACCAATGCTTTGCAATGTGGTGGCACATGGCACTGAAGGTAACAGTGGAGGAATTACACCTTTGAACTTACAGCACTTTTAGAAGACATCTACTGTATTGAAATGTATTCCCCATTCCTGTGCACTCCAAATAATTTAAATTGAAATGTTATTTAGACACGACCAGACAAAAGAAGTTCCACAGCTGTGTTAATGTACATGTTTGCTGTGTTTAGCCTTGTTGTAACACATAATTTCCCATATTTGGTATAATAAAGTAGATCTCATCTTATAAAGCTGTAAAACAATAGTATCTTTTATTTGTCTGACATAAAAGTTTATTTTTTAAAGCAAATGTTATGATGTCAGTATATGCTAATAGGTTAGTAAGAATTTATAACTGACTGTAACATGATATCCTTGACGGGACCCATTTTCAAACAATAGCTACAAAAGTTGTTGGGGGGTATGGTTAAATAAAAAAACTTCGATTTATGATCTTTATATTTGAGCTGATTGTGTCTCTGCTCCTCTTTATTTGAAAGATGATACCTAAAATCATAAGCTGAAATACTTCTATATTATATTTACTAGTTGAAAACCCACAAAAATAAAAATGACACTATATCTATTGTTTTGACTGTCAGACAATTATGTTTTAATTCAAGATGATTACTATTTGGGGCACCAGCTTTAAAGACCAGAATTTATTGTGAACTGTTGTTGGGTTAGAGATAAAAGTGCATCTTTTGCTCTGTTTGGGTAGGTACATGACATTTTTAAGTCACTATTAGCCTTACTAGACTTAGCAAACGTGTTTTGTAAACTGATTTAGCCTATAATGTATAATTATCATACTAATTCAAATACAAATCAGTCACATGTGACATAAACTAGTATAAAAGCAAAGTAGACCTCTTTTCAGCCAGTGTTTAAAGTGTTAAGTCATTTGGCCTTTCACATAGAAAGCTGTTTTTATCCTCATGTGCAGGTCACACATCTGTCCTTAATAAACCCACCGACACAGTGATAATTTCTTTTCATACCATAATAAGAAAGCACATAAAAACAGGAAGTGTGAAGTCTAAAAGGAGAAGCACATACTGAGTGTGATCATGAACAGGAAGCGTGCAGAGAATATGTATGGGCTGGCCTGTTGTGAAAGATCTGTTTTAATAACACAAACAGATGTGAAACTGTCTGAAGGGACTTTCTTCTTATGCCCAACACCCTGATGCAACAGATCAGACCAGGCTACAGAGTCTATACAAAGGCTGACCGTTCTCACACAAGAATATAAACCTACCTAACTAAAATAGATTTATTACACTTACTCACATGTGTGTCATATTCTGGGCCCTGAAATCATGCTCAAACTGACAGCTGGTCCTCTGGGGTAGGGGGAAAAGCATTCCAGGAGCAGCACACATGACTGACGAAGAAATGTGGAAAAATGGGAAGTGAAAACTCTTTATATGTATACATATATGAAGAACAACAAACACACTCATTAAGACAAAGATTTTGTCTGATAGGATACACAAACACACACACTCAAACTTCTTTTCATATCTTAGCGAAGACATCTAATTGACATAATGCTTTCTCTAGCCACTTACCCTAACCCTGACAATCAGGAATGAATGCATAACCCCAACCCTTGGTCTATACCTAACCATAACCTTTTTGTAACCCTGACGATCCTAAAAAAATGCCTTCAAACTCATGGGAAAAGGCATTTCATCCCCATAACAGACTGTTGGTCCCCATAAGTATAGTGGCATGCCAATTTTCTGTCCTCACAAAGATGTCTATACATGTACACACACACACACACACACACACACACACACACACACATATATTCAAAGATATCTGTCTCAGTGTGGTTGTTTGTTTCCTTGTCTGCTCCCAGACTCATCAGGAGTGCTTCAACCAAACTTGGCATATGAGGAAATCTTAGGCCCCTGAAGGTTCTTATCTACATCAGATAATTTGACGTTATCATGATCCCTAGCAACCGCCTAGCAACCTCCTAGCAACAGACTACAATTACCTGTTTTTAGGATTTATGCACCTATAACACCTTATAAAAACTTCATATAATTTATAGCCACAAAAGTTAAATTATACATGACAGACTATGATGATGTCACGTTACTTGGAAAACACCTAGCAATAGGTAAAAATGACCTCTTTCTAGAGTTCATGTACTTCCAATACATCAGTAGTGTGAATATACCTGCATCTAAAGGCACGCTTGTGTCAAAGTCAGCTGAAATGATTTGTGTAAGCAAGGTTTATTTGTGCACTGTTCATGACTTGATGGACCAGTTCTGCTTAACTTCTGTATAAATCATATCCATGGAGATTGCCACCTTCCAGGTTGTTATTCTGGGTTTTCATTCTTGTGACACAACCCAAAGTAGCCATTTCTGCTTTTCAGATCAGTTTGTACAAACTCATCTAGATTCACTTCTCGTTCTATGAAATAGAAAAGTTACATAGGTTAGGTCACAACAAGTATTTTTGCTGGATGAAAAACCATTTTTTTAACCACTCCTGGCTCCTTACAGTTGCAATGCCTTTTTTCCCCCCACATTTAAAGTTTTTCAAATTTTCTGTAAGAAGAGCAAAACTAAACAAGAAAAAAAAGGGATAGGGATCCACAGATATTTCTGCATTAAATTTCACTATTCAGTCAATTTTCCTTTGAGACCTTACTGAGTGAGATTTTCAAGACACATTCAAAAATGAATAAATAAATGCTCTTCCTGTAAATCGTAAATTGAATATGTTGGACACCTTTAGGGCTAAATCAAACCGGCTGGTGAAAGTAAAACTTGAGAGAGGAAGAGGGGAGTGAAAGGAAAAGAGAAGTGGCTGTGAGGGCTGTGAAGGGAGAGTTCAGGGAATTTTTCTGCCTTACCAACTCCTCTCCCCCTGCTTCCCTTACAGTCTCCACCCCCTGTTCCCTCTGTCTGCGTCAAAGGATTGAAGACAGAAGAGTAGAGAGCAGGAGGAGGGGTGGATTGAGGTCTTTAGCGGAGGAATGTAGCAGTGAGAGAGAACAGGGCTATAAAAGGACAACACTTCCTGCACTGCTGTGATGTCACTACTAAGATATTTCCTCCTTCCTTTGCCTCCAAATCTGACATACTGATGCTGCTATTTCACCTTAATTTCTCTGAATTTCTCCAGTTCCCCTTCTTGCTAAATTTCAAACTATGGAGTTTGTATTTGTTAGAATTATTTACCGAAAGTAACAGATGCAGGAATGTTTATTTTACATGCAATGTGAGCAAATTAATTCCTATGCACAAGGCCCGGGAGCATACATTTGGTCTACAATTTCACATAAACTATACTATATTTTGTTTTCTTGGCACACACATCTGGATCTGTAATTTGAACATTAATTTACCAAGTAATTGGTTGTGCTCTTTAAGTACATAAAAGCTTCATTATTTTCTTTGTTATGGATTTGGTGAGCTGGATAAAACATAATAAAGCTCATTAGTATTTCAGACAAATGACAGTGATGCTTGAGGGAAATAAAAGTGTAATTAGGTCTTTGTAAATAAAGTCTTGTAATCACTGTCTGCTATTTAAATTGGCAGCATATTGAACTTTAGATTAAAATGAGTTTTTAATAATATGTGAAGCTAGTTGTGCTCAGCATTCATCTACGTAAAGGGCCAGGCTGTGATTTTTAAAAAGCACATCATCGACATAGCAGCTTACGCACCTTCCTGAATACGACTAACTACATTTGAAATCACTAGATGCTTTTTTTCAGTGCTTTTTCAAGTCTTTGGTGTCCCAGATGACTTCTACTAAGTATTGCACTATTGCAGTTTTGTCTCCCGTTTAATCTTTTCAGGTCTCCCCCTTTTAATTGCACGTGAAAGTGAATCATAGCGATGATTCAACAAGGTTGACTCCTCACGCTTCTGTGCAAGGATCAGCACCACTGTGAGCACAGGATGTTTAACAGTAGAGGGCAGTAATAGCATTAAAGTGGACTAAAATATTGTTCAACAATACAAGTAGGATAATAAAATGTGACCTTGTCTATATAGATTTTGTTAGACCAGCTATTTTACTGTAAGTTTCTGGTGAACTGCAGTTGCTTCAATATTATTGCTTCAATGATTAAATGATGGAAACTATGAGGGCGAATGCCTTTAAAAACATCAAATAAGTGTTTTTAAGGTGTTTTAATGCATGTTAACGCCTTCGGGCTTTATCTTTTCCAAGAAGGAAAGAAAGGCAGTGTTTTCTAGTGACCTCGTTGGTAAAGTAGAAGTTACATAACGTACTCCGTCACGCTCTGAATGGTTGACGAAGGCTTGAGGTTGAAATATTACTCAACTACAATGCTTAATCTGCATGTTATGACAGACAGGGTGGGAACAGACCGTTTTTGCAAAGCTATAAGTAAATTACAATCATACTCTGCTTGAGTTTACTTACTGAAACATGCAGAGACTCATACTAGCACATTTTGATGGTAGAAATTTTACTTCATTTTATTTCCAGACAGCTTGGCCAAAAGGATTTGATTGCCAAAGGTTGCAAAGTTCCTACCAAAGTGGATGAAGTTGAA
Source organism: Oreochromis niloticus (assembly GCF_001858045.2). Taxonomy (NCBI): domain Eukaryota; kingdom Metazoa; phylum Chordata; class Actinopteri; order Cichliformes; family Cichlidae; genus Oreochromis; species Oreochromis niloticus. Next base: position 18,515,891 of record NC_031979.2, read on the forward strand.
AACAAGCTGCTGAAAGAGCCTCTATTAATACATGTAATAAAAGCAAATTCAAGCTCTTTTAGTTTTCCAACTTTAGTCCCTGAGTTTCACCTTGACTTGAAGTTTCACCAAGTTAACTTTTAAAATGATTTATAAAGCTCATACTGAGTGATACCTTTGGAACCAAGTTTTTGTATCATTTACTTTACTATCAGTCTGCTTGTGTTTATGATGAGAATGAAAGGCTGTTTTGACCTTTTGAAACTATTGCTCAAGTGTCTTGCGATAAGACTATCTCAGTTATGGTTTTACCTTTAGACTGTATTGCATACAATTGCTTTGATAGACCTCACTTCAGTGTGTATGTGTGTGTGTCTGTGTGTTCCTCTATGTATGCGTACGTGCCTTACGTGTATAGTGCTCAGAATCAGATGACTTGGGTAAGGTCAGTTTTGACAGTAACAGCCGTGGTTGATCAATAACTATTTCACAGAAAGCAGTGGTAATGCTAGCCATGTGTGTGTGTTGCAGTTCAAATGACTGTAACAGGCTTAAAAGACATCGTGAAACGAAGAGTTAAACAAACACAGAAGAAATAATTAAACAGATTAATTACTATGACTTAAAATGCTTCCAGGAAAAGTACACTTCGCTGCACATGTGAGCTACATTAAAGTTCCATAATAGAAATTACTTAACCACAATGGCCAGCTTTTCTATATTTTCATATATTTTCACAGAACATTATGTTAATAATAAATTAAACAGTTTTTTCGTCTTCATTATTTGGTCTCATAAGAACACTTTAATGGACTTTAACCAGTCTGGCCTTATAGAACAGGCTGTGAAGTTGTGAGCACACAAACACCCACTCATTCCTGCTTTTTTGGCTTACTGTTTACACTTTGTGGTCATTGTCCATCACCATAGCAACACATCCTGCTATTGATCAAAAGGGGAACAAAGTTGGAAGGCACAAGGCTATGAGGTTCACTCGGAGTCTGAAATCCAGCCCTTAAAGAATCTGAAGTATATTGACAAAAAAAAGAAGCCTCAATCATAAATTTGGTTTTATTGTTTGAACATAAAGGGTGTGAGTTAGGATCATAGCAGAGCTATCTTAGGGATTGGTATACCATACTTTTTTCACTCATGATTTCCTAAGGTTGCGGTGTTTTGTTCAGATTAGTGAAGTTTGCAAATGTGAAGTTTACTCATTTTTGTTCAGGAAATGTCAACACAAGCAAAGCATTTGTCACTCTGTTAATATTGGGAGTGTCATGTGTATCGACACTATAAAACCACATGACACCGTGATGTGGTTACATGTAACTCTGGTTACTAAATGATCTTGGTTATTTGTAGTATGTAGGAGACGGACAGCAAACAAGTTGCCTAAACTCTTTTTATTATAGCTTTTCAAGTCATTCGAGTGTCACTATCATATAATCCTGTGGCTGGGATAAGCATGTATGGTCACCACAAACAAACCTCACCAGAATTTTTGTGGAAGCAGATGGAGAGCAATGACAGTGTTACCAGTAATACGAGTTAGTAGGAAGAAGTGTCTCTAAAAAAGAACCGATTTCTTAGGCTCTTAACTTGGAGGGGGAATTGAACCCTCCCACATTTCTTGGAAATCCTGATTCAAAAGATCTCAAATGGGAAACATTCCCACATCATATTTATCTCAACAAGCTGCAAAACTATAATCAGATACATCAATGATTTGTTGTTTTTATTGTTCTAATCTCGTTATACAGTACATATTAATGTGTCAGACTATTTCACACTTATCTCCCACATCGTCACAAGTGCCTCTTCTGTGTGTGTTCTCAGATATTCTGGGTGTTACTGTAAGCAGGACTTTTATTATTCCAGATCCCAATCTTGCTAGACAGCGTACACTTCTTTGACAGTATGAGCCCGGGGGCAGTTTGCGCAACAGTCTCAAGGGGAATGTAATGTGGAAATTGCAACAGAGTGTTTTAAAAAACGCCTCCTTAACTCGTAAATGTGCCTTACAGAAACAGTGACGACAGAAAAAAGATGATATTTTTTCTTCCATGAGATTTCCCACTGCTCAGTTTTCTATAAATGCTTTTTTGATATGTAAAAAGCAATTCTCCATTTGCTTTGAACAGTTACACTAAAAGCAATACCCTAATATCCAACATTCAATTTAATGCACAGCTGCAAAGAGCTGCCAAAACATTGTAGGTTTTACCTGGAAATAAAAAGCTGTGTGATAGTGTGTATAAACAAGGTAATCTAAATACCTGACTGTATACACAACAAAGATGTATGGCACAAAACAGAATCGGGAGAGAAAAAGTGGAGGACAAAAGGTCAAGGTTCCATATTCAGGAGACTTGTTATTATTTAGCTGTAATGCAGCAGAATGTATATTTAAGTGTAACATGTATAGGCTTAAACACATTCAAAATCTTGATCTCATTTCAAATAATGTAGAAAAAAATCCTCAAAAAGTATTTGTGATTCTGGCTCAGAGGTTCAGCAGATTTCCCTCCATTTCTTAAAATCTGGTGCTACTGAAAATACAGGATTTCCTACCAACACATGTAGAAGTCAAAGTGGTGGTGTTTTAATAATGGTTGCTTCCATTTAAGGGGAAGCCCAGCTCCAATGTGTCTAACTGAAACACTTAACAGAACTGAGCCTTGATCGGTCCTTCCTTTCTGTAACTACAGGAAGTTTCTGAACTCCACATGTCAAGATTCAAGTCTGATTGAATGCGTAAGCTGTAAATAACACGAGTCCAAAACATCAGCGTACAATCATTTCTTTATTGAGAAATTTTTTTTAAAATGTATTTTTCTTATTTTCAGGCAATCAAAAATATAAGATTCTCTTTTCTACTTTGCTCTTTCTCACATTTGGATTTCACAAACAGTTTAGTTTTTTCTCCATAAATAAAGTACAAAATACAATTTTCTCTAAATGCAAATAAATATCATAATAAATATTTCAGTTTAAGTTAAACAACACAAGTAACCAATAACCAAAAGGAATACTGCGGTGTTCCCTGAACCAGGCTGTCAAACACAAGGGGGAAATAAAAGATAGTGTGCAATTTACAAAGTAGCAAATATTACAGAATGTTTTACAGAATCAAATGTTATTAAGTGTGTCGGGATACATATATTCAGATTTGAATTCACTGACATAACTTATTTGTATTAGAGCACTTTGATCTTTGAGCATTCTGCAAGTTGTATTTGCTTCCACGTCTACAAAACGACAGACACACACATACACTCTCACATGCATATTCTGTACAAGGCACACATGCGCACACACGTCCACACACAGACAGAGTGAAGAACGAAGCTTTGGTTGAATGCTACTGAGAGATTTGACAGGTTCTCCCTTTAGAATTAGCTGTAAAGTGCATATCACAGACACATGTCAGGTCTCACTGGTAAAGGCTACTGAATCACACATACTGTTTGTGGCACAGAGCATAAATAGCCTATTAGGTAGGGAAAATATTCAAGGCACAGGAATCACACTGATTATCACCAAAGCTATTTTGATCACTACCAACCAGAGCATTCACTGGTAATGTCAAGACCTGCAGATGAGTTAATTTTGACGGAAGACCGCATATAAAGGTCTTATAAGCTACATATTATGTGTTAAGTATAAAAATAGATTGATAACATTTGGGTACTTAAATCATCTCAGTATGTGTAGTTTGTCTAAGATGAGCTCAACTTTACAAACATAAATTAAGAACTTTAAGTGTTATTGTCGACTTGTTCTGAACCGTTCGTGAAAAGTCCAGATATACAGAAAAGTTAAAAAGTCATTTATCTTTTGTTATTTCCCTTTGGATCCATTTAGTCAGACAGGGATAGGCGTTCAAACACAGTAAGCCTCTTGGTGGCTGAGCCATCAAAGGTCGGAGACTCGGTTCCACTGGAACTGCTGCTGCTGTAGGACTCCTCCAGGGAGTCCTCAGAGGAGAAACGCTGCAGTGAAGGCTTTACGAATGTTCCAGCAGCTGGAAACAGCATACTGCTGTCCTGGTGCTGCCCTTCCTTCACGTTGGTGAAGACACTGGTGTTGTTGCTACTGAAATTATTTCCATGACCACACACACAACGTGAGACCTGTGGCTCCAAGATGAGAGGAATGTTATGGATGTCTCCAGCGCTCATACGGGTTTGCTGGGTGCCAAACGGGAATGCTGCTGCCTCACGCTGCACAGAGTCAAACACTGGGGAGAGAAGGTCAGTAGGAGGTGGAGAAACAGAGGGAGCACGGCTGAAACCGTGGTTAGGATCATTGAAGACCGAGGGGAATGATGGAGGGGAAGAGCTGCGAGAAGAGCCCAGAAACCCAGCGAAGCTGACACTCTGGCGGAGCTGGTGCCGTGGATTGTGAACACTGGGTGTTGTGGTAGTTTGCTGCCGCTGGAATTTGGTAGACATTAACGGAGCATCGCTGATTTTCTCCTCATGGATGAAGTGGCAGCGTGAACCATAGGGGCAGTAGCCAAAGTTATAGAAGGTTCTGCAGGGCTCTGTCTTGTACTTTGGGTGGCGGTACAGTCCTCTTAGTTCTGCCTCACCATGGGCAAACTGGCACTTGCTGCCGTACTTGCAGCTGCCAGTCTCCTGGAAGCCACGGCACAGCTCAGTTTTGTAACGGTTAGAGGACACCATTGGTTGGGTCTGGGCAGAAACAGTAGATGAGGGAGGGAAGCCTGGTGGGGGAGGCACAGTAGTAGCAGTAGGGCCTGAGGGAAACAGCTCCGAGTTCTTCAGCTGTCCAAACGAAGAGAGAAGGCTGCTGCTGGATTCGGTTAGACTCATGGAGCGATCGGGACGGAAAGGGAGCTGTTTCTGTGTGGAGACGGGGGCCGGGCCCCAGATGGTTGGCCAGAGAGAGCTGCCATTGTCGTCATTATTAACATGCTCAGTGCTCATGTTGAGGCTCAGAGAGCCAGGAGGGGAAGGGGTGAAAAAGGGGGCAGACCGATGGCTGCCCCCTTCGTTCAAGGCCAGATTGATCAAGTTCTGTAACAGACAGAGGAGACTGTTAGAATCCAAAACAATATATGTCTAAAATTAATGAAATGCTGAACATTTTCAAAGTCGTTCTATAAAGCTTTATTTAGGATATTTGGTTAGAAAAATGACAAACAAATAATAACAACAACAATAACAACAATGTAGCCAAATTAAATTGAGATTAACTGAAATAATCTAAATGAATAAAATCATAGTTTGTGATTTTCCATTACTTTACTGATACAGGAAGATTAAACTAGGGCACACAACCAACTGAGCAGCTGACCGTCTAAGTCATCTCATTATGTCTTAAATCACAAAGTGAGGAGGCCGTCTGTCATTTCAAAAGGTGTTTGCATCAAAACACCGTTTGGCACAGCAATAAAATGAGCAGAAATAAACACCAGTTACTTTGTATAAGCAGTCAGAGCGCCATCCGCCAACTACAAAAAGCGCTTTTCAAAACAAAAACAAAACACTGAAGTAGTTTGACTCACCTTTGCGAAGATATCGTCGAGCATTTCGGACATCCTTTTGGCAACAAGATAAGGACTCAGGTCTCAACTCCAGTTGACTGTTGGATATATGTCCAGTCTTAAAAGTTAATGGTCCAGTCTCTCCTTTTTAAAACAGTATTTAAAGGCCCCTCCTATAGTGGGAGGAGTTTCCATTCCCCCTTCCGGGATGACGCTGCTGGTGCCTCAAGTTTCATATGAGCTAAGACATGGGCGGTACCTAAACGGTAGAAGCAAGACGGAGGAAGCGAAGAAAGAAAAGTGTATTTTTAACTAGTTGTGTGAAATGTGTCAATTTTGTAGGCATGCGAAAGCAAGGGGGCCTATTTACATAGATCTCATACCCACTCCAAACCTAGAGCACACACGCACACTTGTTTTCCTGTTTTTGCTCTTATTCTGTACCAATTAGTGTGAATGATTTTAACCGCACAAACTCTGTGATATTTTTTAAAACCCAAAGCGCTCAAATGTAAAGTGGCAAAGAAGGCTGTTTATTTAAGATGAATACACTGACTCCTTTCATCTCAAAGTACAGGCGCATCTGTTCTGTAGTAAACTCTGTGGTAGTTAATATATAGTAGTAAACATGCAGGCATATACTCATATATGACTAATGCCCAACTTTCTGGAAGCGCCATCAATCATCTCTGATCACATCCCATGTCACCTCTACATTATATCTTTCGCTTACATTACATTACATATACATTACTGTACTTTCTTGTTTACCAGAATACATGCAGCTACATTTCCCCATCTGTGGTCTGGTTTCTGCTGTGCACCAGAGCCCCAGCAGAGTCTAACCATTACCAGAACACAGACAATAGAAGCATTGATTACATATGAAAGAAACCAATAGTGGTCTCTTATTGGTGGTAGAGTCTGATGAATAACTCCTTCACGTCATGTGTAGCCACACGTTTTTGAAGCTGTTTTAATGCAAGGTTTGCACACATGCCCCACTTTGGATGGCCCACAATGGAAATGAAGCTGACACATAAACTTGACAAACAAAACTGACAAAGTAATTACCGGAAGCATATTGTTATTAGTGTATAACCATTTTTTCTTTCCACAGTGAGTATTGTGTTAGCTATGTTTTTCTGTCTTTCTCACAGGCATAAAAAACATGTTACATTAACACTAAACTTGTTTATAATATTCAGGGGTGATTTTTTTTATATAGTACAACTGTATAAACACTCTGATTCACACATTGCATGGGCCGGTTTCACACAGTGTCAAGTGTGAACAATAAATGCTCATATAGTCTGTACCCTGACAGCTGAAGCAAAAGATTTCAAGCCCTTCTTTATTTGCATTTTGTTTATTATGACTGTGACAAAATATAAATATCCCATGTCTCTTGGTCTAGTTGAGTCCATTCAACCACAGTCATGGTGAAGACGGTTAACAGACGATGACCACTAACACTGTTTACAAGGAGAGTAATCTACAGAGGGTTATTGGTGAAATGGCTGCCTGTTCACGGAGTGTAGTATCGAAAGCTATTGATGGAAATTTGACTTGAAGGGAAGATTATGATAACAAAAGGTGCACAAGCAACAGGTATGACTGCATAGAGAAGATCATCAAGAAAAGTCAACTCAAGAACGTTGGAGAGCTACACAGGAAGTGGCGCCACCACAGAGAGAGCTGTCACATTCCTGATATCTTAGAAACCTCCCATAGTGGGCTATCATAAGAAGGAAGATGAGACACCCCAAAGTAAAAAAAAAATTAACAAGAGCTGGAGGCCACCGTCAAAGTGGCCTGCTACAAGCTTCAACACATTGGTAATTCGTAATAAAGGTGCCCCAGCTAAGCACTGAGTGCATAAGTGAACACACTATCACTAGCATCTATAATGCTCGTTGTTTTTTTTAAACGCAACAGTCATCATTTCACGCATGTCAGTAAATCTAATAGCTTCTGTTTTTTCTGCAAAACTGCTAAGCTGTTATCAGCCAAATGAAACACCAGATTTTTTTTGTCACTACTGCTGCGTCATCAAGTCACATGAGTCATATTTAGTCTAGTAAATGACGGCAAATATATTCTGATCACAGTTGTGTAACAGTAAAAAAGTCACAGTAAACAGAAGCTGGGTGCCATGAGAAATGAAAAAAGAGCCACAAGGATTTTTTTTAAAAAAAACTTTGCATTGTAAATCAAAAGTATTCAAACAGACTCAGCAAATCCTTTACTCCAAATCAAACGTAGCTCCTAACTGAAATGAAAGAGTTTTGCTCAACCAGGGGAATTATTAATGCATAAGAGGTAAGACTGGATCAACATTGGAAAAGATATCTTCACATACAACACAAATCTAGTAAATTAAACCAAAGCAGAAAATGAAAATACAGAAGTACATTGCTAGTAAATTAAGAGCGTGAATAAAGTTCCCACTTCTGTTTCAAGAAACACTGAGCTATAGCCAACCATAGAGTTTCGCTACAAGTTACCGCCAGAACATTTGGATGCTCTTCTTGCTCTCACTGTACTTTCTTAAGTGTATTCCCTCACAACACCTCTCTGTATGTATTTTCGAGCCAACTCCTTACTGTCATCTACATTTTCTCACTGTTAAATGCATAATATTTGAGTTTTTTTAAGTTACTGCGATGAGTTGCGTTTATTTTCGTTTTAAATCATTCTTGGATACCACGTTGTATAAATGTGCAAGAGGGTTTGGTGAGAATCACAATCTATACCATGTACACAACTCACAGGCCTCACATGCACGCCGACACTAACAGTGCAACTCAAGCCAAACGAGCCTCTCATGTTCAGCTATTAATAACTGCAGCTCCATATAAATAACCCCTCTGCATTTGATACAAAAAAGGCTGTCAAGAGGTCGTGCAACAATTGTTCCCATCTTTGCTGAAAAATTTAGTTCGTCAGCAGGCAAGTAAGCGGGCACAGACATGAGGGATGCAAAATACCGGCACTGACATCTTGTATATGTATATTTTTCCTTTGTTTGTATGTCTAAGTGTGGGTTACCTTACTCTACTGGTTTCTAATGAAAGTCTTCCCGGTTGCATAAATTTTCTTTTGAACAGGGAGTGTCACGTAGCGTTATATTCAGAAAAAATGCTGATGGTGCTTTCCAGATTGTTGTTGTGTTTTTTCTTTCCTTGGTGACTAAGAGAGCCTGTGCCCAGTGCCAAGTTTTCCAGTAGGATGATTTTAGTGACACACCAGCAGACTGGAAGTCTTGTAACATGTTAAAACATGGTTGCACATTTAATTTAAAGGAAATTATCCCTATGAGGGAGGGAACTGTGGGAAAATTGTAATATGAGAAATGAAGACAATACTATGTATGACTGGGACTAATCCACAGAAAATTAAATTAAGTATCCATGAGCTTCTGAGTGCTCATGAGGTTTATTTAAACATCTAGTAATGCCAGTAGGTCCTTTTCCACAGGTAAAAAGCCCAGACTTAAAAGCAAATATTCAATATGTGTGGGGAAAAACCCCCACCATACAATGCAAGTATGAATATTTTTATTATTCCCATATTAAGCATGAAACCTAATATGAAATAATTATGAAATGGAAAATCTTTACAATTTTTATCTTATTAATTTGTTGCCTTATGAAAGGAATATGCTGCCATTTGAATTTTATGCAGTCCTGTGCCCAAACACTAGCTCTCAATTCTTTAGCTTTGCCTGTCACTTAGATGTACAGATGGGTCATTAACTAAAACAGGCCTGTGTTTACCCTTTTAACCATCCCCTATATGATCGGCTTTTACATTAACCTGCCTTTGCAAAATAGATCACTGTTTAAAGATTTATAGAAAGTCTCCTGGGGTAATTTTAGATAATGTTATCCCCGCAGCTAAGCGAGTGATAATTTATAGCCTAATTACAAAGCTGGTGGGAAAATTCTCAATCTTGAAAATATCTCTAGCTGGCAAAAATATATTAGAATAGTAAATACACCCAAATATGCTGTATTTTATTCCTTAAGGTTCATTATTCAGGAAACAACAAGTGCACACAGAGGAGGGAAACTGGAGGGAACTTTTTAGGCGTTTGACTCACCATGAATGGCTGTAAACTGCCAAGTCATCATCATGTGCTTCAAGATGACTGGCAGGTGAGGTCAACATATATGGGAACACACAACCTGCTATGGTTTCCATACTGCCTCTGTGTACTTATTTGCATAGAAGCTTCTCCAGCTTTATCTCTTTAGCCTTTCATTTCCTCTGTCCCTCTGTCTTAGGTCAAGTTGTAAGTAAAGCCCCCGATAAATACGCTCTGCCCAGCTTGCCTCTCTAATAAGAGATACTTTGCAAATATTTAACCATGCCCTCCATAACATTGCTATGGTGACATGCCAAACATTGCACGCCTAAATGGGCACAGGTTCAGCAGTTACTTAGCGACAGCTGTGGAGCAGGTTTGCAAAGCTAATACGGCTGACACAGAAATATGATGAAGCCAAGCTGCTCCTGATTCTAAATTTAATAGTTGATTCATCACGGTGAAAGGCCACGGAGGGAATTGCGAACGAAGAGGAGAAATAGGAGCATTAGAAGAGAGGGAGGAAGGGATTTTAGCTGCTGACATTATGATGAGGGAAAGTACCTGTATCCCCAAATGAATCCCAGACACACTGTTTTTCCATCTTTATCTATGTAACAATTATGGATTCTTCTGTGTGGCGTGCACCGGAAGTGCACCGACCACACAGTACCACAATGTACTCAGAATATGCAAAGACATGTGCTAAGATGAGGATCATTCGACTTAACAAAAGTGGTCTTTAAAAGAACTGAAAGAACAAAATGTCCCGACTAAAGTCAGACTATAGATGCTGATTTAGAGCAGAGGAGGTAAAAAGCCTGCTGCATGTAAATCATTTAAAATCTCCAGAACACTGTAGACAGTGAACAACAACTTTTGACATAAGAGTTGCCCAATCATTAGTCAAACTGCTAAAGTCCTGTTTAGCCTCGCCTGCTTTCGATTCTAGACATAGCAGATTGTTTTTTGCTTTCATTGTACAAACACAGGTGTGTTTACTTCTGTTATTGTTTTTTTTAATTGACATTCATTTTTTAATAACTTAATTGTGTACTTTAGTGTATATTTGTTGTTGACTTTTATGTTTAATGTGTATTTTGTATTTTGCATAGCTTGTATGGAGGTTGTTTTAAATATGCTAAATATGCTACATTAAAAAAAAGTATATATACATCTCTGTCTCTCTCTCTCTCTCAAATTTAATGAAACTGTTCATGTTTTTCATGGGATTAACTGCATATTTATTTAATTAACCGTTATAATTATTTATTTACCAAAGGTCAGAAAAAAAAACAAATGCTAAATGCACTAAAGAACCAAATTTTCACCAAAATGATACCCTATATCAACAGAGATTGCAAAAAAATTAAGAACAATAAATATTAAATGGGTGAAAAGCCCAGGCAATTCTATGGAGCGCTTATGAGTGATAACATTTTCCAGAGATTCCCTCATAATCTTTACTCTGGGTTTGGGATGAGTGTCACTTAGCAGTGCCACAGAGACGACGTGTAATGGATACAAAATTTTCAGTTTAGGGAGTCTCAGTGAATGAGAATATAGCTGAAGGCCACATGTAGAAATGCTCCCATAAAGCAAAAGTGTGAGGTTGTTACCTGGAATTATATGTGAAGGCATGCAGTTTGACACGACAGACCAGTAATGTAGTAAATGTTGACTGTAGCGTGTGAAGTCATCAGTCATGAGTCATCTGCTAATATGTTTTACATTTTTCAAAATGTAAGTACGACTTTTTGTTAGAGTTTGAGATTTATGGATTCAAACAACTGTGGTGTTTGTGATTGTTTTGGTGCTGCTTTATGGTTCTTGTACCCTTAGTGAGGCGAAGTGTCTTTGTGTGTGATTTTGTTTTGTTTTGTTTTTTTCTTGTTTGTTTTTTGTTTCTTTTTAAAGACAGTCTTGTCTGGCAGCTTTAGCAATCAGAATCATGATCTGAATTTACTGTTGTGCCAAAGATAATTGTTTTTGTTAAGATAACTCTACAGGGTCCTTTTGTTAGTGTTTTTCTTTTTTTGGTCTTATTTATTTATTTATTTATGTATTTATTCATTATGCTTCACAGGTGACAGTTAATAATACATTTCTACAAACAACAAAGAGTCAAATTCCACAGTGATGTCGTACTGTACCAGTGTATGACTCAAACTGTGAATATAACAAAACAAGTAACAAGTAAAGCCTAAACCATGAAATAATAACGAGGATTCAAATCTTCTGAAACTGAATTGTTTGTAAAAAAAACAAAAAAAAAAACATATATGACTTTTAATTTATTTATTTAGATTTCTGCAATTCATTTTAAAAAATCTATTGTGTTATTTTATTAGTTTTTTTGAGAGAAAAAAAAAGTCTTACTGATTATATAAGGGTCTCAGAAACTCGTGTATCTAATATGAAACACTTGGCGTTATAAATTTAGGAACCATACTTCACATTAAACAAACACAGTTCATTAAATTTAGGTAAGTTAGGTACTAATCTGAGGATGACTGAGGTAAAAATTCGGATAAATCCATCTGTTCAAAATCCCCACATTTTGTAACAATTGCAGGCGTATGTGTCAGTTCGGTTCATATGCTGCCATATGCTACAAGTAATTACCAGTAATCTGGAGGTTAAAACAGATGATGACTCATTACAATGATTTGCGTATGTGTCATCCTTGTGAAACAACAAACAGACTGTCATTTGTCAGCCTTTCTGCCGTGTTTTTCTTTCTCAATTATTGAAACCATTTTCCACAAACATGTTTCAGTGTTTTTAGCTTCAGTTTCTTTTTTATTACGTCTGATCTGGAAAGTGGTGTGAATAATCTTTTTCTACAGAAGATTTCAAAAGTCGGTGTCAAAACTAATTTACACTTTATACAGCTATATGAAGATTAATCATACAGAAAATGAACAGCTATAGTGCATAACAGATGTAAGGTTTATGGTACCTTTCCCCTAAACCAACAGTACTGATAAGTATCAAAATCTTTCTTTTTATGTTTCTGTAATGGCTAATCCACCACTATGTGCAACATCTTTAATCAAATATTTTTGCTAAAAGATAATTATAATTTTTATCCATTAGTTTTCAAATTTACTGTTTTACAAAAAAGCATAAAAAATAGTAAACCACATTATTTTTTGATTAAGATGCCAAGTTACAGTTATTCACTTGCAATCCTGAACAGAAAAATTAGTTTTAGTGGTTGCATGTTATGCTTAATTAATTACTGATTTCTGAAAGTACAGTGTGGCTGTTCAATTTGGATATAAAAATATGAATTCTGTTTGTTATTTGACTGATTAATGGCAATATAATTTTTTGTTTGTCATCTTGTTTTTATGACAAATTGTCTACTAAATTAGGTAAGTTCTATACAAATAACTTATAATGATACCAATCCCAGTTTCACATAATTAAATTACATTATTAAAACTGCACAGGTGAAAAACGCAGAACTATGAAATGAAATCTTTCAAGACAAAAGTAAGTTTTAAACTTGGAAAAATAGACAAAAGGGACATAAGATGTAAACAAGGTAAAGGTTTATCATGTGACACAGATCAGCATGAGGCTGGACTGGTCAAACTTGCTTCTGCAGATTTTTTTTCCAATGGTAGGGTAAGATGTAATGCAGATAAACAACATAACATGCAACAAGTTCGACTGTACTAAAAGGTTCCTTTAAAGGCGTCTATTTTATGTATTAAGATAAAAAAGTGAAAACTGTGTTGTGAACGACAACATTTCTTCAGGGCTAAGACAGGCCTATACAGTAATATCTCTACACTTGACAAAAAAACAAAAACAAAACTAAGTAATAAAAAATAAACCAAACTAAATCAAATCAAACCACCATCATTGTAACATTACATTAGGTTTTGTGTTTCAGCCTAATGATGGCCTCCTTCTCTTTATCTCTTTGTACCTAATACTAATAATTCTTGCAAATAATTCTGACTACAAGTTCAAAACTTCCCAGCTCTTTTATCTACTTAATTGCTCATTAAATAATAGGCTTATGTTAAACCCACTGAATTAAAGCTTAAAGTGTGGACTTCACATCTTGATTGTTTTTTTGTTGATTTAAAATCCCTTGTGGTTGAGTGAAGAAGTAAAACTGCAAATAAATATTTAATTGTCCCAAAGCTTATGGGCCTAACTATAGATTTAAAATCAGTCCTATCAAAAGCAGGTTTTAGTTGTTTATTATTGATTGATTCTGATTATTTTCAGTGGCTCCTTGTGTAGTGGCGTACAAAGTTCACCTGTCACAAAATTTGTGATTTTTAAATACAAACGCAGGAGCAGACTAACTTGGGAAAAACAATGCATCTTTTACTGATTAGATGGAAAATCCAGGCATAACCTACAGACAAACCATTTGTGACCAAGAAGGAGGCAAGCAAGTGTGATGGAGCCACTCCATTGGTCGAGGGGGTGGCTGACAATATAGGTGGGATGATCTGATATCGTCGTGTTGGTGTTGTTCCCATATCATCATACTAAATGTTGTTCCAGGATCAACATTGCAAGTGACCAATCAGAATGTTATGATGTCACACTTTTGCGACTTCGTGAAAAACAGCCGTAAAACAAAAAACTGTACTTAAGCTGTGAGAAACCACCTCTGTGCGCCGATCAACGGACCCTGACCCTGACCCTAACCCTAACCCTTTAATAAACGGTAAGCAGAATTGATATTGTCCTTGCAACATTGGAATTTCATAAATGCACGAATGGCTTGGCGCGCAAAAGAATAACGTCACAACAATGCGATTGGTCACTTGCAATGTTGAACCTGAAACAACATTTTCATGATGATCTGGGAACAACACCAACACGACGATATCAGATCGTGCATATAGGTGAGAGCATCCCTCTGGAGGCTTGGCAAAGTCAACTGCGGAGACAGAGAAGACCCTTTGGTGGTGGATTGGCATGCAGTGCACAACGATGGAGACAAGACCCCTCCAGCTCAGGAATCTCAGGCACTGGAGACTCTGGTAGGTCTGGAGTAACAGAAATCTGGGGCTGTGGAGGGCACACAGGCTCCTCTGGCTGGGGCTGCATAGGACCCTCTGGACACATAAAATTATGAAGCTTCTTTGGACACGGGTTTGAGTCTGGGACAGGTTCAAGAAGCTCCAGCATTACAGACTCAGATGACGCAACTTGGGATCCCTGGGTTCTGGATTAACTGGCTTTGGGACCACTGGACCCCCACACAGTTGGCTCAGAACACTCTGGCTTTGGCTGCTTGGGAAACACCAGCTCTGACTAGGGATACTCAGGATAGTTAAAGTTAACAGGGTCAGAGAGCCGGGACGGTGCAGGTTTACTTTAGAGGTTTAGTCAGCACCAGGTCAGGCTATGGGGAAGCCCTGGGTGGGGCAGTCTCTGGGAAAGCCCTGGGTGGGGCAGTCTCTGAGAAGGCCTTGGGTGGAGCATTGTATAGTGAGGCCTAGGTGTCACAAAAAATGGCGTGATCACATGCCAGTTGTGATGAACAGTACTGTGCTTCCTCTTTGAGGTTGAAGGTGGAGGAACAGAAAGAATCTGGCTCCTTACCACCTGAGAACACGTCAGCCAAACGGGAAGCTGGACAGGACAAAGTAAGGAGTGATCGAACATATGGCGTCA
Source organism: Oreochromis niloticus (assembly GCF_001858045.2). Classification (NCBI taxonomy): domain Eukaryota; kingdom Metazoa; phylum Chordata; class Actinopteri; order Cichliformes; family Cichlidae; genus Oreochromis; species Oreochromis niloticus. The sequence continues at coordinate 18,531,133 of NC_031979.2, forward strand.
GGGGGGTAGGCAGACTTTAACTCAAATTTTTGTAATTTTCTTTACACCTGAGACTGGAGGAGTTGTAGATGTTTGTCCAATACACCCATCATGGACAAAAGGTCCATTTATAGAGTCTAAAATACCTGGTCACCTCTTCCCCTAGCTCCCTGGATTAGATGGCTGTGTCTGCTAGGCCTATTTGTAGTCAAAGCACAAGTCAGTGAGAGTAGAATTAGTACCCAATTAGGACACACTCAAGAGGCAGGGCAGGGCAAACAATGAATAAACAATCATTAGAAGATGAGGGGTCAAACAATCCAAAGATGCATAACAAAGTACAACACAAGGACAGGACTATTTATACACATAGACACACTAGAACTCATGAGAATAGGAAACACCTGAATGGTAAGACATTCCTGAAAAGAATAAAGACAGCAATGCAGAAACTAGACAAAAGACATAAAACACAACCACCTATCAAAATAAAACAGGTAATCATAGACTAACATGCTCAAACGTGACACTGAAGGGCATGGGGAAAGGCTCGGAAAATAACAAACTCACAGGTCATGACATTGCCTAACAAGAAAAAGAATTCCAGTTTGTTTTGGGAGGCGAAACAAATCTCTCCAGGGTTGTCTGGAAGGACATTCAGTGTAAAAAAAAAAGGAGAAAAGAAAAAGAAATCTGCCAAAACAAATATGTGGAGTTACCTGGTGTGGGGGAACACTTCTGAATAAATGGGGAGCCAAAAGTAACTTTCTTTACATATAATTATTTACACAGTTCATATTCTTGACATCACAGAATTGAGAATGCAACAAACTTTATGTTTATTTTCAGCATAGAACTTAGAAGTTATTTATTGGCCTTCTGTTGCCTTTGGGCAGTAAGAGCTTGTGGTTTCTTGTAAAAGAGTGAAATCTGGAAGATGTGTGCTTTAGTATGTGTGTGTGTGCATGTATGTGTTTGTGCATGCTTCTGGTCTATTTTCTCCACTGAGTTATACATTTCTCATGCACATCTCAAACATATTTCTTGGTGTGAAGTTTTTCCCCTCATGAATAGTCACTTTGCAAAAAAGAAAATCTCAAACCACCTTTATGTCTCAATCCTTCAAACTGAATGTGAGGGACTGAGAATCCAGGTTTGCTGTGGAACTGATTTAATCTTATCTGAAGGCACATTTATGAGCACACAGCAAAGAGTAAAAAAAAAAAAAACAGGCCTAATTGACTTTTGCAAGACCAGTCATGTGGAAGAAGTGGAGATTTTGTAGTGAGCTCCTTGCTATTCCTGTCAAGTTGGCAAGTAAAACAAGAAAAAAAGGGAGTATCTCGTGACATTTAACTACTTGTGCAAGACAAAAAGATCTGAGTTATGTTGGAATATGGGTAGTCATACTATAGTTGTTGTTAACTTGTTTGGAATGCTTTGGGTCTCTTGAACATTATGTACTTTGTTGTGTAACCAAGCTAATGCTCTGATTTAGTCACCTGTTTTTTAGCTACCAGTTGTTTTTTTTTAAGTAACCCAAGAAATCTGACAATGTTAGCTACTTATATAAAAAAATGCAAGGGAAACCTCTGAGTGCAATATGTGTTTCAATATCTCTGCTGTGCATGCAGATTTTTATTTGTTTATTTTATTTAGGCTTGACTTCAGTCTCACTCTGTTTTTTTGAGTCTGACTCCAACTCATCTGAACAAAATCCTGTTGCCTTAAGTCCCACAAGCTTATTTAGCTCACAGCTATTACAAAGAAATGAAAAAAGTAACCTTTCTGGTAACCTAAGGAGGCAGTTGATAGGATTTAATTGAATAGTGTTGTTATGGGTATTTAAACTATTTTATGTTTGGATTTTGTTTGTTGTTAATGTGTGATGTGGTTTCCGGCGTTTGTGTGAACAAGAATCATGCTGAGATTTAACAGGAAATGGGACACCATGGCTGAGAGTCCTGTTGCAATTTACTGCTCTGGCCAGAGTTCATGTTGTGTCATTGTCACGATATTGAATCAAACAGGATTCCTGTAATCAGGTGGTGTTAGCAGCAAGGGAAATCTGACAAGCACTGATATCTTGTCCTAGGTTTATGGTCTGCACTTCTAAGCAACACACCCAAGATATCTTTCTGTTATCTAGCTTCATTTACCCTGATGTGGGCAATTGGGCTAGTTGGCCACACAAAGGTGGTTGTCAGCTTGATTAGTCCGGCTACTGCTTCATGTTTTCATGAAACAATAGTATAACATTTAACGTGCTGTATGAATGCACATATACTTTAGGCTCAACAGTCAGTAAGACTTTAAATTCCATCATATTAATAAAGTAATTTGAAGCCAGGAAGGAAAGTTAGTAAAAATGCCAAATGTAACTTAACAGAGTCAGTATGACAGCTTTGTCATTAAGACATGGGGGAGGCCAAGATATTACAGCTGAGTAACACAAGTTTGGATGTGTGTGGGATAATGTTTGCTTCATTATTTCAGCTGCAGTCCCAGTGGTGTTAAAAACAAACAGAAAGAAAATTATTTTAATATATTGCAAAGTAAATAAAAAACAAAATTCAAACAGAGGCTAAGCTTACATAAAAATCTCACAGGTCCTGTGTCCTGTTTTAGGGTCTTATATTAATGCTTACACAGCAGTAAGTGTTTCAAAATTACTTGAAATTAAAAGAAAGAAAAATCAAGGAACAGGAAAATGTCTTCTATTAGGGTCATCGCATCCTCCTGTGCGTTTCTACTGCTTTTTCATTGATAATTTTTTAATGTATCAATAAGAGAATAAGATTCATGCCTCAGTATAAGGAATAATAATAATAGCATGAGTAAAAGGACTCACAAATGTCAGCAACTATGTACAAATAAGTAAAAATACTTGAGGGGCAAATATGTTTGCCAATGAAAATAACCGACCACGCCAAGGAGTGAGGACCCAGGAAGTAAGTCCCCATATTTGCTCGTCTGTTTCTGTTCTCTGGCACCACATATGGAACGCAGTGCCAGCCGCACAACATGACCACACAATAATTAAGATATAATGGACCAACACAAACGTAAATGTCTGCAACAACATTGACTACTCACACAGGCTACGCCATAGGCTCTGCAAAGAGTCCCTGCAGAAGTGTAAATCTGGCCTAGAGGGTGATTTTCTGTCTGTTGATCTCTTCTCTTGAATGTAACTTGTTCCAGAGCAGGCTATTCTCCCTAAGTTACTGTAATATGGCAGGAAGTAAATTTCTTCTGAAATACTGAAAACCCAGAGTGAATCCTGAAATAACCCACATCCTGATCCTTATCACAGACCTCCGGAAAGAACTGGGGCACATGGGACATGCAGCTTGAGACCCTATTCAGCGTGAGAAACCGTGTGTTTAACGACTGAAAACACAATGCTGGCAATGCAACGCTTATATGATATGTTGCACATTAAATCAAGTGTCAAGTTTGTAATCTAATTCAATAGGTCTGAAGATACATTCTTGACTTTTGTTTGTAAAAGTTATTGATCTCTGGGACTGACGACAGAGCTAATCTAATGTAGTGTGTGTCTCAATCAACTTCAATGACACATAAAACATACATGCTAACAATAAAGCTGGCTGCTATTCGTTAGAAATAGCCTCAGAACACTGATATAGTAAGTGCTTAATCAGCAAGTTGGTGACCTAACCCATTTGTGTGTGTGTGTGTGTGTGTGTGTGTGTGTGTGTGTGTGTGTATGCAGGATACTCTTAGCTCAAGGTCACCAGTATGTGTTGTTAGGAGATATTTGATATGTTATGACTCAGTGCAACGGTGTTTTCCGACTAGACTGTGGCTGCCATCCAGGATTCGCCTTGGATGAAGCCGAGCTCCATGTGTTCACTGTTCACGCAACCAAGTTTAGCTGCAAATACTCAACAGATGGTTTGGGGTTTTTATTTATTCTCCATTTATTCAGGGAACTGCTTAATCCGGTTTGTTTATATGGCCATTCTATGTCAAAGTGCTGCTGACGACAAAAAATGCTTCTTAAGAAAACAAAATGAGCAAAACTGTTGCAGAGAAAGTGGTGAAAAATGCCTGCTAATGGCTGCAAGATTCCAGTGAAAAGTCATACATTAACCTTTGTGTAGAACTATTGTAACCAGTTAGAAAATGCTTTCCCAGGTGAGCCTGTTTGTTTGAGAGTCCAGACACAGCAGAGGACGATGAGTGAGTATGAAGTAAAAGCTTTACCATGGAAATCATTGAGCTGATTAACTCACCTGTCACATCTTTTAGTTTCGGGAAATGTTGAACATTACAGCTGGGTTGTTTTGAACAGAAACAAAAAAAATGATAGTTTATAACCCCCCCCCCTTTTAATTCATTCTTGCCTTTGTTTTGGCAGGAGCATGCACTGCCCATTGAAGCACTTATTAAATTCTCTGGAGTTCTGCTGTTTCCCCTTAAACTTCACTCGCCTCCATTTCCCTTCCCACTTTTCCAAGGGATCAGCACTCTTCCTCCTCACACGGAAACAGGGCCAGGCTTAAGTGAGGCCAAAGAATGAGGGGGGCGGGATAGACGGGAAGCCACGTAGGAAAATGAAACAAAATGTTCTGAATAGCGCGCTGAAGCAACTGCCAGGAAATGAGCCAGGCTTAGTGGTGAAACTGCCCCAAAAAGTTTATAAACTGCCCAAAAGTTAATGAAAAACATCCCTAAAAACTCAAGGAAATTTGAACTTTTATACTTAGATCTCAGGAGGATTAAAAAAAAAGAAGCTCTTTTCGAAAAAGAGAGAAAAAGAAAGAGAAATGAGGAAAAGGGGAGAAAAACAAAAGAACAATCCTCTGGTAAAGCTGTAAACAGAAAGTATTTGAGATGACCTTTCTCCAGTTCCTCTCTCATGTTACTTCTCTCTTGCAGAAAAACACATGAGCATATGTGTCATGTAGTTCCTCTTTTATGTTTTCATAAAGCACACTAATGCAAGTCAAGCTAATTTGTTTTATGCCACTGTATATGCTGCACTGTGCATTATTCACTTTAACATACTGTATACATGTACAGGCTTTGAATAAACGCCTTGTCATTATAATTTAATGCAAATAAAGTTTCACTGAACTGAATTTAAATGATGGATATATGTTATAAACTAAATGATCCTCTTGTTCTTAACAAAGCACGCTGCTGCGAGGCTTAAGGGGTAAAGAAAGAGTCTTAAAGTTTCATGTAATGAACTTTAAGATGAACTCATTAAGTCCTGGCAGATTGAAGAATTGTGCTCATGGCACCCATAAGAGTAAAGATGAGCAATAGGAAAAAAAATACCAGAATTATTATTATTACTTTGTTATGCCATGCCATCTGCCTAGAAGAAACAAAGTTGTATGAGTACATAAAAAAAAAAAAACTACCACTCTAGTACCGACATGCTCCCCATGAAAGGTAAACTTATTAAAGTATTAAAGTCATATATTTGACCTCAGGATTCATCGTAACTCTCACGCTATTCAAGTAACAGCATGAACATTTGTACCTTTTTCCTGACATCTTTTACGTGTGTGTCTTTGATTTGTTCCACTGTCTTTCAACACTCGGTCCTGACTACATGCCAGGCTTAGCTGATAAAACTCCTTATGTCTGTAACTCCTATTTGCTGTTACCGGCCCTACCTTTCTAACTGTATGCCATAGCAGTATTTCACCCTATGCACGCTCACTAACACTGGGTCCCTCCTGTTTCTTTAAAAGGAAAAGTATGTTCCTGGCTGAACTGCAGGAACAACACAGAGAAAGAGGGAGACATCAGAAGCAGGGAAGTGAGGAGTTTTACAGATGTTTCTCAGATATAATTGTACTAATCTGCAAGAACTGTCACAAAGGATCAAAATGCTGTCCATTTCACTCTTCACAAGTTGCACGAAAAGCTCGTCTCTCTACTTTTTTGAGGGGTTTTTTGGTCCTACTTCCCTTTTTTGGCAAATTGAAAAATGTTGACCCACTTTGCACTATGTCAAAAAAAAAAGTTTATGATTTACACATTATGGCACTTCTTCCTCTGATTTACGTGTGACAATGATAATGTATATTTTTTGAAAATAAGCATTATGTTTGGTAATGCACTTTGCAGTGCTAGTCTTTTGCTAGTAATTTGTTAAACCTCACTCTCTTGGGAGCAGTATTTGCACAACTTAAGTTTTATAAAGAAGAAACTGTGAGAAATGCAGTAAGATAAAGAATATGTGACATAGCTGAGAGGCATTTGAGGTCTACATAAATATGTCGTAAATATGTCTGTCCTCTGCTCAGCTCTTCAGCTGTCTTTTTTCTCTCACATACACTTTGTATTTCCCACTACACTACCACTGACACATGCGAATACACATACACACACACACTCTGTGTATTTGAAGGACTCTCTTGTTGGGTCTGTGAAACAGTGTAAAAATGCAATGGGAAAGTAGTGTGTGTGAGGCTGTGTCGTGTTTTCACATAATGGTTAAAAACACAACGTCATGTTTATGTGTCACATTCCAGATTGCCTCTATAAATGAAAAAGAAGTAAAGTCACATTCTGGGATGTTTAATGCATCAACATCTGTTCAACTTTCCCCAAAACATTTCAACATTTTAAGCACAGAAACACAGTCTACTTATAAAAGTCTAACAACATGAGTAAGAATCTGTTCTAAATGACGTTCCTGGTTAAGTAATGGTTTTATATATGGAAGTGCATCGAGTGGTAAGTAAGCATCTTACTTTCTGGGTTTAGCTGCAAGGTTTAAAATGTGTATCAGCATCGTAAAAAATGTGTTAACTGACTAAGAACAAGAAATGTTGGTTTTTATTTCGTTAAGAGCCCGCCATATTGTTCGGTCTAGTGCTATTCATTTGCTTCCCTGCTACAAGAATCAGAATGAGTCATTATATGTGACTGCTGAGCTCATGCTCAGTCAACAAGTTTCAAGTTTGTCAGATCTGCCAGGTAACACACTCTGTCATCCGACAATTGTTGCTCATGTGTAAAATCCCAGATTTCAGTGGAGCTGTGCACACATTCATGCACAGAAAATGCAAGATCACATGCAACATTGCCTGCTTTGTTGGTTCATGACAGCTTTTTAATGTCTTCTTGTGGATTTATTTTGTAGCTCTATGAATTACACAAGAAAGCTATGCTGTTGAGAAAAGGGGAAGACTGTGCATCAGCCCTCCCTGAGAAACAATATTTATTACTAATCCCTGAGTAAAATCAGGTCATCTTCTGTGGGCTTCGCCCAGTAAGTCATTAAGACATCAAAACCTTCTTTGTGACGCTAACTGGGTCATGTTTGATTTAAACACCTACACACACGCTCTCTTAACTAGTCACGCTCAAAAGTAAAAGAAACTTGGGAATACAGTGGAAATGAGCAGAAAATATCTACATTGCGGTCTATCACTGCCGTGAAATGAGTTACACACGCAATGCAAACGTGATAAAATCAAGTTACATAATATATGATTAAAAAGTACACAGAAGCTGTACAGCAAACAAAATGCATTAAAGAAATTGTCTAAAATGTGAATAAAAATGCTTCACCACATTAATACAGCAAGAAAGTGAAAACACATCTGTCTCTGTATATTTATTGTGCATGTGCACGAAGCCTGGAAAATAAGAAATAAGTTTTAAGGTGTGGTCAGACATTGCTTAAGAAGGTGAGGCCTTTATGACATCAGCAGGTGAAACCAGTTTTCTGTTGGTATCAGGAAATGATGCAGCCACCTTTCTGTGTTTGTGTATGTGGGTACAATGAGAAAACAATCCTTTTATCTCCATGCAGGCCTGTGGCTTAAAACAATACATTTACTAACTGTTATTTTTTCATACATATGCATGGCTAGAAAAAGTAAAACTTAAGTTATTAAAGATAACATTTGTGACTCAATATGAACTACCATACAGCTGTATGGTGGATTTGATTTGGCATCTATTTTGTACAGACCATGTTATATAATGAACTCTGAGTCACTGACTTGTTTGTAGGACAGACAGCACATGCATGCCTACACCGTGGGAGTAAGCAAGAGTGTGTACTGGCTTAAAAGAGGCCGAAGATACACAAACACATACACACACATGCACACATGCAAAGTTGGTGAGTCAGGCAGGAATGTGAGCTATGCGGGTTTGAGCAAAGTTCAGTGTGCAGCTGTTGGGACCCTTCATGTTGGTACTTGAAAATCTTAAAGACGTCTCTCAGACGTCAAACTTAAAGTCAAAAACGTGTTCGAATGTTTCAAATCCTGGCTGGAAGGAGTTACCTTACAATCGCCTGACATTTGCTTCACTGTTACTACAATATACAGTGTAGAGTTCACAAATAAATGCAATATAGTAAAACATTTGAATATGGTGGAAAAAAATAAAATATACCAAAACACAAGTACTGCAAAATAATATAATACGATACAGCAAATGACTGAAAATGCATATACAGACTTTCCCAAATTTGATCAAAATAGATTTTTAGACATCAATATTTCTAAAGTTGTCATATTTCATCCATAATATAATTAAAATAAAAAGATATATATATATCATTATGACACACACAGATGCTTCCATTAATAAAATAATCAGTATTAAGTCAACCAGAAACAAAGGCCCCTCCCAAAACTGTGCCACTATGACACTGTTATAACAGTCATTGGGAGGTTGTTTGTGGCTCTGAGGTTTGAGACCTTGACTGGTGTCTTCTCCAGTGCATCAGTTCATGTGTGCAGTTACTGACACTTCATTACTGAAGACACACATTCTTTTTAAGAAATTGAGAAAATATTTATAGCTAATGAACACTGCCCCTTTTCCCATCAAACATTGTGCTTTATTTGGATTATTCTGAATCCAGAGTTCAGACTAAAATTAGCTTTTCATAATCAAAATCTTGGAATTGCAGATGAAGCTAGACTGACAAAAAAAGCAACCTAAAAATGTTACTTTTAGCCTGTATGCAAGGCCTAGTGTACATGTGGCATGCTGATGTGACAGCATGCTTTTAAGTCCTCTGGAACTCTGTTCAGTAATCATGACGTCATAAGCCGAGATTTCCACTTTGGCTTTCTTTTTTCATATCAGAAAAAACAGTGCGGCATCGAAGATTTATTCTGTTAGCCATTTTTATTCTCTTTTGAAGTCAACACAAGATGCCAGGAAATTACAGAGAAGTTTCCAGGTCTGACAATACATTTGTTTCCCACTACTTCACAGTTCATTTCCCCCTTGTTGTGATGCGGAGTACTCAGTATACTATCTCAAACCACACTTATACAGGCTCACATGACAAGGTACCATCAAAGAACTAAGTAGAGTGACTCATAACCACATTCTCTTGATTTTAGTCTGCGTCACATGACTCTGAGCTTCTCACATATTGTATCACTTACGGTATATGCATATAGTGAAATTACTGTATGTTTACTGTATGTTCCTACATTTACTGTATATGTTGTGCTACAGTTGTTTAGAGTCTTTGTTAAGGGGTAAACATATTATGACACATACAGAAAGAAAAAAAGAGTCACTTTGGAACATAAAACGGTAGAGCAACTGGGTTTTACGCTTCACTTTTCCTCTAATTTATGACAATCAAAACCTAAAAAATAACAGGTTTGTAAGAGATGATCGTGGGTGATCATATGTCACCTTGTTTTGCTAATGTATCTGTCTTTGTATTAACAAAATGCATTTTTGGTCCATATTATGCTAAAGCTCTTGTGATGAATGCTATTCTTGCTTTTGGGACAATCACACTAAGCTAGCAAAGGCTTTGTGTACAGAGACAGAAGCTACTACAATTTATTTCAGAAAGGAACCAAGATAATTCATAAAGGGGAAATTTTTGAACTATGTTTCATGCCAAGTTTTCTCTTTGGGAGTCCTGTAAGAGAGCACCTTTACTGTAGATGCACAATACCTTTAGCTTTTACTGGCAAAGCATGACTTCCACCTGAAAAAGAAGAGCATAGCACTTTTTTTGCACTCTGTTGATTGAACCCTCTTCTTGTTAGGCACGTCATACAGTCATTGTAGCATAACTGACTCTCACCTGACAGGGCAAGGTTTACCGTGTTTAATACACACCCATTCCCGCTACTGGTCAAATCATCCGGCAGAAAGGTGTAAAAAAAACACGCTTACCGAAATCAAAGTGCGTTACAGTAGGAAATCTAATATTCACATCATTCCCACATGACCACACACAAGTGGAAAAGCTGACTGTAGATTTTATTACATGGAGCAAGAAAGATTAGAGTGATACAGTTCGCAGTAATGTTAAGTCATAAGATTCTGTTTAATCCTGCACTAAAAAAACATGTGAACTTTTTTCCATGATGGAAACAATCTACTCATAAACTTGTTATGTTTATTGCCAATGATGTAATAGGTCCTGCAGTCAAAATATATTCACAGTCTATGTACCTGTATCCTGAGATTTTCTCATTGCTTTCTCATACTGTACTATATTTGGGATTGCCAAATATTTGTTCATATACCACATAAAAGCTACATTTTTAGTTAAGTTTTCATATTGTGAATATTGCAAAAAGTACATTAGTCAGCAACACCTTACTCTTTTATGTAATTTCCTGGCATCTTGTGTTGAATTCAAAAGAGAATAAAAATGGCTAACAGAATAAATCTTATATACTTGATTAAAATCACAAATAATATTAGTTCAAGAAATTTTACATTAAATTTTTTATTTCTTTTGGATTTTTGTGTTGGATTTGGGAGTGTGCTTCAAATCATTATCCTGCTGAAGGTCTTACTTCCAGTTCAGATGGCCCACATGATCTTCAAACACCTTTTGATATGCAGAATTAATGACTGCAAGCTGCCCAATTCCCTGAAGCAGCGAAGCCTGGCGTCATTCAAGTCAAATTTGTGCAATCTCTTCATGAATGTATGCTCGTGCCCTTCAGCACGTTACACACTACCATAATTAGAAATCCTGTGATTAAATGTGGGGTTTTTGGATGCTTCATGTGGCATAAAAAAATCCACTTTTGAGACTATGCCACTTACAGATCCCCTTTTTTTCTCAACTCTGTGTATTATACATGATGGGGTTTTTTTCTCTCCAGGATATCTTAAATTAAAAAAACTCAGGTAAATGTTTTGTAGAAGTTACTTTTCTTTCGGTCAGTGTAAATACCTCTCGCTACTTTTTATGGACTGGTAAAACAAATGAAACACATTCATAAAGAACTGTTCTAGTCTTACTGACAATTAAAAGCGGTTTACACTATAAGCCACATCTAGACTTTTCCAAGGTCAAAATCAGCATCGGAAGAGCTGGGAGGGGAAAAACTGCTCTACTTCTAGAACCACAGCTGTCCAGTTATGCTCTGTCATCACATTTCCAGTTACAGACACTTCAGCAGTGGGCCAGAGGATTACTAATCATCTTGTTTCAATGTTCAGCCCTGAGGTTTCAAATGTAATTATAACTAATTCTTTGATAGCTAGTGATTGTATACATTTAATGAGGAAATAACGTGCTAGTCACTGCTGACTAAAAATACTCAAATTCTGCAACCAACTCACACACCTCGGCCACTAAATGCTATTGGGTCAATGACCTAGTAATCGGAAAGTGGAGCTGAGTCACCAAACATCAGACATTATACATGGAAGACTGCAGTTCATGTCCCATTTCCAGCTGGCACTGAAAATCCATGAAACACCATGGCTCACAGTGCCATTCTAGAGGATATACATGTACTCTTACTGTTGCTTCTATTACTATTGTACAATTTTTATAATAATAGAATAATTTCAAGATTATATTTTTGTATGGACTATACATGTTAGCACACCAAGGGTTACATTGTTTCTGAAGTTCTATAATTTATACTGTGTGGTCATACAAGTTTTGGAATGCAGACTCTGCACTGTTTAGCACTTTCTGAACACTGAAAATTTATTCACCCACTGCCAAATCATGTCACCAGAGTCCTGTCATACAGCACTTCCTGTAAGCCAATAATTGTTGCTGTTCCATTTCTTTCACTACCATCTACGTTCTTACCACATACCCTCAGGTTTCAAACGTAGCACGTGGCCCTGTCATACACACGTTTAAAAACAATGTGACTGCAAATGGAAATTTTGTTAAGCGGGAGCTTCCTTGTGCCATTTATTTTTGTACCTGTTTTTCTTTTGCTAATTCTGCTTATCAAAAAAGTTTGTAAGTGTGAATCCACACAAAGAACAGTTTTGTAATCAAAGAGCAGAACTGCTTGCTTTGCTGGAAGCATTGTTAAAGGTTAACTTCCTCTTGGGCCTTCATTTTTAGCTGCGGGTCAGGGTCACGTTGTCAGTGTGTGTGCATCTCTTTGTGTGTAAGTGTGCATTTTTAGATATTATGTTTAGGAAACTGGAAAAATGGGAGCAAAACTGACAAATGGAAACAGTGAATTGCATACTGCTAAATTTTATTTAGACTGATTTTCTTTTGTTGAGGTATTGAAGTTCTGGCTTCAGCTATACCTTTAACCTCTCTATTAGTCTCCATCACTACTTGAAGCCTTAACATTAATTTGCACTTCAGTACAAAATCTGATCAGTTCATCTAAACTAAGTTGTACAATATACTTAGTGTAAATTAGTATTTTATTAAAAGGAAACACAAACTAGCTAATTTAGCTAGCCTGTTGTATCACAGCAAGTAAATTTGGGATTTGAACCCACTGGCCAGCCTTTTTGAGTTTACATGTTATTCCTGTGCCTGCATGTGGCAGGGACTCCAGTTTCGTCCCACCGTCCAAAGCCATCTCTGTTTGGCATCCTGTCCAAGTGGTAGAAGTGGAAGAAAATGTATTGATGACATAATCACAGATTTACTTAAAAACGATTAATATAAATAACAACTTCTACATTCACAAAAAAGATCAGTAATGGAGTTCCACAGGGTTCTATACTAAGACGCACACTGCTCTGCATTATTTCCTTTGTCATATTTTATTAAAAATATTTTTAAAGAACTTGAAATGAGAAAATCAGAATGCTGCATGCACTGTCATTACTATGTCAAAGACAATAATCTATACCCATAATTTGTTCTATCTAAATTCAGACGAAACTGAAGTTATGTCTCAGAAACACGGTGTTAAGTCAGGTACTTACTTTGTATAGTCTGTGGAAAGGAACAATAACATCATTATAATGACATGCATATGCATGCAACTATGTTCATGCATATGCATGTTTGTGTGTGTGTCGGGTGGGGTGGGGTGGGGGAGGGGGCAATTGGCAATTGCTGCTATGCTTATCTTGGAGGGGTAACTTTAAAGCACGTAGCACTTTTGGCTCCATGTCAATGACTGATAACCCTGGGTCTACAGATGTATTGTGTATGGAAGATGTGATTTCAGACATGACCTATTCATGAGGGACATGAGGTTTAAGAAATCAGAAATGTGACAGGCGATAGATTTTTAATTATAAAAAATACAGTTTAGATCAAATGTCAGAAAGGTTCAGCTCACGAGTGTGAAGGGATTTGACACACACTGACTGGATCAGCTTGATAACAATAGAATCAAGTGAACAGTGAATATGTGCACATGTAATATTTATAGTGCACAGATAACAGATATTATTATGATTCTGCCTTTATCTCTTTTTTCTGTTAGTTTTCTTTATAATTATCTGGATAATGTACATGAAATTGTGCTTATGGTAAGAGTCGGATACTTTTACCTTGTTATCAACTACACAGCATATTTAGGACTTTTTGCTGTGGATTAAGCTCTGCTCATGTGGTCACACTTCCCTTTTAGTGCTTATGTGAGCATGTGATTACAGGTAATTTTGTGTTATCATATCATCGCGTCATCTGTTTCCTCTTATATGAGTGTGCATACGCTAGTCCGTGTATCATTTATTTCGCTATTTGGCTGTCAAATGTCAAATAATCGTGTGTGTGTGTGTGCCTGTGTGTGCATGTGTGCGTGCATGTGTTTAAAACCTGGAAGTGTTTTGTTTGTTCCTGTTTATCTCAAAGTTTTGTGTTTACTGTATGCCTGTTTTTTGCAACTTTGAGTATGTTTTTATTACCCCAGTGGAGAATGTGCAGTAAATTTCGGCTGATGTCAGATCCTCTGCTGCCCCAGTTTACTTCTGTGTGGGTGAAATTCATAGGTTCATTGCTTCCGTCCATGTTAAATTGTTTTATGGTCCTTGAGGCCAGACACATGTCTCAGAAAGCCTGAGTCATTATTTATGACAGTCTGAAGTCTGAAGAATCTAATGTACCAATGTGTTTCTTTTCATAGCAGTAAAGAAGTAGTAGTTTGAGAATGGGTAGTTTGCATATTCGAAATTTTAGAAAGCATTTTAGTCGATTATACTTCACGAAGACCATTCAGTTAAAATCTGGTCTCTGTTGATTATTTACTAGCATTGCGTAAATGCTTAAACATAGATACAGTAGTTTCATGTTCTTCCTCCTGACTTTGAAGTCAAAGTGTAATTGATTAGATAAAAGTTCTTAGCCACAGAATCCAAAGTACATGTACAAAAGACAAGATTTCAAATCGGATTATAAGATGTGATCAGAGAAAACATTCAACATACAACCCTTTGTGGGAGTCATTCCGATAGTTCTTAAGCACTCCTGTACTGAATTAATGATTTGACCACTGGAGTTTGTTGCTGATGACTGAAGACTGAAGATTATTGATGTTTTAGCTCTTCTTGGTTTTATTATGAGATATCATATTGAAAGCATACAGTCATATATGTGGTGAGAATTTAACAGACCTACTGTGATTCTGTTGTTTCGCTCTGAATAGTCTGCCTCATATTCAAAGCCATCTGTTGACTCTACACGTTTCGGTACACGTGTAATGACTGGCTTAAGGAGTGTGACTGAACAGTGAATCATTCTATGTAAATGGCCTTTTTACATTTTGTGTTGTTAACCGTTAGCTGACAGTTTACTTTTGATCTGTGTGTACACTTTTTAATTGTTGTAAAAGCTTTGCTATTACATGGGTACTAACATCATGTGTACTGAAGTCATGCAGTACTAATTAAAAACACAGTGCTTGGTGGATGGTTGTTTCATATATCTATTTTTAGCTTGTAATAGTCTATTGGGTGTTAACTGACGCACAATTTGTGTTCACACACATGTGGAAATGTGTTTATTTGCATGCAGAATATCTACATACTGTATTATAGGAGTATTACAGTATGGAGTAGGAGTATTGGTGCATAACAGTTATTCTTTGCTTAGCTGGGCTCACTGACTCAAGATAATCCCCCCAAAAACCCATCAGTTAGACACTATATACAGATTAACCCCTTTGCTAAAATACTCTGTGGTTTCACAGGATGTGAGATAGCAATGTGCGACTCTAAAGATGTGTCAAGGCCTTGTAGGTGGTTTTCCACCGTTCATATATACTGGACCCATAAACAACTATAGACATGACCACGCAGAGGAGGTAGGCAGTGGCGTTCCATTGCAAAAGCTGAAATTGTGGGTGCCACTGGATGGTCAGAGGTGCAAGTTCAAGCTTTGCTAAACATAAACAGCTACTAGTTTCAATATATTTAGTGGGTTCTTTCTTTATATGGCATCAAATCTGTCTTGCTGTGTCTGCTTATGACTGTTTTTTTGTCCATGGATTCATTTTAGACTAATAGGAAATGGCCAGCCAAACTTGGACAGATGTAGGAACCTGATTTTTCTTATTTCTATCAGATATTACGACACCATGATGTTATAAGCAGAACTATGCATATATGCATACATGACACATCACGTTGCCTAGCAACCACACAGAAGCAGGCTAAACCTGTTTTTAACCTTTGTGAACCTACAACACCTTATGAAAGCATCTTCATTTTCTTACAGTAACATCTTCTTTATATCCACAAATCTGAATGATCCATGCCTAGCAACCACCTCTCACTATGCTCAAATTAACTATTTTTTCATATAAACAACATCTACGACCTGTATTCTTTCCACTTTTCTAACTGAGATCAAGTATATCAGTTTTCCAACAGTATAAACAGGCAATTTCGTTTCACGGGCATGTAATAGTAGATTTAAACAACTTCAGCAGTGGCCATTGTATTCTCCTGTTCATACAAGCAAATGAGGTTCACAAAAGCTTCTAGCTGCATGTTGTGTTTCAGGTTGTGATGCTAGCAACATGACATAAAGAGGAATGGAAACAGTATTAGAGTAATAATGTTCCCATTGTACTAATGTTCTTTGATCAAGTTCAAAGAGACCTTCATGAAGAATGTGCCTTTGGACCTGTCTGTATTATTCATTATATACTACAGAATAATATAATATTCTAGAAATGGTTGACTTCCTAATAATACTAAAGCAAACTAAAAGCAAAGTAAAGATATCAGTTTCTCAAAGACACTAGGAGTTATATTTTATCCAAACAGATGACAAATGTTTCGTTTTTGTCATTGCATTTTTTTGGAGTTCCTTCTGGAGTCACTAGAATAACTCAGGAAGGTTAAGCAAAGAGGCCTGGTAAGCAGAAGTAAGTTTTTCTTTGCTCATTAGCAGAGGACAAGAGGGGGAGGTGTGATACTGTATAGTACACTGTGTGACGAGCGATTTCATTTGAATAGCATTCCTCTCCCCAAGTGGAACCTCTGCTACGTACCAAGGGGCCTCACTTCCTTTTTTGAAAGCCTTTCCATTTCCTCTCTGCTGAGGTGGAGTTCTGCTTCAAAAGCAAAGTACACTCGTCTACCTACCCAAAACATTTTGTATGCAACGAGAACAGTTCCAGCTTGTGTTTTATAACCAGCAGAGAGACAACCACAGTGTGTTTTTGTCATGTGTCAAATGTCATTAACTTTAGTGGTTGAAAAGGTTGGTTGGTTGGTTGGTTTTGTTATGAAGAGATATTTTTCCTGGTGTTCACTAGTGACAACAATTTCACTTACACTTTTCCCTATTCCAAAAGAAATGCAAGAAAAAACAAAACAAAAACAAAACAAAGCTTAAAGTTCCCAACAGACATGGTTATTGGTCTTTTTTTAGTTTAGGCAGATTTAAATTTACATTAGAGAAAGCTAAAGTAAATAAAGGCAGACCTGATATTGCGTATCATCTTTTACATAAACTTAATTAATAGATATGGAAACTTTGATGCGCACGGAACTGAAATTTGTTTATGGTTTGCAGTCAGATGAGTTTGGGCAATGGTTCCTCAGCCACAACAGTTGTCAGACTTTGTTAGCCAAACCTGTGTGGAGGTCATGTGACGCCAAGTACAAATACACAACAAAAACAAACTTACTGCATGTGGTGAACATGGCATGGAAAATAACACATTGTTGGAGGAAGAGCAGCCATAAAGAAGAAGTTCAGAAACTTCTGACATTTGTCCCATTCAAAAATGTTTTCCTATCAGCCTACAGTTGTGTCTGTTGCTTATCTGTTTTCCACTAGGTCTAAAATAGCTTTAAAAGACATGCGTAATTATGTCAGTGCTGAATCTGAATTCTTTGTTCTTTCATATTGATTTAACATTTACACTTATTTAGTATATAAAAAAATCACTTAAGAAACATGTATACACTGAAACTGAATGCACTCTCCAAACTAATGAATCATCACTGCTATGAGTGCTTTGGACAATATTAAGAAAGCAGAGAGTAAACTGAAAAAACAAGAAACATTACTGAAAAAAATATACGTGAACCAAAAGTCACACTTAGTACCAGCACTACTTGTTTTTATTGTTTCCAGTAATTTTAGTCTGGGAAAGGTGTGTAGATACTTCCAGTAAATGGCACAACTTCCCTCTTTTCACTTCATGTCTGTTTCCTAATATGGTGCTGCCACCTCCTGCCCAGAGTTGGGAAAGCAGATTCATAAGCAGATTAACACATTTTTCTAAAACTCTAAAATACCTCTGTCATGGCACAAACGCAAATACCACCAGAAGTGAAAGTTCTGGTGATGTTTGATGATGAAAAATGGAATTTCAGAGCTTGCAGCGGTGAACCGTGTGCCGAGGTGCACTTTGAATGGTAGCGTGTGTTTGAGTTGGAAATAAAGGTCACTCTGCCCAATCTAGTGTTTGCTCAGAAGCTGATATGAACTGCACGTTCCTGTTAATGTGTAAACAGAAAACTTACTCGCTCTGTGCTTGTTTTTCTTTTGATTTAAACCCATGCTGTGTGACATGTGAAGGAAAACAAGACGGAAATGGAATTCAGCGACACATCAAGCTGTAGATGTTCGTCTGATTCTCTTTTGTGACGCATTTTGTTGCCATGAGGTTTTTCACAGCTCTGTTTCAGCTCTGTGAATAATGTCAGCAAATATAATTTGAACCGACACCTTGAAGTCATGTGGACTTTGATCAGAGATAGCATCTACGCAGGATTGGGTGTGAAGCTGAACAGACTAAGCCTTTAGTTTGCTGTCAGAAAATCTAATGGGTTAATCAGCTACTTTGTTAAGTGTGTCCCCACAAAACACAGCTCACATACTGTATTTTGTTATGTTATCCTCATTTCTTTGCCTCAGCTTGTAAGTGAGCAGACAAAGGTATTATTACCCAGGACCATTTTGGGAAATCAAGGCCTGTTATTTCCTTCGTGACCGAGCCGTTTTCAGGAGCAAAGCATGCACCCGTACATACCCACACACACACACACACACACACACACACACACACACACACACACACACGATTAAAAGCTCATACTGTTGTAGTGAGTGGAATGACAACCGAAGTGCAGGTGGGGAAGTTTAACCTGAAAGCGAGGCCTTTATTCTGACTGAGAAGGAACCAAACAGCAAACCAGAAACACTTGGAGACACAAGAACCGGTAAACAGATCCACGACTAGAACAACAGGAATGTAACAGACACTTTGACGAAGGACAAAGGGAGACTGACACAATATCCACGTAAGGGTGATTAGGAGAAGTGGAGACACATGGGAACACAGCTGGAGCAAACCAGACATAACGTGTCAGGGAAAACAAAACTGAACACAATATATATGAGACAAGGACAACCAAAAGAAAACGGTAAACACAACAAAGAGACAGAAAGCGCGGGACAACAGGAGGGAGACATGATGGGCTGGGGAGAACACACAGACCAAGACAACCAGGACACGAAAGGGAATAGGCAAAATGAACACGCAACTAGAACTATAAATGCAAATGATTAAAGTAGGAAGCAGAAGGAAAAGCTAGATACATGTGACTAGAATGAAATTACATAATAATTTCGCAGACCAAACAAATAACACAGCAACCTTCAAAAGTCCAGAAAACAGAAAACAGATGGAACAGACACAGGGATCCTAACACATGCACTAAAGATACGGTATATACACACCCTTACATGTATACCTGTATCCAGGAACACACGCCTTGAAACCACAAGTTTAGTTTCCTATAAACTGGCGCTGTTCAGGTCAGTAGAATGAAAAACACCTCTCTCTTTCCCACATACACACACACACAGGTTTTCAGAGTGATCAAGTATACATGAAAAAGTGACCACAAAACAACCACCAGTACAAGGGCGTTTCCTTTCTGCACTGCGGCTGCATCTGTCTGGGACATCCGTCAACGTATCAGTGCGGTTCAAGAAGGAAGATATGATTGAAAAGATTTTCTGAATCTGGTTTTTTTTTTTGCCGTAAGGTATTCACTCCCAGATCGTTTTAAGCAGGATTAGGAAAAAAACAAATCTTGTAATTTAGCTGGCAAAGGTAATCCATCACTGTAATTGGACTGCTGTCAGTTGTGATTTATGAAGTTGCATCATAACAGTCTCATTTAAATACAGAAACAAGAGGTCTTTTTCCTTTTCTCTGCTTCTCTCGCTCTCTGTTCCTTTTTTTTTTTTTTTTTTTCTGTTGGAAAATGAATCTTATCTGCCGGCACCTCAGATTTTCTGTTCTGGCCTTTTTGTCCAAGTAGAGGCTGTGCTGTTCCTCTATAACCTAAGAGAAATGACACAGACAAATTTATAGCCAAAAATAATTTGCAAAAGCTCCAGGAAAAGCCTTCAAAAGCTTCAGCCGACCTGATGAGCTGAGCAGGGCTTTTTTTTAAGTTTAAAAGTGCAACAAAAGTGTATGTTATATATACAGAAGCCTGGTCATATAGGGCTTTATAAATAATTCATAAACTTGCAAACAATAAATTCTAAATTTCACCAGAACCCAGTGAAGGGAAGCAAGGTGAAGGATGATGGTCAACTTTAAGCAAATTATTGTAGCAATGAAAAAAGGTGAAGTTCTTTTTTTGTTTGTTTTTGGTGCAAATAAGCTGATGCAGGGAATTTAGACAAGAAATCTATTCTTATACTTAAATGAAGAAGTTTAAAGAAAGTGCTGGGTCAGATTCCTGCTAATTCTTAAATAAATGCCTTATATCTCTAATAATACGACTCACAATAAATCCCAGTATTAAAACCCTGGAATGTCAGCTACAGCATTCAGCAGAATTAAGTAGACACTGGGAGAAAGCAAGGAATGAATGGAGAGTCTTGAATATGTAGGAATATCCCTTTTAACTAACAGGGTCCCAAGCATCGTCAACAACACACATCAAATTGTCTCTGTTACCTTGGTATTCACTTTAATATTCATTTAAAGGTCCAGGCAAACAGTAATTCTGTTATTATGCTTTTCTCATTGAGACAAGTAGCAATTTAGATGTGAAGCTATTCAGACAGCACAAACCAAGTGGCTGTCTCACACCTGCAATGAGGGCAACCTGAGACTTTATGTTTGGATTTGCAATTAGCTCCCCACATAAAGGTTTTTAAAGGCAAATGTGTTTCCCCACGTTGGGGAAGTGAATCACTGCAGCAACGCGCACGTCTGTGTTCTGACCTTCTTAGCAAAACTGAAATTGGTCATGCTGCGTTGCAGGTGTCTACGTCTATGCGCCTCTGTGGGCGTGCACTTTTCCGTGATACAGTCTACCTACTCCCTTTGCCCTTGCTAGTGTCTCTTCAAGACTTTGAATGTTGGCGGTATGTTTATATATGCTGGGGGGCATAGGAAGGTGTCTCACTCCACTATTTTGTGAGTACCACCCTTTACCGAACAAACACACAAACACGCTCATGCAGATCTGAGAACGTATGAATCAGATGTGAGCGAAGGACTTACATAACCTCCTCACCACACATTCACATTTGAACCATTACACAATTTCACAAGTGTCCTTTATAAACATCCAGGAACCCACTGGAAAAATCCCAGAGCTGCTCTCTGTTGTCAGACAGTCAGACAACAGAGGCCAAGCACACACAGTACATGTAGGTGTAGAAAGTGAGAAGTGTCTGAGTGTGTCAAAGTGTGCACTTTGTGAGGGCATAAATCAATAGGACGCATCAAAACCTTAGCTAGCCCAATCCTATCCTATCATAACTGTCTAAACTTAACCGTAATTACCTAATTACTAACACCAACATTTAACAGGCCACTGAACTGCTGTGCAAAACAAGAGCTCGCCAAAATAAAAGCCACTCAATTTTCCAGACCTCTTATTGTCTAAAACAGGGAATCAGGAGTCAGGAATTTTCCCTCTAGCCCAAAATGATCGAGGGATACAGTGATGTAGACCGAACATGTTCAGAAAGCTGTACATTATGAATGGTTTGTGCCACTGTGATTCACCAAATATCCCAGTATAGCTTGTTTTCTCTTCTTTCCTAAACTGTTAACAGAGGTAACAGAAGAGTTATGGTCATTTAAAAATGGCTTGTAAAATAGGCCTGCTGCCAGGCTCATGGTGAATGAAGGGTTAATATAAGAAAAAGTGCAATTTTAACATTGCATCTATGGTTTTTCTATCTATTATTTAGTTATGAATGGGGTGGTCTTTATCAGTAAGAAAAGGTATAAAGCCCATGAAAATACTCGTGAAATCCATCATTTCTGCCCTCCTTCACATTTTCCAAAGCTTCCCAGTGGGTCTTTGTTGGCCACTGGGCCTTCTGTTTGACACCTCCGGTCTAAAGCTTAAATTACTTCCACCATGGATACATGTACACACCCTGGGATTCAGTAATGACTGAATTTAAATTCACCTTGCACTGTCAAATATTTACCAGCTGTATTATCAGGGAGAAACTGAGGACCTTGTTAATGAAACTTTTAATCTTCTGATCCTTAATTTCTTGTTTCTAGCCATGTCGCCACTATCTACATGCAGGCAAGCATCAGGCTCTGTCCATAGGGTATCAAGTGCTAGAGGCAGCACCCCAGATGGCTAATTATTTCAACTGCAGATTAAGCACAACTAGAACTGGCACCATTAGACACCATTAGGTAATACCAGATATACATAATTGTTTGAAATAATGGAATAAATTAAGGTGGCCCTCTCCCTCCACCAAATCCCTCTGTGTTTTGCCCTTGTGCTGTCACGGACAATCATGAAGTGCACACCCAAACCTGTCTGTAAGAGGTTATTAGTGAGGTAACCATAAACATAATCCAGGATTAAGAAAAAAAGTAGTTATATTGTAGTTGTATTACCTACAGCAGCAGCGTGAATGACCCCAAAGCAAGAGAGTCACACATGACCAGACCTATTATTATTCCCAATGAAACTTCACCGAATCACATTCTTCTTTAATATTCTGCTAAAGCTCAAAGTCAGTATTTGCTGTAGTGATTTTTAATCACTATTGTCCATATGGATTGTTTTCATAACTACATAGACTATAGAATATGAGCAACAGAGTCAGTGGTTTTTATTATGTAATTATTATGTTGTGTGTCTTCAGGCATCACAGAACTTTTCTTTTATATGGGCTACGCTGTGTACATCTTCTTCTGAGGTATTTAGAGAACCAACTCACCCAAATTAATCTACAAAAAAAAGACTTTTTTTATATAAACCTCTGCTGCTAGATATGCCTATACAGCTAGGGGAGCAGGGCAGAATACCCTGAGCTTGCCAGTTGGCCAAAAAGCAATCCTCTGTTTTAGATTACTGGCTTTAAGTTTTTATAGTATGAATACTAAAGGCCTAAAGAAGTTTGGAAAGTGGCAATATCCTAGAGCTTCTGGAAATCTTCTCCACCTTCTGAGTGTAAAGTTTGAACAACCTGAAATAATAACATTGTGTCTTTTTGTTTTATGTTTATGCAACAAAAATCTGAAGCTTGGCATGGTGGTAAAGTGGTTTCCACTGTTGCCTCACAGCAAAAAGGTCTTGGGTTTGAAGGTGTGGTTGACCAAAGCCTTTCCTTGTAAAGGCTAATTAGATTAGGTTAGCTGGCAATTCCAAGTTGGCCATAATGCTTGTCTGTGTCTTTGTGTTAGCCCTGTGTTAGCCCTGTGTTAGCCCTTTGTTAGTCCGGTGGCCTGTGCAGGGTTTACCCTGCCTTCTGTTTTATGACAGCTGGGATAGGCCCAAGCGCCCTCACAACCCTCAATTGAATAAGTGAAGACAAAAAGTGAAAGATGGATGGATGGATAGAAGGAAGCTATCTGATGCTAAATTGTGATCATTCCCACTTAAACACAATCCAAACTGAATATCTGTGTTGAAAATGCTGGAAAATCATATAATGTGATGTGAAATGTGAGCACGTGTAGCCCCCCAGTTCTCTGATGTTAACTACTCAACAAATTCCCACAATAAATAATCACATTTGCTTTGATTACTCTGTTTACTGAGGCATATTCACAGCATCGTTCAGCAGACTCTACTCCAGACACATCGATTGTAACTTGCACCAGTTCACTTCAGCAAAAGAGATCCCAGGAGAATGTGAACCTAAGTAGCAGGATCTTCGAAAGATTTAATAAATAAATTCATCAGGAGAAGCCAGATGTTTTATTAGTTTAGTCGCACAGAAGGAGAACGTGTGATAAGGGCCAAAACCAATGAGCTTGAAGCCGTTCAGCTCATTAACGAGGTGCTTCGATATCCGAGTCTTATGATGAATAGTAATAAAAACAGTGTTTTGTACAACAAAAACATGCAAATGCAAGTGAATTGTTACTCTATACTGACAAGCAGTAAGTAAGTAACATATATTTACACCTTTCATAGCCACTTTGTTACAAATAGAATAAAGTGAAATCAGTAAAAGTAACAATGACACTAAATGATGGAGCCAGAAAACACAGATTATGCCTCTGAGGAACGTTTTCACAGGTTTTAGCTGCACCTGTTTATAAAAGAGCTCAGTTCAGTTCAATTTCACAGATTGTGCCTCAGTTGCCCTTTCTGTTAAGTTGCCCTTTAGGTTGAGCTTAGGTTGAGGTTTAGCGTTAAGTGGCCGATGCATGAATATTTCCTACACCGGCAGTAACCGCTCCTTGCGTAGGAACATTTCTCTCTCTCTCTTTTTGCATGAAAAGAAATGGATATTAGGTCACTTAAGTAAATATTTACTCAATCAAAAAACATACATTAAAAAAGAAGTGACAGTTTGATGCCAGCGTTAAGGTTAGCGTTTTTAAAAGAAGCTTTGTTTGCTGCTGGCACCCAAGCACCACCGCTGAGCTTTAAAGACACGTTTATGCTAAAGCTACATAAAAGAAGAAGTGAGAAAAGGTCTTTATCCCTCAACCTTTTTTTCTTTTTTTCAGAGGGCAGTAGGGGTTTTCCAGTTGACTTCAGTACACAGCACAACTGCATTTTATGAATCAACCTCCTGATAACCATTACAAGAAGAACCATAGAGATGTTATCAGGCCTAACTTGCCAGTCATCTTTAGTTTGCAGGGGTGCCATTCTGTATAACAGCAGTCCCAACACGTGCTTCAGGAAGCTGCCGGTTTACTGCCATCCACCCTCAGCCTCAAGACCAGCTTCACATCTACATCCTTTCTCCCTACTGAAATCATGCCAGCATAAACCTTTGAAACTCTTCTTTCAGTGCTTTTACTGACCTCTGCTGCCGTGTGGGAGGCCACAGGGAGAATGGGCCATAAATGTACTTTCCCAGCTCATTGAAAAAGAACAACCAGTAGCTCATAAAGTAACATTTTATTACATAATATCACCCAGGACTTTTCTTTAAGCTACATTAAAACTCAAAATTGTGAATCTCTAATGCTTAACATGGATAGACATAAATCCAAAATGGAAGGCAAAAAACATGTTTTCTGCTATATTTCGAGACTCGACTGAGTTTTGCTTTAATAAAATGGGTTTTTGCTGACTGGAGCTAAATACTTTCAAATACACATTAGCTGTTTATTCTACTACACTTGTCTCTTAGACAATAATACACATTAGTGCATGTAAGATAACATTGTCAGTATAGAAACTCACCTTCTCATGTCATGTCAACAGCAAAGCAGGTAGATGTCACCAAGACGACCTGCTGAGGTTTAAACTGAGTGTTAAAATGGGTATGAAAGGTGACTTAAGTGATTCTTAAGGCGGCATGGTTGCTGGTGCCACACAGGCTGGTCCGAGTATTTCAGAACTTGCTGATCTGCTGGGATTTTTCTCACACAACCGTCTCTGGGTTTTACAGAGAATTCTCATAAAAGAGAAAACATCCAGTGAACGGCAGTTCTGAAAATGCCTTGCTGATCGCCATTAGAGGAGAATGGCTAAACTGCTTCGAGCTGATAAGAAGGCAACAGCAACTCAAATAAACTCTCATTACAGGTGTAGCACAGGAAATTAGTTGCCACATGGGACAAAATAAGCAGGGTTCTTGTAGCCCTAATGCAGAACACCATGAATGGATGACTTAACATGTTTCTCATTTGCTACAATTCATTTGTTTTGGCAAAACACAAACAGCTCAAAAATATTACAGAAAAAAATGTATACAATTTACCCTAATGTTGCCTCACATCCACCTCCTGCTCAGCCCAAAACAAATGTGTACCCAACAATAGACCACGATGCACTTGGCAAAATCACAGTGCTGCCACCTTGTGACCAAAGTCCATAAGATCAGATGAACCTGTGACGGCACAGCTGTGTCTTATGCCACTCAATTCAGAAGCAGTTTAAAATAAATTTTTGCCATGTTCAAATGAAATCAACAAATAGCACATTTACTTGCACCACAGCATCCCGAGACAAATAATTATTTGACACAAGTAAGAAGCTACATCATGAATTTAAGTTCAGTGTTAATCACCCAGATAAAGAAGGCATGCAGAAAAGCACCTGTGAACACACAACACATCAAGCCTTGAAGCAGATGTGCTACAGCAGCACTCCTGTAAGTTAAAAACAGTAAATTGAGGCAGATAGTCTCACAAAAACTTGAACAACAGAAGTTTGGAAAAAAAAAGTTACCTGCTCTGATGAGTGAATTTCTGTTGGCATATTTTGATCACCGGATTACAGTTTGGGGGCAGAAAAAAGCATAAAAGTATCATCCTGCACATTTTGGGTCCCTTATAGTTCCAACTAGGCATCATTTAAATACCACACCTTACACGAGTTGCTGACCATGCCGATCCTTTTTTGACTACAGTGCTGACAAAACTGCAGTAACTGTATGACACTATCATGTCAATATGGAGCATAATCTGTGCCATGAAGAATTAATTCAGCCTTGAAGGTAAGAGATTACATCTTCTTTTTATATTTTACTAAAAATATGTCAAAATCAATCTTAAATCTTTTTTTTGGGGGGGGGGGCTTTATCCTGGAAATGTATGGAAACTGCCACACATTTAAACAACATCCCATGTAAATATACCAAATAATCCAAACATTTTCTCTTCTGCTCTATCAGCAATAGCATCAATATAACAGAAGGGTCGGGGGCTTATTTGTTAGTACGTTCCCATGTGTGAAAAAACCTGACTGCAAATGTGCACAAATACTTTAAGTGCCTGTGAGTGTGGGTAGGTATTAACTCACATCTGAGAGGCATCTGTGAGTATGCTGATGTGTCTCCTATACTTAAGTTTGTTTAGACCTGTCTGCTTGTGTGAGCATCCTTATGCCGATGACAGCGCATGTGTGGGCAACTGGGTTATCTCCATAGACAGCAGCATATATCTATTTTAGGTTCTCAAGATGATAAGAGCATGCCACCATTACAGTTAATATGATTTGTATATAAATGCACCACTGTATATATGTGCATAGGTCTGAGGAATTGTGTCGGTGTCGAGGGAGAAACTGTAATAAAGCTTGTGAATGTGTTCTAGGGTCTTTAAATTTAGCATTAAGGAAGGAAAAACTGTAACAAAGCAAACGAGTCGAATGAACGACAACGAAAATATACACATCAGGTCAAGTATAAGATGCTAATGTAGTGAGATAAACGTGGTATAGTGAAGAGGAAAGCACACTGGGCTGTCAAATGCTCAGTCTAGCAAACAATCTACAGACAAGGAGGCAATCATTGCTCCGGTGTTTGTCCCAGCAGTGTACCTAATACCTCAGCTGCAGGACTTATATGAGGGAGGAATTTCACAGGCTTGTATACAGCATTGGCATTATGTTGTAACAAGGTACTATGGAGCACAGGTATTTTAAACAATGATAGACATCGATAGTTTTTTCAATTTTTTTATTTATTTTTCATTTTTTAATGTTATCCATGCGTGACAGGAGGGTGGAGCATCTGCAGTAATACTGTCCTTGTCTTCTAACCCTAGTCTGCGGTTGGACAGATTGGTAAACATGGTCGCTAAGTTGCTCTTTAAAATCTGTGTACATTTGTGTAAGAGTACTTAGAAGTGATGTTGCAGGCAAACACTATTATCAGCAGAATATTGTTTTACTCACTTACCTTAACCTCTGATATTTCCAGACAGCAGAAGTTTTTATTTATTTATTTTTTTTTACATATAACCCTTTTAACTGGGATTTTTGAACAATGTTTCATGGCTGTAATTAAAAAAAACAAGAACAAAAGATGCAGAGTGCTTCCCCAATTCACATTGTTTTTGTTTGAGGTGCTCTTTGAAAGAGCTGTATTCAATCAGTTAAAAATGCGTTGGTTCTCATTGTGAGGTCATACCTAACCTTTGTCATGATTGATTACCAAATTGGACTCAAACGCAGACCCAGATGCCAGCCAGTGTTTCACAGCATTTATTAAACACAGGTGTTTCACTGAATTACAAACATGCAAAAGGATGATTTTCTGGAAAACAGATTATGAGAAGGTAAGTGCCACTAATGGGTTTAAAAGATGGAGAGTGGGCAGGCAGGTGGGTATCTAACACAGTTCAAATCCTTTTCTTCCTAATAGGTTTCTGAGACATAATCCAAAGAAGATGAGTGATCCAATTCAACCATGGCAGGTCCAGAGAAGGGACTGGAGGCGGAGTAAGAGAGGAGGCAAAGTAAGATCAATGAAAAAAGAGACATTAGCGAGAAAGAACATTAAACCTGAGCCGGACATTACCACTATGGCAGATGAAGGATCCAGAGCTTAAGTATGCAAAGGCTAGATGAGGTAATGACCAACAGGTGCGTAACAGGAGGTGTAGCCAGCGGCTGATTGGGAGCCCTGGGCACAATGTGCAAATAACTGGGAACTCGTTCATGTGAGAAGGAAAGAGAAAGTGGGAGAGTGAGAAGAGGAGGAGGAAGATTGGAGACATTTGGCTGGAGATTGCTAGATTATGACATCCTCAGAGAGTTAAGAGTCATATTTTAATTGTAAATAATTCAAACTGTAATAAATCTAAAAAAAATTAAGTATACGGAGCTTAAAACAACTGTCCCATTTAAAAACAACAAATAAATGCTTTCTACCTTTGAAATGAAATTGGGTTTTTCCCTACCCTGCCTGTGGGAAGGGGTGTGCTCTTGATGACACACTAAAATATTGTTGCTTCGGAGCCTTTCACGCGCTTCGCTGACACAATGCTGCCGGCCATCCTTTTACACCCGACACTCGCACGCAGGCTGTAGCAAATTAAAATAGCAGTTGGAGTGGTTATTGATGGATGGGGTGATTGATATTGCAATTTTCAGAGTGGTTACAAAAACATTTCACACCTCACTGAGCATACAGGTCTTAATTAGTATGCACCATCAGCTTGAATAAACTCACAAGGCATCACTCCCAAAAATGCCTTGATCCCTCCAACACTGAACCAGACATCCAGAGGTAACGCATAGACAGTGTCATATGCTTTGAATGCTTTAAGCTGTCATCCTTTTTATGTACGTTTTCCCTGCTGAACAGTGCAGCAAAGGCAAGGTTCAGTCCTATCAGGCTAAGCCTTATAAGCTAATGAAAGAGGACAGTTGTTGAACAGCTGAAACAGCATAGTCGCAGTACGAGACTGAATGGCCCATCCATCCATCCATCCATCCATCCATCCATCCATCCATCCATCCATCCGTTGTCTCTTCTCTAATTCAGGGCCATGAGGTGACTGGATCCCAGCTGTCATAGGACAAAAGGCAGAATACATCCTGGACAGGATGCCAGCCTATTGTAAGGCTACATCAAAACAATCATCCACACTCACACCCAGTTTTGAGATCGTTACTCAAAAATAAAAGTATTGTATTACACATTACTTACTACCTTTCTTGAATGTAATGCAGTACCAAACAGGGAACCCACGCAATATTGAGCTTGTGTTGATATTGCATTTAAATATTGGTATAATATTTGAAAAGCACTACATAACTAAACTTTACTTACTTTAATTACAATCACAGGCAGAACATATGAACTCTACCCAGAAAGGCCCCAGTTGGCTGGAAGATTCAAACCTTTCACCTTTGTGGTGTCGGACAACATTGTTATCCACTGCATCACTGTGTTGTATTGTGAATAGATCATAACAATAAAAACCATTTAAAAGACATCAAATTTCATGTCAGTGCAAGTCACACGTATCTGCAGAAACACCTGACACGAAGTTTTTTGCTGAAATTTGCATGCAGCTGCTATCTTTGTACTGATGGCTCATTTATATTGATTTGTATATCCTCCTTCTCCTCACAGTTGAATGAAAAGTAGTCCAGCAAAACCATCTCACATTAAATTCAGCAAAGCATTCCTGGGTAGATTATTCATTTAAATGAATAAGTGTTATGAGTCAAACCACATTCGTGCTCTGCTTGCCCAGAATGCTGTGAATCTACCACCCGATCCTGCAGGTTTGCACTCTACAACATCTATCAAATCAGATGTAGCCTCTGCAGGCACTCTGCGGGGCTCAAAGTCACAGCATCTCTAGCTCAATTTCCCCAAAGTAAGCTTTCTGAAAAACTTCCTTGAGCTCCCCTGAACTTATCCCAAACAGTGCAGCCTGTCTTGTTTCTTCTTGTCCCAAATTCCTTCATGTTAGCTCTCTAAGATACTCCTCCTAGCTCCCTGTAGCTGCACTTACTTCTTTAAAATCCCTGGTGCTGGCACACATGGCAGGGGAAAGGATCTGCAGCTCCATACCTTCAGGCTGTGGTTAAGCCAGACAAACGAGTCCATGTTCTGAATTTTTTTTCACGACTGACTGCTTGACTCCAATTTCTATGCACCAGACTGGCCATCACTACACCAGGCCCCAAATTCATGTAGTGAAATATTCTTCCTGCACCAGCTAGATTAAGAGAGTCACTTCATATATTCTAATACATTCACCCTCCACTACTACACAGATTTTTTTCCCCCAACCTGCCTCTTAAACAAGATCCTCATTTTTGGTAACCACAAGTATAAAACCCTCGAGGCTGACATTCCCTTATATTACATATCTTTGTTATTTTTGGTATCGAAGATACCTGTCAGCTGGTTAAAAATGTTGGAATTAGTGAACTGATCTTGCGCTAACACATGCAATAATTGCTTAACCTTAAACGAATAGTTCACCCAACAAAAGTAGCATTAACCTTCATATACCTCACAGTAAGACAGCTGGGCCTGCTGCTCACTTAATGAGCTCTGTCTTATAACTCACAGAGAGCCGTTTCAGCTGAATGCTGCTGAGGCAGCCTGTGGAGTAGGTGTGCGGAAACATAAAACCTTGTATTTGTAATCACTGCTCTTGTTAATACTAGCAAAGCATTAGCTTAAAAGAGAAATGCTAACATTTGATTCACTTGTTTTGTGGTTTTAGAGACTCAAGAAATCTTTGAGCTTTTGGTCACCCCAATCACTAAAGCACTGCAGGGGAAAGGATCTGCAGCTCATGTATGGCAACATTTTCAGGATGCCGAGCGATACCCTCCAACCCAAATTGCTGTCTTGCAAAATCTAGAGCAGCATGTTGTTTTCTTTAAAAAAAAATCTTGAAAAAAACAAAAAAACATCTAATTAACAGATGAAGGACAGATCAAAACATACACCTATCCCAGTGTCCAATAAAAAAGCTGCATAAACACACAGAAAGCATCATCACTCAAATAGTAACAAAATAGATATAACACAAAAAACAATCAAAAACCAGACTTCCTGTTAAAGGTCCTTGTCTCTGGCATGTGGCAAGTCCACTTTTCACCACTTCAACCAGGGGTGTGCAATTAATTTTCCAAAGATGCCACATGGGAAACATAGAATTGTTGTGAAGGGCCACACCAGTAAGCCTGCCTCATTGTTTATTTTATCTCTTCATAAACTGAGACTGATTTAGACTATACACACTGGAAGCACACTTCATTGATTGACTGATTTATTTTTAGTGTTCACAAGGTTGGGCATGCATGGTGAGACTGTAAAAGTGAGTTCTAATGACCTTTGGTGTCTGGGGAACATCCAGTGGAAGCATCTTGAACTGTCATGGTTGACATCATGTGACAGCACAGAGCATAGTGACAGAGCACACATGTTTTTGGCCACACCAACACAATCTTTGCTCACCACCCGGGCCACTCACCAGACATGCCTCCCTGCAACTCCATCTGCTACCAAAAAACAAAATAAACTTGAAGAATCACTGTTTTGACACACTGGAGGAGATCCAGCATGAATCACAATATATGAGGACATAATAGGATCTCTATAGAAGGATCTAAAAACAGCAGCAGCACTGAAAATGGTCAAGAGGAGCACAAGAACTTAATTTTGAATGTGAGTTTGGTCATATTTAAATCAGGTGTGGTTTTTTGATGTTATAGTCCCAATGCAAAAATAAATCATGCATTGTGTTAGTTTAGGCAGCGCACAAATTTAAGCTGTCCCTCATCTGATCTCGTGCACATACACAGATAAACTCCAGGTGGTGCTCTTGCACATACACTTTTAGCCTCTTACTTGAAAAGCACTTCCATTTTTTAAATTTCCATTTCATAATTTTATACTTTAAATTCAAATTTGGTCCATGTCCCATTAAAAGTTTTTATATCCCAGGAAAGTTGTTTTTATAATTTTTTTAGACTGTACACACCCTGGCTTCTCTGTTGTCACAGTCAGCTGCGCATGCCATTTGAATGCATGTGTAGAAACAGTGAATGAGGAACAGTGTCACATTACTGGTGACGGTCAGACAACAATAGAGTTTAACCTTCATCGTCCATGTTTGTCACTGTTATGAAATTTTTGTACTATTACATGTCAGTACAGCCAGCCAAACACCAGCTACAATACTTAATGAAAAGCAACCTCTGAACTCTGTTAGGCCCTCTGTCTGACAGCAGAAAGAATTAAGTGATCATTAGTGTATGCAAATATGTTTTTAGTCCTCGAACTATTAGTCATACATGTCAAATTATACAAAATTTCCGTAAATTTTTCAAATTTTTCACCACTTTTGTTTCCTACGGGCTTAGTCTGAAATCTTTTGGATTATTATGAACTCGCGAGCACATGCTCTGCTGGATGAAACCAAAGTACACGCATCCAGTCGCAGTGCGTGCGTGCCACGAAGATGAGCTTTCTCTCTGAATGACCTGTTCAGTACAAGTGAGATGAAAGAGTATGTCAAAGCTTGTGTGTCAGACATGGCCAGCAGCATGTCGTGTGTGTGAGGGCGTGTGTTTGTGTGAGTCTGACCTGCAGCAGAGAAAAAAAATCCCCCAAAAACAACAAAGACAGCCAAAGATGATGAAGTCATTTTGTGATGTCCCGGTGAGGTAATTTGCACACCAACTGACTGAACCATTTACCAAACATTCTTAGAGAAGATACAAGTGCAAAAGTTCCCCATGAAGTCAGCTCCGAGCATCAGTCACTTTGTTATCAATATCATTTACTTTTTTAACGTTATACAGCATTTTAATACAGATCCCCCTGTAGCTGGGAGAATGAATGGATGAATACACCTAATTATTAAGCACAATATTGATTTTGAATTTGCCACTTGCATCACATCATCTGCACCCCTAAAATGTCTGTGCATGGGTATGTCTGATCTGAATGCCAGCTGATAGCTGATACCACGTATAGATCTGGTATACTGTGCTGAGTATCTACAAACCACTTTTCAACCAACTGACACCTCACTGAGTTAATTAAATAGAATTCACATCTACCGATTTACAACATGTAAGATGGGTTTTAACAAATGGTTACCCAATGTGCACATCACAAGTGTGAGGAAGAGGCTTGTGCTCAAAATGCCACACGACTGTTTGCAAATCTGCTAAGTTTCCAGTTTACGTCACTGAGGTGAGCCTGGAGCAGAAAGCAACACCGAGCGCTTTGGCTTGAAAAATGTTTTCAGACAAGCAAACAGGTGTGAAGATCTGCTGCAGCTGATAGAAAAATCATCCAATTTTGTTCAGAAGAATCAATGCTTGCTTACACATATGAGAGCGACCAGGTGAAGAGGACGCCGCTGCAATTTTCATGTGTTCTGTATGTCGTATGTCAGATGGCATGTAGTGAAGTAATATGTTCATATTCATCAGGATATCACAGAAGTGCTTAACCCTTCCAGCTTGTTAATCTAAGATACATTAGCTCATTAGTCATTACAAACAGATAATTATGTACAACCTGACTTATCTTTGCTAGTAGCTGAAAAATCTCCAGTTAAATGACTTTTTAATCAGAGAGACAACATATGTCTCTCAATACAGAATACAGAAAATATGAAATGTATAAAAGCATGCCAATACAGCATGTTTTATGTTTTGGAGTTCAATATTATTAATGATTTAGGACACCACTTAAAGATAAATCACCTCTGAAATGATTGAGGAATTCATCACAAAGGATGTTACTGATACTACTGATGTTAATTGTTGGCATTAGCTTTGGGGGAGAAGAGGAGGAACAGACCTATTTGATTCACAGATCAAAGGCTGTATTGCTGTGGTTCATCTTTCAAACACTAGATGACAGTAATAGATTTCAGAGAATAGGGAGGGAGCACCAGCAATCGGGAAAGAAGGGGGTAGAAGGGTAAAAGGAGAGGAATTTAGTAAAGCAGGGGTGAAAGGGACAGAAGAAGTAAAACTTTCACATAGGGGACAGAAAGAGGAATGAAAAAGGAGAGGAGATGAATGAGAGGAGTGGACTGAAGAGACTGTAAATAAAAGGAGACATAAAAGAGATGGATACAGAGCCAAGGACG
This sequence comes from Oreochromis niloticus, assembly GCF_001858045.2. Taxonomy (NCBI): domain Eukaryota; kingdom Metazoa; phylum Chordata; class Actinopteri; order Cichliformes; family Cichlidae; genus Oreochromis; species Oreochromis niloticus. Next base: position 18,565,554 of record NC_031979.2, read on the forward strand.
CTAGGAGGGAAAGCGCTTAAAAAGCAGAGAGACGGGAGCATGAAACAACATCAGAAACACTGGGGTGGGGGGAGGGTGGGTGACAACCGTCTGTGTGGGATGTAAAGGAAAGGAGATGAAGACTTTGAGGGAAAAAAACCCTAGATAGACAAGAAGCAGATTAGCAGATAAACGGATGCAGACAGAGAGAAGAGTGGATGTGCATCGTGAAGGCAGAGATAGAAGAGATATCCGATTGGAAAGTGTGTCTGTAATATCTTGAATCAGATTCTGGGTGTCCTGCTGTCATCTTAAAAAAAAAATACAAAAACAAATTAACTTCAGTTCTCCGCTGACGGTTTTATCTGATCTCTTACTTTTTTCCTTCCATTTCTGTCTCGATATTGCTACCTCTCTCTCTCATTTTCTTTGTTATCTTTCCATCTTCTCTCTTCCTCTCCTACAACATGGTTTTAAGGGAATTTTCATTAATTCCTGAAAATTTGAAATCAAAGTTGCAATAACAAGCTTTGAAAATGAAAAAAAGGGCTTTGCAGCATCCTTCAGAGGTTGGAGGAGCCACAGCACATTGCCAGCATATAATCCCACATTGTAACAGCCATCCAATGCTCTGGAGTGGCAGCAACTGAAGCTGACACTTGAATGCTTTGTCATTGCTTTAACACATTGTGACATGTAATGCAGCGCTTGGGGTTGTGTCCAGCTCAAGTTTGCCACCGCTAGAAGATGTGAAGGATGCAATGACATGAATCAAATTTGTATTGTTTGAACAGTCTGCTGGCAATATGCATGCTGTTAAACTTTATCAAGTGAACTGGAGCTGCTAAGCAAATCTGAATTGCTTTCCTGTCTGCTGATTTTATGAGGGCATCTTTATGCACCAAGTCTAACAATGGGGCGATACCACATGTATGTCTGCCCATTAAATATGAAGCAGTCAAGGGGAGGGGTATACTCACAGCCATTTCAGGTCACGCTGAGATTCATCACTACACGGAGAGTTTCGAATGCACTGCGAGGTTTATTGTTAAAGCCACGTGTCATTTTGAGTTGTCCATGGTTCATGATGACACCATCTGTAACAGAAAACATGCTCTAATGGAAATCACTATTGGAGTCAGAACAAAATTGTGTGCTGTGATGTGGACCTTACACTTGAGCCTGACTGCTCCCTGCACTGATATTCAATGATCTGTCCAAGCGTTATCGCTGAAACGAGACAGACAAGCAGCAAGGGTTCAACTTCCTTTAGCAATTCTGAAAGCCTATAAAAACTTTAAAAGCAATTTGGCGCTGCTGAAAAGAGATGCTATGTTGTAGATATTAAACTGTAACTGCAGGTGAATCCTTGTCAGTCTTTTCGCTAGTGTAAGCCAGTATACTGGTGAAGGGCGGCGGGGGTATTTTTTCCTGGAGGTATGTTATCAGAGTTATGAAGGTGAAATCACCCATCACATCTGTTTTGTTAAATAATGGTGATGTGCCTGTGCACACAACCTAGAATAAAATTCCAGCATCCTGAAGCCAACTGGCTTCACATCTGCTGTCAGCGCTCATCAGACTTGCATTGAGTTAACACTAGACTGCAGCTCTGTATAACTTCCAGCATCCCAACAGGTAATGTTAAACCCTGCTGATCACTCATCTCACCAGGAAAGGGCTGATGGGACTATTGACCCCGCTGATAGTTATCTGACACCTCTGCTGTCCATCAAACAGTGTGTTGAAACAAAGCTGTGTCCTGGCATAGTCTGAATCTCAGATGCTAGACAAAAGAGGACACTCAGGCATACTTTTTAGACACACACACTAATAAAATGTGAAAATAATTAAAGCATATTACCTGTAAACGCCATCCCCTCTGTTCAAAGATCGGACAAGACTCAACTGTACATCTGGATTTAAAGGATAAAGGTTCCTCTTTCAAGGATGCCATTTGGACAGAAGACAGATGGTGTAAAAGAGGCATCAAAGAGGTCATCTGTGTCCACTCTAAACAACCAGCTTTGGACAGAGGGGGCAGGTTATGACGCCAATTGTCTGCCACCTACAATGCAGTTTTGAGATCCCTTCCCAGGTGCCTCAACCCTTATTCACATCCTTTGTCAGGTGACCTTAACCGGTCACATGATAGGGTAAGGCAAGGTCTCACAATGATTCTACCTGAAACCTCTGGTGATAATAACCCAAAGTGACCCAAGCCACACTTTGGCTCATGTGATGAGTCACATGATTAATAGTGGGTCAACAACCCTCATAAGGGATAACCCACGCTAGGGTTTAAATACCTGGGACTCTCCACCATTTTGGTTTTAGAACTGGAGAGGCTACTTAAATGGGGAAACATCTTCAAGAAAGTCCTGTGCATTTCTCTCCAAAGTCATTAGACCAACAGTAAAATGCTTTAAGAGGCTTTCCTTGATCTTTTTTACATGAAATCCCTAAATAAGAAACATTAATGTTTTTCACATTCATTTTCACGTCTTACAACTTGGTTTCTGAAATAATCTTCCCACAACAATAAGTCTTATTAATCTTGTTATCAGTGACTAAATTTAAAAAGAGAAAGTTGTGTAAGTTGTCACAGGCGTAGAGGGTCAGTGCCTCCCTGGCAACCTCATCCTTAGTTTGCATGAAGTATACTAACTTGTCTGCAAACACTCACTAACAAGCCAAAGTAGTGAAACTTTGAAAAAATGCAACACAAATCATTCACTAAGACCGTTCATCCTCAAAATAAAAGCTGAGCCTTATTGCTGAATCCAACCCATTTCAAAAAGTGCAGCTTTTACTTTGAAGGTGAAAAGTCTTCATTATTGGTTTGCATTGCAATCTTCACAACTCCAAGTAGGAGGAGGGCATCTGCAGGCAAGTTGACATTTTCTATAAAAACTTCATCTGCCCTTGGCAACCTACTAACGACCAAAGGAATTTTTTGGCAAACCACATTTACATATTTGTGAGAAGTGTCACCTCTTTAACCACTTACCAGCTGGTGGGGGAATGCATATATTAACCATTAGTAACCGGTGGTTACCAAGGGGTTACTGGCTGGTCTCTAGGTCTGTGTGACCGGAGCTTAGCAATCAGTTTTACAGCAACTGCCATCAACCTCCAGCAACTACTTAGAAATGATTTTCCCTAGTGACGGGTGGTTGCCAGGTGGTTGCCAAACAATCATTAGGTATGTGTGAAATAGGCCTAACAATGGCCTTTCCATCACTTCTAGTATCAGGTATAATGTCAAAATGATCCTAAGTTGATAGATCTGCTACAGAAACCTTTTGGAGTCACAGATCATTTCATGGGGAGTGAGAAAGAGAGACAGAGAAAGAGAACAAGGCTGACTTTGTTTAGCTCACTACTTAGAGATACGTTTAAGCCTATTTCTAGTTTCATAATTAATTTGTCATTGCAGTAGAAAATTGCTATGGGATGGTGTTAGTGAGATGAGAGAGAGGAAGCTGAACTGAACTGAATGCACTACTGGGAAGTGTGTGCCATCCTTTTGTTGAGAATCTGATCTGACACTATATGCTGCACAGTAATTCATATCAATAGGTGCACAAAACACCAGATGAAAACAAAATCATTCATTATAAATTAAAACGAGTTAATAAATGAAATACCCAGCAGATGTCCTGATCAATGATATTACAGGCAATATTGACAATAGATAAAATCATGACATTTTAATTAGACTTCATAAAGAGAATGTGTTATGTAACTGTTGGCATTTAATTCCATTCATTTGTCAGAATCACTTGGTTAGCTCTTGTTCTGCTGATTAGTAGCCAGATGTCAGGAAGTTGAGAATGTCACTATTATGATAATGGTTGCAATTCTGCGCTCTGCATTATGTTTATTAATGTATTAATGTGTTAAATCAATGATTGGTGTAACTGCACTGACTTTTCTTTATGGAATTGTAGACAAAGATGACTTTAAGTTCAGGTACTACATCATCTAGATGTGCAGTACTGTGTAAAAGTCCTGAGCCACACTTCATTTCTTTATATATTAGGGGGAAAACAGGATTTAGTTGCAGTGATTTATTGAAATATGTGGAAACAGTCACAAGGCAAAACAAATTGTGTAGAATTCTAAGAAGACTGAAATTCAGTGGAATCCCGTGGAAGCAATAGGAACAATGTGCTTTTTGTCCTGGTTGTGGAAAACAGGAGTGTGCATGGGAGTTTGTCAAATCAGTCTACATGTGTGTTCTGGACTTGGAGAAGGCTTTCAACTGTGTTTCTCCCAGTTGTTGTGTGGGGGGTGCTTTAGGGAGAGGGAGATTACATCTGCCAGTGGAGTAACGCTTCGGCGTTCCCCTCGGATAAGCTGAAGGACGTAGCAGGTGAGAGCAAGGTCCAGGCTTCTCTATTTTGGCTGCCAGTTAAGTGGAAGAAAATGGATGGATGGAGATTGAAATTAATGATTAATTCAACCAAGCCTGGACTCTTTTGGGCAAACGTTCTTGAAATTTCTTTAAGTAGTCTACAGCAATACTTCTCCAGCTCTCTTGAAGGCCTTGCAAAGCTTATGCAGGTGTTGTCATTAAGACACTTTCCACATGGTGGATCAAAATCTGACAGTGCTTTTCATAATTATATCAATTTTGACAAAATTCCCAACACCACTGGCTGAAATAGTGACCCAAACAACGACAAAAACCGCAGCTGATGTCTGTAGACACTCACTGATTCACCGCTCTGCTGATCTCCTCTGTATATATTGATGAGGATTTGAACCAAAAATCTCATATTTTGACTCATCACTCCACAAGCCACCTATCAACAGAAACCATTTCTCAGGGTCTTCCATGAACCCATCTACGCAGCTTTGCTGAATTAAAAAAAATGTTTTTTTGATTCTTAAGGACTTCACTTTTTTTTTTCTTCAGGCCGATTTTTAAACCCAGCCCTATGACAACATGTGTTGACAGGTTGTTTCTGGCCTTTCACAGCTGTGTTATAAACCTAACCTATTTGGCTGAAGCATGTCTAGGCCACAATTAATCATGTGGCTATGGCACTGAATGTTGAGTGACCAACATTCAGTGGTCATTGTCTGCCATGTAACGTGGAGTGGGTACAGAATCAGAAGCAATATGTCCACAAAATGCTCCTCTTATACTATAACATAGATTAACATGGCATAGTGAGTCTGCACCTCCCACACAACAACATCGGCTTCCTTTGGGGGCAGATTTAATGGCAGATCCACTTCTTGCAACTATTTTTCATCAGGAATTAATCCTGAGCGAGTTGCTTTGAAAACTAATTTTATGGGTTACTTTTATCGGTAACTTTATAACTCAGATCAATTTCAGTGATGCCTTTTGATAATTTATTCTTCCCCATCAAGCTATGCTGTATGCCGTAGGCAGCAAAAATTACCAAAAGTTATTTGAGGACAGGTAGTTGCGTGAGTATGCATTAATAATCTATCTACTTATATGTCCTGCCATATGCCTCAAAGTGTGTTTGCATTGTTCATTTATCCTCTTTCTTGTCATGGTTGTATATAATGTTGTTGTGAATAAGTTGTAGGCTGTGCACACTAGAGCCTGAATGTGTGTGTGTGTGTGTGTGTGTGTGTGCACGTGAGTGATCACTCTTTCACAAATGAATTATGTGGCAGCACAGTGATCCGGAAGGCACACATGCACTCTTGCCCACAACCTACACATTCCTACTTTAGGGCTCACATCAACTTTAAATTACAACTGTAAAAGTAGTTCTTAATTTTATTTTTTTTAACAGAAATGTGGGAATACTTATGTAAATTTATGCAGACTCAGATGCTTTTCTTTCAAAGCCGGTGATTATGGAACTCGCTCGTCAAGTAAGGTGTTGAAAAAGGAAATAAAAGTAAAGGTTAAATCATAAAGCTACATGTTTTTCCCCCTGTGACAGCTGTGATTTATCCAACTCTGTGACTTTCAGCCTCTCTGACAGCATCCATCTATTTCCATTTCAATCATTCTGATGCACTGGCAGAGCCATTATGCCTATCAAGTCATCTAGTATTAGTTTAGACACACACACGCACACATACACACACACATACACAAACACACACTCAAACAAACTTCCATTATAGATTAATATTTTTGGCTGGGGAAGAAAATATATGCTGTTACATAGAAGTTGCCAGGGGTTTGAAAAAAAATCTATTAAAACTGAGAAAACACTGCTTTAGCATCTAGTACTTCTTTTCTATTTTTCATTTTTGTCACATCCCATGAAAAGCTCCAAAGACCCACGACCTCCGCGATGAGCTTACATTTGTAGAAAACATAGCAAAACTGGTGTAAAGACAGTGAAGTCCGGCTTGTTTTATCTGCCAGATTGAGGTATTTGTTGGTAATAGTGTGTATGGTTGTCAATTTCAGGGTCCCACTGGGTTGCTGCCCATTTTCCATGAAGCCCAATGGGGGGAAATACTGCATCAGGGCTGAATCCAGCCTTCAGGCTCCGGATTCAGAGTTTTAAGTCTATTTTTCAAAACAGGAACATATTAAAATAAATCACAATCATCCATCAAGTCCAACCTGTCATAACCAGTGCAAGAGCTAATTTACTAAGGACTCTAAAGCAAGACCCAGACTTACGCAGAGTGCTCAGTTTAACAAGGTTTATTGTCACACAAACTAGAAAATGAACGAGAGGTTTAGTGCAGCGCAGGAGTTCACTGGTGGGAATGGGTTCACAGCTCTGGGGCAAGCATCTGTCAGAAAGAGAAAGGTGGTTAGCTCTTGAAGCCAGAGATTTGCAGGGAGTTGTTGTCTCAATTAAATTCGTATCCCCTGCTAGATCAGGCTTGGAAAGCAGCAGTAGGTCAGCCAGTTGGGAGTTTTCTGGAAGCTCAGGTGATGGTGGAAGGTGCACAGGCAGGTGAATGAAAGTAAGTGAATGTATATCCTTTCTTTGATGGAGTGGAGCAGTTCCAGTTTGCAGGTGAGTACTGAACATGAAATGAACTTTCTTGATCATGATGATCATGCTAAAATAGTAATAATAAATATAGTAACAAATAAATAGTAACAAAAAAAGAAACTTATGAAATCCAACCTCCAAGTTAAATAAATATGGAGTGAACAGGGCTGGAAACAAGGCTAAACAGTGGAAATTGTGATGTATAATTTTTAAGTGCTGTTTACATTTTGTTCATATTAATTCAATACAGAGAAATCAATTGGAAGAACTGAAAAATATTTATTGTGACACAGAATTTAATTAATCTATCAGGCGATTAGACTCTAATAACCCGTGATGGCAGAAGAGAATCCAAGGGGCAATAGGATTTAGGACAGGATCCACTGAAGATGAAGACGGAGGAGTGACTCGGGTGAGAGATGTGGAGGAGGTGGATTACAGGAATGAGATTCTGAAAGGGAAAGTGACAGAGGAGCACAGCGACATAAATCACGCAGAGTGGAGGCTGATTGGCTTTAAGAAGACAGGCAAGAAGATGATTGGACTAGAGTAATAATGGCGGGATTGAACTTGACAGTCTGCGAAAGTGGAAGTAATGTAAATAATAGACTAGCAACTGAACACCCGGGAAAACAGGCAGATGAGTGATTACAGATCTTCATCATTGAACTTGCGCATAAGATTCATTATGTTGGTTCAACTGATAGCAATGTTCATTTTTAGCACAGGCTAAAATATATAAATAATACGTTTGAAGGTTAATAACCAAAATACTTGAAAGATAATATGTACAGCTGTACTTTATGTTCAGCGCTAATTAGCATGGTAACATGCTAAATTAAGATGCGTATATCAGTCTATTTGCTTAATCTCTATTCCTGCTAGGGTTGCTGGGTGGCTGGAACCGATCCCAGTGAGAGCTGGTTAAAAACCTGGCAGACCCTCACAAGACCAACACAGAGAGAGACACTGATATCCACACCATTTAGAATCAAAACGAACCTAGCATGGATGATTTCAACAGAGTTCCCAGAGGAAACTGAAGCGGGCACAGGATAACATGGAAACTCCACACCTAAATGAAGAACTTATCCGAAACACTGTAAATTCCAGTGTGTTAGTAAGCAGGTGTTACTATTAACACAATGAATTGTTCCCCTCAAAGAAAGCTTTGCTGAACTGTGTGGTGTATTTCTCAGTCATCTAATCCAGCAGAACAGATATATTTCCATAGCCTTGAGTCTATTTGTTAGGCTCTGAGTCCTGTCAAAACATAGCTGACCTTCAACTTAATGTTACTTCTTTAATAACGGTTCCTCTACTGTCTATATAGACACAGCGGCATTTTATTGTATGTCGGCAGGATGTTGGCCTTCCTACTGTTTCATGAGTAGATCTTCTAATTACAGACAATGAAAAGAAACAAACCCAAACACATTTTTGTTAAATATTTGTTTTGTAATTTTGCATCTGTACACCATGACACGTAGTACCACATTTTCAAAGGCTCAAGTATTTTGGTGATGATTCGGAGATGTCCTGAGCCCATGGACATCACCGAATCCCGTGCTTCCTCCCTTGAGATGCTCTGCCAGGATTTTACTGCAGCCACCCTCAGATGTTGCTTGCAGCTGCTTTGAAAGCCTTTTGAGCCTCTAAAAATTGAACAACTTTGTAAAACAGTGGCTGTAATTCAGCTAGTGGAATAATTTTGTTAAAACTTGAAACTTTACTTGTTTATTTGTTTGATTTTAAAATGCACTGAGCCGGCGAACAGAAACAAAATGACAAAAAAATATCTGTCATCTCATGGATCTAATTATATTAATATATTATTAAATATTATTATTATTAGAATTCTAACTAAATATTGCCATATACTTAGGTTATTCAGATCAGAATCACAGTTTCAAGAGGTTTTTTTTAAACTCCAAGATAAGAACCTGGTTTAGCTAAGCTTTGTATTTTATTTTCGTCTAAAAATATGAAAAACTATGTTTGTTTGTTGGTTCTGTTTTAACTATAACTGGGATTATAGATACATATGTGCGTGCTCAGTATATTTCCATTATTTTATGACATATTAAGTTATTTTTAAGTTGCCCAATTTCAGATGCGAAGTGTCATATCACACACTTACTAAGGATTTGGTTAAAATGTTAAATACTGTATATTACTTGCACATTTAACATCATATATACGAAAAAAATTTTTTTATATATATATTTCCATGTGGTTAGCAGGTTCAGTCCTACTGAGAATCTGTAAGAGTCACACTGAATTTATTGACGTCTATGTTTTTTTCCTTTTAACACTCTAAAAGTGCCTTCAACAAGATGATTTCGAGGTGGGAATTATTCATTTAGTGGGATAAATAAAGCTGAAATAAATAATAAACACACCTCTCAGTGTTTGCATTGTATTCCTCTCTATTTAAATGCCTGTCTGTATTTCATTGGTGGTATTTATGCTTGTACCTAACCCTTTCTGTGGGTGGTTGGCACTACAAGAAACCAAGAAATAAAAGAAAAATCGCTATCCGCAGATTGTACACTACGTGGGTAATCTGCTCTGACAACTGTCCTGGTGTGGGTTTTTCATAGAAATGAAATGAATGGATCTTTACGGCAGGACAAAAACCATGTTGAGAAATAGAGGGACAGAGACGGAGCCAAAGAAAAGCAGCATTTAGAAAGCAAGGGGCTTTTTTTGGGAGAAAATCCAAGTGAGGATGGAAGGCAAGATAAAGTGAGGGGAAGGGAAAGAGAAGGAAGAGAAGGCAGATTAGATGACAACACAAGAAAGAGACAAAACCCCAAACAAAAAGACTGACAAAGACAGATACATGTGCAAAGTGCGTGCTTTTGTGTAGGAGTATACTCAGCAACATGTGTTTATGTAATACAGGATGGGTCCCTCGGCATACAATATCGTTCACAAGGCTTTGTAGACATGCCTGTATTTGTCTGCAAGTAAAGTTGTGAAGTGCGAGTGTCTGATGTTTTGTCTTTTGTCTTTCCCTGCCACTGCTGAATGTTACCTCTCCGCTTCAAGGACAGTGACAGAAAGAAATGGAAGAAAAGAAGACATGAAATGAAGCACAAAGACAGACTTGTCCACTGCTTTGACTGCATTTATTTTTTACTCTGACTGCCTTCTGACTCACATTTTCCACAATGACTTCAAATAAAGGAAAACAATAACTTGTTGAAATGAAAATTTCATTTTCCCCTCCCCGTTCTCCTCCCTATAATACCTGTGTAATACAGGTCTTGTCGTTTTCAGGTGGGCTTGTCTCTATCCATGTCTGTCTCTCCCTTATTCTCTGTTTGATTCTGTTGTTTTTCTCTCTTTCTAATGTAACAGTTGGCACTTTTTCTCCCTTTCTTTTATTCTTCAACCCCAACCTTCAGTTCCTCTCCACCCTTCCTTCTTTGTTGCCTTCATCAGTGCTCCTGACAGCTCCCTGCAGTTTATTCTTCTTCCATCTCTATCCTATTTCTGCTTCTGTGTGACACTCTCAAAGGCCTTTCCCTCTCAGCACAGCATTTCTTCTCAATCCTTCTCTTTAATGTCTAATTCAAGAAATTATTTAGAAATTACACGCAACACCAGCAGTCATGATTGCACTGACACTGTATCCGGTATTTAAAAGTAATTTGTCTCTTTTATCAGCTACCTTATCTTCTCTCTTCTCTCATAATTATCCTAATCTTTTTTGGCTGCTTTCTAGGACCCCCCCACTTTCCAACAAGATATGCATGAATAAATCTTGATCAGGCCAATCCACATGTTATCCTCATCCTTGTCCATGTTTCCACATCAGTAAGCAAATCTACATCACTCATCCCGTGCTCACACACACCTTTGAAATATTCATGCCTATGTCAATAACTCCAAGGACACATTCAGTTAAGTTGCATCAACTCTATAATTTATGACCCACCACTGCAAGGTTTTCACCTGTCATCCCGATTTGCCAGTGAAATGCCTCTCCTGCTGCACCGCATGTCACGCTGCCATGCATGAACAAAGACACGCAGCAACAAAGACAGCACACTTCCTGCAGCCTGGCTGATGAGTTGTTTGTGTGATGCCCCCCTGCTGCCAAGGAACATGTGTGCCTGCCTCAGTGATTGCAAATGGCACAGCCGCACCTAAAAAAACCCAAGTTGAAAAACCAGACCTTAAATGACAGTCATCAATGAGCTGGCTTTTTTTTGTGTGGATAAATAGTCCAAATTTCAAATAACATGAATGAACAGCATTATGTTCTCAGTGGAGTGTTCAACATGTTAAGTTGGTGTGAAATTTTAAGCTAAACAAAAATGCAGAAGATTCATGTGGGTAATCGAAAGGATATTATTTGAAATTCTCTGAAAATCTGAATCATAATTTGGCTATTATAAAGTGCATGCTGTATTAACAGATCTGTTAAGTTATCTTGCTACCTTAACACAAAAATTGTAATGTCAGACTATGAAAATATGGCTTTTGATTTATGATTACAAGGATTGACAAGATAGATAAAATATGACATTGCATGCACAGGCAGAAAGAAATTCTTACTTGGGATGGAAAATACAAGGCTCATTTCCCCCCAGCAGTGCCTCTGGCTCAGTGGGTATACAGCCCTTCCTTAAAAAATGCAAGGGGCTGTGAGAATGATGGTGCACTGTTTCAGGTGTTTTATGAGTTAGTGAAATTAGGGTTAGGTCTGAGTACCGTGCATGTGTTTGAAGATTTATTAGACACTAGAACAGTTCACAGTATTCAATTCAGTTTAGTAGTTTAAAGTACCATGAGACAGGATTCTACAGTAGTGGCAACATTTCTCTTTTGCTTTATGACAAATGTAGGCTTATAACCCTACAAATGTGATAATTCTATTTGGTGAATGCTGAACAAGGTCCCTGTTGCATCAGCACAGAGAGAGACAGTCCTGGTGTCTGTCTGACTTCATCTGAGATCATCTGATCCTTAATTTTTGGTGTCAAAGAGCCTGACATCCCTAAGATCTCATTTACCTGGGAGTGTCTAGATGAGTGACTTAATAGCTAGCTACGATAATTATAGCATTCAGAAATAATTCATATACATGTAATTATGCTAATAGTAATTTTGCTTAGAATACAGTCTGTAGAATTAACAGATGAAATTAATGTATGAGAGTATTCATTCTGCAATGATTCTGAATGAATGTAAACAAATCAGCGGGGTTGCCATGCAGAGGGAGAGAATACATGATCTAAGTGTTGGGCAATCGGGAGTGTTCTCAGCAGGAATCAGGACAAGGGAAGTAGAGTCTTTGTAAGTATAATAAGCAACGCTTTGGTAATAATGAACTATATTTCCTCTAGACCTTGGTGTGACAAGTATCAGACGACTAACTAAACAACTGAAATCTAAAAATTGGATTTACAAGTCATTCCTTTTCTGTTTACCTGCTCTGCTGGTTTTTGGACTTTGGTGGAATTAGAGGACTTTGGACCAAGTCAGTACTTCCATTTAATGGAGAAGGAATGTTGCTTTTCGCCAGTAAATGATCCTCTCACCTCATCTGTCTCTCTTGGCGAGAGAGACAGGTGTTGGTCACCCTGACATGGACAGCATGTCTCAAACTGATGCCAAAGGTGTTCAGTGGGATTAAGGTCAAGACTACAAGCAGCACATTCCATCCTCTCCACTCCCAAATTCTGGAGGTAGTGTCCGA